>NW_024070205.1:77562486-77589890 GCF_014754425.2 Oryx dammah | reverse complement strand
ACTATCTTTGATCATGCAGATTAAAAATGTTGCAGGCAGAAATAGTGAAACATACTTCTCTGTCTGATCTCTGCCTTAGTTTTTTTCTTCCTTTTATTTCTCTGATGCACAAAAATGAATGGTTCATAATACATTTTCTTCACTGGTTTATGCATGCCTCTCTTTTACTATTTATGTTAATGTATTAATGTACCTGTTGAAGACACCACCCAGTCCAAAAATGTTGAACTCGTCACCCACTCCAAAAATGAGATCCCACCCATATTTTGCATCCACCTATGCGCCCTTTCTTGGAGAAGGCAAAGGCGCCCCTCTCCAGTACTCTTGGCTGGAAAATCGCATGGACGGAGGAGCCTGGTAGGCTGCAGTCCATGGGGTCGCTAAGAGTCGGACATGACTGAGCGACTTCACTTCACTTTTCACTTTCATGCACTGGAGAAGGAAATGGCAACCCACTCCAGTGTTCTTGCCTGGAGAATCCCAGGTATGGGGGAGCCTGGTGGGCTGCCGTCGATGGGGTCACACAGAGTCAGACACGACTGAAGCGACTTAGCAGCAGCAGCAGCAGCATGCGCCCTTTCTATGCTAGCCCCTTACTTTATCACCTATCTCAACCACTATCCAGAATTTTGTGTTTACCATTCTTTTCATAAACCTATGTATGCCTAACCAAATATATTAATCTTACTTCATATTACTCATTAAAAAATATACTGTGCAGTCTTCTGGAGCTTATTCTCACTCAATACTGTAATACTAAGATTTGTCCCTGTTAAGTGTAGCTGCAGTTCCTCCATTTTTACCGTCACGTACTATTCTGTTGGTGGAGACTGTCACCCTTCTTCACCATGAAGAACAGGATTACCACAGACTTTCTTGTTCATGTTTTCCTGTGCAAGTCTCAGAAGGGAATTGCTAGGTCTTGGTATGTGAATATTCAGCTTTACAAGATAATGAGAGATTGTTTCCCAGTATGTTTGTAGTGGTTTTGCTTCTAGCAGTAAAGTGTAAGAGTTGCTCTTGGTCCATGTCCTTAGAGTTCCTGGTGTCATCAGACTTTTAAAATTTTGCCAACTGAATGGTATAAATAGTGTCTCTTTGTTGTTGCTGTTAAGTTGCTAAATCGTGTCCAACTCTGTGACCTCATAGATTGCAGCATGCCAGGCTCCCCTGTCCTCCACTATCTCCTGGAGTTTGTTCAGATTCATGTCCGTTGAGTCAGTGATGCTGTCTATGGATATCTCTTAGTGGCCTTGATTTGCATTTCTCTGATTAAGTGAAGTTGAAGAGCAAAAATAATACTTCACAGATCAGACCCACAAAAATTGCAAACATTGGCGTTATTGTATATAGAAAAATATAGAATATATTTAATGTGTTGAAAGAAATAGGAGAGTATTGAAATAATACAGGGATAGGAAACTCAATTGATGAGGCAGATATTCAAAGAGAACATCTAAAAATGAAAAAAATACAATAAAAGAAATTAATATTTATGAATTGCTTGAAATAGTATTTTGCAGCCAAAGATAAAATTAATGAGTCGTAAAATATTTCTGAGTAATTACATAGACAATGGAAGATGGAAGAAATGAAGATGGAAAATGCTGAAGAACTATAGAAGTATAGAATATAGAACAGAGATTGGCCAAATAGTAAATATGTTAGGCTTTGTAGTCCCCACGGTCTCTGTTATAACTACTCAACTCTGCTGTTGTAAAGCAGTCACAGACAATATATAAATGAATGGCTGTGGCTGTGTGCCAGTAAAACTTTTATTTACAAAAAGAGATAGCAGGTCAGATTTGGCCCAGGTTGTATAGTTTGCCTACACTGGGAATAGAGTAAAAAGATTCCAGTATACACTTATGACAATGTTTAAAGAAGCACTGGTTTAAGAATTGATGAGGTCTAATCATTATTAATATACTTGTGAGGCCTAAAGAATCCCAAGAAGGATATGTAAAATTCCTTAGACACACAATAATAAAACTACAAAATACCAGAGATAAATAATTTTTAAAGTAACTAAAAAGATAAATTACTTTAAGGGACAGACAATTAGACTGACAATAGATTTTTCAACTTCAACAATAAAAGCAAGAGGATGGTGAAATAGTATCTTCAAAGTTCTGAAGCAAAAAACTGCTAACACAGTATTTTGTCATCCATGGAAATCTGTGAAGAATGAGGGCAAAATAAAGGCCTTTGTAGACAAACAAAACCAGGTTTCTACCAGTAAGATTTCCACAAAGGCAACTTCTAAGGGAAATAGTTCAAGAAGAAGAAAAATTACCCAAAAAGAAGGTTCAAGGAGGAATGATGAGCAAAGGAAATTGTAAACATGGTGCTAAATCTAAATATTACAACGAAAATAAGGATAACAGTGTCTAATTTCTAACGATAAAATGAAGCTATACATTAAAATTGCCAGTAACAATAGCATATAAATTGGAAGATAGAGTCCAAGTGTTCTAAGCTCCTAGTGTAGTTTGGGAAGAGGTTCAAGATAATGATTATCAGAAGTTTCTAAGTTAAACATACATTCTAGGATTCTTAAGATTTCTAAGCTAACACAAAAACTAGGAATAATGTAACTTCCAAACTAGTAGGGGGGATGAAAATGAAAAGAAAGAAAAGAATGAAGATAATAGGAAATGTGGCAGTTAAAAAAGGTTCAGACTGTGACACAGAAGAAAGTAATAGCTATTACCATTTATTGAGTAGATGCTGTTAGTCATTTTGAATTATTAATCTTCATAATTTCATGTAAAATACAAAGTAGACATTAAAATTTTCAGTTTCTCTTATTACTACATGCCTATGCTTAAAACAAGATCTGGAACATAGTAGTGACTCATTTATTGAAGAAAATTAAATGGGATGAATATTGATTCCTATCTAAAGATGAGCAAACTGAGGCTCTGAGAAACAGGAGGAAAAGAAAAGCCACAGACAGTATGAAAGTGAAACTCGCCTCTTAAGGGGGTGTGAGCACAAATGCCCCTCTGTTTTCCTGTCTGTGAAAGTAAGTCAGCAGTGCGTGACACATGGCAGTCTTCATCGGATGCTCCGTGCTCGCCAAACGATGAGCCCCATTGCTGGAGGACTTGTGCGGAGCCCAGCCCGGGCGTGTGGACTTCAGCCACACCTGCTTTCCCCTCGACCGTGTGCAGACTTTCCCGCTCTTCTCTGATGCAGAAGTGTCCGTGTCAGAGCTGAGAGCAGGAGCTGTGGAGGCAGGCAGACCTGGGTTCATGGCCTGGCTTGACCGCTATAGGACTTGAGTTTGCTGTAGGACTTGGGGCCTCCACTTCTTCAACTGTTTAAAGGGGATGAAAACAGCTATTAAGAAAGGTGAGCTTCCCAGGTGGCGCAGTGGTAAAGAATCCACCTGCCAATGCAGGAGATTGGGTTCAATCCCTGGGTCGGGAAGAACCTCTGGATTAGGAAATGGCAACCTGGTCAAGTATCCTTGCCTATAAAACCTCATGGACAGAGGAGCCTGGTGGGCGACAGTCCACGGGGTTGTAAAGGATGGGGTGTGACTGAGCGACTGAGCAAACGCATGTTAAAAAAGGTGATTGGGCTTCCGGGGTGGTCTAGTGGCTAAGACTCCGTCTGCCAGTGCAGAGAGCATGGTTTGACCCCCGGTCTGGGACGATCCCACCTGCAGGACAACTAGGCCCACACGCCCACCATCACCGCCAAAGCCGTGGCACCCTGGAGCTTATGCTGCACTGCAAGAGAAGCCAGCGTGAGGAGAAGCCTGTGCCCCACAGCCCGGGAGGAGCTCCTGCTCGCGACAACTAGAGAAAGGCTACACGCGGCAGCGAAGACCCAGCACAGCCACAATTACATAGTCTTTTTTTTAAAAAAAGGTGTTTGTAAGACTCTGAGACCGCATGCCAATCACTTTGATGGTGGAGATCACAGATTAGGTCCCAGTTTAATATAAGAGAGGAGGCGCTTTAGGGAACAGTAAGAAGAGAATCGTTTCTAACACTGGAGTAGAGGTTAATCTGGGTGACCTTAAGGTGTGCATGTCTTCCTTAAGCAGAAGCAAGGGAACTGCTGCAGTGCATCGCCACTCACTCTCTGACTGGTGAGCAGGCCTCTAGCGGCTCCAGACCCAGCAGTTGAAATGGACTGATTGATGACATTAAGTAATAACCGTAATAATTATGTCTGAGTACTTACTATGTGGCAGCACTGTGTGCTTTTACAGAGGTTATTTAATTATCTTAAAATCTTGTCAAGTATTTTAAGTGGGGTTACTATTATTATCCCCACTTTATCAATGCTAAAATGGAAGTACAGAGACAGTAACTTTTCCAGGGTCAAGCAGGTAGTGATGGTGGATCCGGGATTTATCACTGCACTGTATCTTGAAAGGTGATTGAGTGAAAGAGCCCTCGTGTCTGGAAAGCACCTTCAAGGCAACATTGTGGGAAAAGCGTGGCCCTTGTCAAATTCTGATTTGGATTCTGGCCCTGCTTTACTACATGGCCAGTGAAGTGAAGTCGCTCAATCGTGTCCGACTCTTTGCGACCCCATGGACTCTAGCCCCCCAGGCTCCTCCATCCGTGAAATTTTCCAGGCAAGAGTACTGGAGTGGGTTGCCATTTCCTTCTCCAGGGGTTCTTCCTGAGCCAGGGATCGAGCCCGGGTCTCCCACTCTGCAGGCAGACGCTTTTACCATCTGAGCCACAGGGAAGCCTGTGCCCAGAGACAAGGTATTTAACCAGTTTTCTTCTTTGTAAAATAAGAGTGGTGGTATCTGCTTCCCAGGTTTGTTGGGAGGATCAAGGGAGGTCATACAAGATGTACTCAGAAAGACTGGGGACCCTGTATTTTCATCGTGAGTCAGTTCGTGAGTCAGGAAGCTGTGCCTGTTCTAAGCAGAAACTGAGGTGCTCTGAGCTGATAATGGGGTGACTTCAGGAGAATGAGTAGATGAAGGCTGACTTTCTTTTATCTGCTGCTTTCAAGGATGCATTGAGCATTGCCCTGATCACCTGTCTATGCCATCGGCCGCCCCAACATACAGAGCGTGGTGTTCAGAAAGCCCGGTTTCCCCTCTCCTTGGCCTGGCCACGCCTCCGTGTCAGGACGGTGAGTTGTCTGATGTGCTAGACCCATCGTGGGCTCTCAGCTCTGTGCGAGTCTGGGGTAGCTGCCCTCTGGGCCACTGGGCCTCTGCCTCCGCTGCCAAGATGGGGCTGAGCTCCTGGTGGCCGCAGCAAGTGGGTTCCACAGTCCTGAGCTAGCCTGTTTCTTCCCTTCTCACTTCTTTGTACCAACACTATTCTGTTGGCTTTCTCATCTTTTTAAAAAAATTTATTATGGTAAAATACACATAAAATGTACCCTTTTAACCATTTTTTAAATGCACAGTTCAGTGGTATTTATTACACTCACATTGTTTTGCTACCATCACCACTATCCATTTCCAGAACTTTTCATCATCCCAAATAAAAACTGTACCATTAAACAGTAATCTGTGTACATCACTCAACCCCCACCCCAAACAGCCTAGGCAGCCTCCACGCTGCTTCCTGTCTCTATGAATTTGTCTAGAGTAGGCGCTTTGCATAAGTGAACTCATCCAGAGTTCACTAGAAACAAAGGATGAGCATGTCATCCTTTGTTTCTAGCATCTGTACTTTGCATAACTTTTTCAAGTTTTATTCATGTTGTGGCATATATCAGAATTTCATTCCTTTTTAAGGCTGAATGATATTTCGTCACATTGATCGATAGAATGTTCGATATGCAACATTTTGTTTATCCATTCATCTGTTGATGAACGCTCCCTTTTCTTTAGTCTTTGGACTTCTTTAATCTTTTCTTTCGGTGCATCATAATTGGCAGTAATATGGAGAGAGCAGCTTCTTTCCCTGCAGTGGAACACGGAGGGGGTCACTGTCCCCCAAGGTGAGGGCAGGTGCAGCTAAGCGTGCTGTTTGTAAACTCTGCTCTGAAGCCTCTGCTGGGTTTCACCCTTCCAGAAGTCTCTTCCCAACAGGTACTTAATGTGCTGACATCAGCAGACCCAGAAGTGCTCATGGGAACAGAGAGCGGGGTTACCTGGGCATCGAGCCTGCCTTTGCCGCCTTCCTGGGGACAGAGCCGGCCTTGCCCCAGAGGCGCTCCATTGTCAGTGTTGCAGGCACAGGGCGTAGAGATTCTAGAGCAGCATTGGGTTTCGTGTTTGTATTTTTGAGCTTTTGTACGCTTTGTTTTGTATATTTCTTCTTACCAGTCTGTGTCATTTCTGTCTTCTGCTTGGCAGGTCAGTATTTCTGCATGTACTATACTATCATCTCAGGGTTTCTGAACAGACAACGTGTCCAGTCTTCTTTATTTAGACTTTTGTACCTGGGAGTTCCCTTAGAAGGCTCTCTTCCTTTCTCTGAGTCTTCCCGCCTCCTGTTCTTGTTCTCCCTTCTCTGCTTTCCCTCCTACAGCCCCTCGATGCACCAGAGCTTTAGGAGCCTTTATCTGGACCACAATCTGTGCGCCCAAGGTAGCCCTGACTCCGATGGTGACGTATCTTCAGGATATCTCACAGCTCCCTCTCAAAGGGAGTGGAGCACCTATGCTAACCCTCTGAGCTCATCAGGGTAGGAATCTCCCAGCTCCAGTGTCCTGGGCAGGGCCTAAAATTATCTGATTGTTTCATATAGGCTGCTCTCATCTCTTATTTTGGTTTCTGTCCACTTTTTAAATAGGAACTTGTAACGTGTAGTGTGTCTTAGTTTCCAGGCTCTTCCTGTGCTTGTGTGCCTTAACTGAGTTATGTCACCTTTAAGACCATGTGTGATAAAATCTGGAGAAGGAATATCATCAGTCCTGTTTATCTTTTTTACTTTTATTTTTTTAGATTTTAAACTTTGATTGGGACATAGCCAATTAACAATGTTGTCATAGTTCCAGGGGAAGAGCAAAGGGGGTTCAGCCCAAGATAGACATGTATCCATTCTCCCCCAAACTCCCCTCACATGCAGGCTACCACATAGCATTGAACAGAGTTCCTTGTGCTATTCTGTAGGTCCTTGTTGTTTATCCATTTAAAATATATTAATAGCAGTGTGTACTTGTCTATTCCAAACTCCCTAACTATCCCATCCCACCATAGTCCTGCTTATCCTTAAAGGCTGTTTCAGATCACATCAAAGTGCTCTGAAACTATAAAGCAGTATGCAGACATGAGTTCTTACCACAGTCTTCTTTGACTCTTATGAACTTTTCTGCCTTCCTCCTTGGTTTTCCTGACACCAGTTAACAGAAAACCTCAGGTGAACTCCCCAGATATGGCTGCAAAAGTTGGAGATTCTGAAGGGGGGAGTATCTGTATCCTCCTGGTACATAGAGCCAGGATCCAGAACAGGTACTAAGAAGGGTAAGAACAAGGTATCCAGAGGTACCAGGAGCCCCTGACAAAGGGGCAGCCTTGGTTGCCTCCATTCTGCTAAAGCTTTTTAATGCACCTGATCTCCATCCAAAGGCAAAGAGCCTTTGGATACGAAAGAAGTAATCACCTCCCAACCTAATATGAGGTCAGTTACTTACTTTCAGTGTCTCCTTTTTCCAGATGGGAAAATTAAGGCCTAGGAAGGACAGATTTGGATGAGAGTGGCTGAGGGGAGGCAAGTCTAGTGCTGCTCAGGAAGGCCCGTGAGGCAGAGCGTGGGGCCGCAGGCAGGTCTGCGCCCAGCAGGGCCCAGCCCGCGGGCCGGCTGCTTCGGGTGCAGCCTCCGCCACTCTGGGCTCACTTCTGCTTTTCTTCTTTAGACATTTCTTAGAATCCAGTGACCCAAGGCAGTGTGTCGGGCTGACGGCAAAGTGTCACTGCCAGCCTATACGGCACCTCTCTAACGATGTTAGCAAGGTGCTGCCTTCAGATGAACCCAGCCCGTGGAGGCATCACCCACCTGGCAGAACTGAGCGTGTCTCATCTCCCAGCTCCCTGCTTACTATGGGCTCATCATTTTCAGGGCACACTGCCGTGTGCTGTATGGAGCAGCTCTGGAAAGCTCCCCTTTGCATATGGTGTGGGTGGGGCCCAGAGTTGGGGGATAGGGGTTCTGTGAGTGATCTCGTCCTGGCTGCCAGCTGGCCTGTGGGGCAGACCTTGGAGGTGCTGGATACACACGGGCGGATGGGTAAGGGAGGCATTTTCCACCCTTCGTTTGACACCTAATTCAGATTCCTTTGTGTTATCGGCCCCGTTTTCCCACATAGACTGCAGTCTCTTTGTCCCAGTGCCTGGCACAGTGTTTGACTGATAGAAGCTTCAGTGTGAAATGAGGGGATTTCCATCAGGCTTTCCCCAAAGGGGAAGGACTGGGGTTCTGGGAGATGTTTGCTCTAGTTGGTAGGAAACGCAGAGGATTTGCTCCCTGAAAAGGCAAGGAATTTAACTCTGGAGTGCACTCACTGATAAACCTGCCTCCTAGCTTGTGGCCAGTCAACCCCCGGCCCTACCCTGCTTTGAGAAGCTAGCAGGGCATACTTAACCTACAAAGGTCCTACACTCGCCGCTTCTGGGTGTAGAGAATCCTGGTCAGCTCTGTCCTTTCCACCTCTCCAGTGTGAGTCAAGCTGGCAGGAACTCTGGAGGAGGCATCCAGGGGGTTCTTGTACAATGCAGAGAGCTGTCACGAGCATGAAAGGGAATTCCTAGGCCAGGTGGCCCCGTTCAGCTGAGCACGCCTGCTGGAAAGACGTGGTGGCGTTCTGGCACTCGACACTCTTCGGCCCCATCTGGCCCTTTGGAGCGAGAGTCGGGAGTCCCGACCGGGGCCTGGGGAGAAGTGCACCGATGCTGGTGTAGGAAGTGACCAGAGGGGTAGGCCTCAGTTCTGGGGAAGCAGCACCTCCATATATCACTTCTGGGCAAAACCCAGGGGCTTTGGAGGGCCTAGCCTTTCCCAGAGCAGCTCGGTTACAGCCTGTGTTCTCCCTGCCTCCTAGGGTAGGTTGGCTGGGCATTTGATATAGAAGAGGGGTTGCTCATCTTCCTATGTAATTCCTAGGTTTAACTCTTCCCGACATGGTGCCTTATCACCCTAAAAACAGGGCCTTCACCCTAGCCTCCCCAGGAAGAAGGGGAACTATGAATGAAGGCTGACCGTTTTCTTTCCCCTGTAGCCTTCTGTAAACTTTGCTTCGTTTTACCTCCCCCACTCCTGTCTTGGCCCTTGAAACGACTCCAATCAGGAGAAAAAGGCGGTTCACCCTCCTACCCCTCTTTAGGGCCATATTCTGTTTGTTCTCCTGGAAACCATGGCAACCTGGCCTAAGAGGCCACTTCTACCATCTTGGGAGTTAATGTTCCAAAGCTTTGTACTCACAGCTCTGGACTCTAACATGTTTTTCCAAAGTGGGACAGGAGCCTCCAAATTTTCAGTTCTGCTCAAAGAAGAAAGTTTCAAACGAACCAACCCCTTTGGTTAGGAATGGAAGCAACATTTCCTGCAGGATCTGGAATATGAATGTAGACAACATTAGCTGGGAATCCTGAAGCTGTGGTCCACTCATTTTTTATTTGCCTCTTTCTTCTTTCACTTTTCATAACTACTCTGTTACTTAGAAGACTGTGGAAGCTGGTTATCTTTTAGCTTGCCTCGACTTTTTTTTCTTTTCTCTCTTGACATGTTTGTACTTCTTGTTCTGGTGCTACCTTTTAAAGTCCCAAGCAGGGCATCCAGGGAGCTGTGATGATTAACTGCAGGCGCCCGGTAGAAGAATTCCACAGCCTTAGACGGCAAAGTTTCCATGGCTTCGCTGCTGTGGGACGTCCCCGAGAAGGAATCCTCTTGCGCCGGCTGTTGGAGGAGGGAGGGCAGGACGCGGGGTAGCCTGTCCTTGGCCTCTTTTTGGACTTGGCAGCTTGCAGAGGGAGGGCTCGGGCTGAAGCCCTGAAGGGCGGGCGCCAACCTCCCCTCTACACTGGAAAGGATTGTTCTCTGCTGATACGGATCTTAACTGATTTGGAACAGCTGGCCAGGATGTGTGAGACTGGAGAAGCTGGGAAGAGTGCTCCAGCAAATTTTTGCCGAAGCAAATGTTAGACAAACAGTGTGAGATGCCTACAGAGGTCTGGCCCTGCTGGGTTCGGATGCCTTTGGCTGCTCCCCCACTGGTTCCCTCTGCAAATCCTTGAATACTTCCTTGTGTAGTGGTGGGGAAAGCTAGGAGAAGGTGACCGTGTCACCAGGGAGCTGAATGTTCGCCTCCATCTGTCTATTCCCAGCCCCAATTTTATAGACTTAAGTGCAGTTCAAGTGAAACAGTGGAGCCACTTTGCAGCTTGTGGTTGGGTAGGACTAGCTTATCATGTTCAGTTGTGAATTTTCAGCTTCTGTGGCGGCGCAGAGAGGAGCCAGAGTCCAGTTGTGGCCCCAGATGTGTTTTATATCTGTCTAATCTCCCAGCCTCTTCCTCCATCAGGTCACTTCCTATCTATGCTGGATTGGGAAGTTGGCTGAGCATACGAAATCCTGACTTCAGTTTGTTACCCATAGGAATAGTCTCCCATCCTTCCTTTCCCACCGCTTCTGTTAGGGGTCTTCACTTCTGAGTCCTCAGTGTTTGCCTCTGCTTCAAGCATGATTGGATGCTACATATTCGACTTAGCCGGGCTTCCCCTGTAGCTCAGCTGGTAAAGAATCCGCCTGCAACATGGGAGCCCTGGGTTTGATCCCTGGGTTGGGAAGATTCCCCTGGAGGAGGGAAAGGCTACCACTCCAGTATTCTGGCCTGGAGTTGGACACGACTGAGCGACTTTCACTTACTTATTTACTTACTTACTCGACTTAGCCAGGCAAGCTCCAGGTAGGTCTGGGAGAACGCAGGTTGGTTCAGAGTTTAGCCTGCCTGTCTCTGGGCCATTCTCCGAGGGACACGGGTAGACTTGGCCCTGTGCAGGGACTGGCCGTGGCAGCCCCACGAGTGCCCCGCTCGCCTCTGAGTGTTCCCAGACTCCTTTGCTGTTTGAGCCGATGTGGACTGGACAGGGCTGATTGGTTTCAGAAATTACCCAGGTAAGGAGGATGGAATTCTGCCCAATTAGGTTGCCCCTGGAAATGTGGAAAAGAGAGGAGGGAGATTTTGAGATTGAGATAGATAGATAGGCAGACCGATAAATAGATAGGTTGTGAGGGTGAGAGGCAGAGAGAAAGAGAAGGAAGCAGGCAGGAAGTGGGAGGAGGGAGAGATGTGGAAAGCGATGTACAGAAATATGAAAAAATAAGGCTTAGAATTGAGGTATAGAGAGAAAAATGAGGAGGTAAAAGAGACTGGTACTGGCTGTTTTCCCCATGATTTCTGGCAGTGCAGTGCTTCAGAAATAATCCAGAAAACATGCTTTTCTGCCACTTCCTACAGACCTCTCCCCAAGAAACAATCACCATGGTTCTCCCAGGTTTTTCCTTGGAGATATGGCAGTGATGTTTAAAATGCAGTGCGTGGGAGTGTAGAATTGAATGGGTATCGGGAGAACCTGAGTTCTGTATAGCTGGTCTTTGCTTCTGCCTAGAGGGCAGGTGCTTCCTGCAGTGATTCCTGTAGCTGGTTTCCCTTCCATCTGCAGCAGAAAAGCCCTGTGGCAGGGTGATGGGTCTCCAGTATGCCAGCCCCACAGCCCCCGAGGGGCCGAGGGGCCATGGGGCCATGGGCCGGGCCTGTGCTGAGGGTGGGCCCCTGGGACTGAACAGTGGCTTCTCTGTGCAGGTTGGGTCCTCTTCCCGGCCTTCCATCTTTCTCTTTCCCCTGGGAACAGAAGCGCATGGGAGCAGAGAAGGGTCGCTCATTCGTGACCTCCACATTTTAGGTCAGGCACTGAGGCAGGAGCTGGGGGAAAGAGGTGAGACACCCTTTCCACTCGCCCAGAATACACAGTACCTTGCACTTTCTCTTGAGACGCATACACCACCGCCAGCTGGGGCTGACTCACCTCTCTGCCTGCCCGTTGTCTCTTTCAACAATGGGCCCTGTGTCCATCTGAGCCCTTTTGAATAAATAGTCTTTCTAACCGAGATTTTTGGAAGCTTAGTCTGCCGTGGGGGTTCTAGGGCATGTCCACTTCTTTGCCTTTAATGTATTCCTAAAGAATGACTGCTCAGCCTGAGTGAACGCCCCAAGAGTTGCCAACAGGAGCCGGGGAGTCTGGGGCGGCCTCAGTCAGCTCCCAGCAGCCCAAGACGGCGCCCATGTTGGGCCCTCCCTTCCTGCCCTGCAGGGACAGTGGCGTGCTGGCGACAGCTGGTTTGACAAGCCTAGAGACCATGCCCGCTCTGCTCCTTTGACCTCAAGGTGCTGCCAAGACTGATTTCTGTCCCAAGTTGCTGATTTTCCCAGCAAGATTATATCTGCTAACCCAGGCTGTCAGTTAGGCCTTTGACCTCTCCTGGGGCAGCAGGGGGTGCTTCCCTTGTGGAATCAGCAGCAGCTTCCCCCTCTGCCTCTCTCTTCCCCTTGGGGACTGTTCTCATTGATGGCCTTTCTGAGCCATAGTGGCATCTGGGAGGCGTTCTGTTACAGTCTGGGATGGAAAGAATTGAACCGTCCGTGTGATTTGCTCTTGTTAGAACTGCCCCTAACTTTATTTTTAATCTGATTAATATGCCCTTCGGCAGGTGGGGTTTTCTTCTCCTACTAAGGAAGTAACCATCTGAAAGGAACTAGAGTAAGGTGGAGAAAGAGGAACGGTAAAACCCTTCAGCATCTTTTGTATTCCAACCAGCTGTTTCTGCAAGGTGGCTCTCTGTTCTTTAGATATCATCTGGTAACTGGCGTGTTTATCAGTCAGCACACACTCTCAGCTCAGTTGTGTCTGTGCATGGGTGTGGGTATGAGATACCACACAGTAATCTTCCACTCTCTCCCTCTTGGGCTGCTTATGCCTGATGGCGCATTTCTTTGTTCGTATTTATTACTTCACATTTGCCTGGGCGAGTGGAGAAGGTAGGAGGCTGTGTTGCCCCACCCAGTAGCCAGAAAATACTCCCTACTTCTACGAAAAGCTTTTCCCACGTGCCTAGTGTCCTGGTGTCCAAGGATAAATCAACCTTGTTTCCAATGATCCTCCAGCATCTGAACCTTGAATGCTGGCTCCTTGGTGCTGGTGAGAGGACCTTACCATCCTGACTTGGACCTTAAACCTTGTTCTACAGGACTATCCTTTCCCCCCAGAGCTCCCCGAGAAGAGAGAATTGAATGAGAGTTCTCTGTACAAGTGGCAGAATCAAGTGTCCCCGCAGAGGTACCTCAGAGGTCATTTCCTACAGCCCTCTAGCCAGGAGTGTCTGGGATCCATGCGGAATGGCTCTGCACCCATGGCTGGGCTGGGAGTGGAGGGTGACCGTCTTGAGACTGTCTCCCACGACCCCGCGTCTTGGTCCTGACGAAACCTGCAGCCAGTGGGGGCTGGCGGGGAGACAGGGAGCCTAAGGAGCGCTGCTGGCTGGAGCCAGCTTTGACAGGAAGGCAGAGGACAAGGCGTCTTCGTCTCTTCTCGGAGCCAGCAGTGCAGAGGTGAGAAAACCCAGAGCTGGGGCTTCCCCTTGCTGAGCGGAGGCAGAGGCAGGGAAGGGCAAGAAGCCACACATTGCCCTCTTTAAAGGAGCTGACTATACTCCTTATTTTAGTCTTCTTGCTGGTTCAAATCCCAGACTCTGTAATATAGTCTTTTTCTTCTTGAGGAAAGATGCAATAGCTCTTTTTTTTTTTTTTTTAAAGAAGTTTTGGGGGTTGGGAAAGGAAAACTTTGAAAGTAAAATAATAAAAAACCGGCCACTCTGCCATTACACGCACATAAATAGCTACACCATCGTGGGGCTTCACTCTCACTTTGCCATAGCAACCTCAGCAAGTGTTTATAGCAGCCTGTCGCCCCGGCTGGAAAACAGCAGCTGCTGCGGCTCATCCGCCACACCCGTGCCTCCTGGGCCTCAGAGCAGCGGGCACCTCCCCGCCCCAACCCGAGGTGTGGTGGGGTCGTGGGAAATGGCAGAGCCAAGGCAGCATGGGGTCCAGATGTGCAGCCATGCCCGACTCTGCGACCCCGTGGGCTGTGGCCCTCCAGGCTCCTCCGTCCATGGCATCTTCCAGGCAAGAACACTGGAGTGCGTTGCCATTTCATTCTCCAGGGGACTTTCCTGAGCCAGGGATCGAGCCCGAGGCTCCCGTGCCTCCTACACTGGCAGGAACCCACTGTGCCACCTAGGAAGCCCTCAGATGTGCCGAGGAGTGGCAATATCCCAAGAACTTGAAGTGAGGGCTGGGTGTCTTTCCTGCCTGTTTCTTCTCTTTCCCCGGGGCATCACCCCATCTCTCATCTGCAAAGTCAGAACCAAAGTGCAGGGGGTGCTTAGCTGCACATGAACCCAAAAGGGGTCTGGGTTCTGAACCTCACGAGGCAGCTTGTTTTAACTTTCTAAATAAATCCTGGCTTCTGTTGCAGCCTCTTCAGGGAGGTTCTCTCAAGTCTGTTTTCTCAAGGACTCACAGGAGAGGGGCTTCCCTTGGGAAGATCATGGGTCTCCCTGGGAACGAGGCTGCCCTGAGATGAACAGAAGCAGAGATCAACGTTCTGGAAGAACTAAAGGATGGGGAGATGGGACAAGGCCCTCGTGTGACTCCCCTGTCAGCCAGGGTCCGAGGACAGTGTTGGGCCCGGGCCTCTGCTGGGAGCCTCGGTTGCTTTATCTTGGTGTCGCTGGAGATTCTCACAAGGTTGTAAACTCTGCATCCTTCTCAAGTGTGGTACCCAGACCAGCAGCAGCATCCCCTTATCAGGGAGCTTGTTTCAACGCACGTCCTCAGACTTCCTGAACCAGCAACTCTGGGAACCCTCCCGGAAGTCTTTTTTTTTTTTAATTTATTTGCAGGGAAGCAATGGAAACACAGACACAGAGAACAGACCTATAGCCACGGGGTCAAGGAGAAAGGAGAGGGTGGAATGTATGGAGAGAGTAACATGAAAACCTACAGCGCCGCTGCTGCTGCTAAGTCGCTTCAGTCGTGTCCAACTCTGTGCGACCCCATAGACGGCAGCTACCATATGTAAAATAGACAGCCAATAGCAGTTTGCTCGAAGACCCAGGGAACTCAAAGCGGGACTCGCAACTTCCCAGGAGTCTTGATGCTCATGCAGGTTTCAGAACCACTGCTCCAGGTGCAGGAAAGTATGATCTGCCCGATTTCAGGAGACCCGTGCTGACTTAGCAGCTCCTGTCTATACAGCCTATAAACAAAGAAGAGTAAAACTGGGATGGTCAGGTGACTTCTTCAGGAGTGCTCCTGGATCTCTGTCCTGATAAATGCCATCTTCTTGGCATGGAGCCCTTGCCTGTCTGTCTGGAGCTTCCAGGAACTAGCTGGGCTGAGAGGTCTGGATTCGACAGGGCTGGGGGTGGCTGTCTATACTGACAAGACTGTCATGAAGCAGACAGAGGCAACAGGAGTGCCAGCCAGGCAGTGTGGTACTCCGGGGCACACAGGAATGTTATTTTGCTTCCTCTCCTCCTGAGCCCCTGGGACAGCTGCCCACAGCACACCCTTTTGGTGGATGACACGTGACCTCCCTCGTACCCTGAGGCTTCCACCAGAGCCTGAGGTCTGGGAGCAACGAGATGCTGAGCAACTCCAGTAGCCAAGGGAGACTGACCCTTCTCCCTCTCCGTGAGCATGGCATGGTTCTCTTGAAATTTGTTCGTAAAAATAACACAGGATATAGTCCAGCTGCTAAATAGCGCCCCCTCTTTTTCCCATGGGGCCAAAACGTGAAAAAACCACCTCAGCACCAAGAAAGGCAGTCTGTTGCCCATGAGTGTATGTGTCCTGGGTCTGCGAAACCTGCTGCCCAAGGGTCTGCCTCCTGTCGGCTAACTGTCCCGGTTTCAAGCAGCTGCTCCTCACTTAGTGCCCTTCTAACCCATGTCCAGCGCATTTCCCACCATCTGGCCAGCACTTCTTGCCTCAGACAACAGATCTTCCGGAATGGACGGTTACTCCCGCCTGAACTCAGCTCTTGTCCTCCTTCGTCCACTGAAGGGGGTTACTGTTCCATCCTCTACATTTTTCTCTTTTTTTCCTGAGCTCCAGCTTTCTGTGAACACTCCCTTAACACCCCCTGAGTCACGGGCAGCCACAGGAGTGACCCAGGCCAGTATGACTCAGATTATTTGGAAATAGGGTATATTCCCTATGGCTCTAGGCCCAAGGGACTGCACATTTTCATTTTGATCTAGTGATGCTATTTTTAGGGTGATTCCAGGAGGGTAACAGTGCCCTGTTAGGAACATTTCAGCTTCAGTTTCCCAACCCATGTCATGAAACTTCCTGTCTTCACCTTGATGGTTCTGGGCTCTCTGACAGGGGCTGGATCAATAGATATCAGGAACAGAGTATCATCAGCCTTGGGCCAATTCTTGGCAGCACTGTGTAGAGGGAGCCTGTGCTCTCTGTGGGCCTGACCTTCTCCCTGCCATCTGAAGGCATCTGGCCACAACTGGTAAGTTTTGTCCTCGTTGTCATAGCATATCTTAGACAGTACAGTCCCTCCAGGTCTGAAAGGCTTCAGTAGCATAGTCTGTTTTATCTTTTTCCAGTTTCAGGTGCAGACTGTTGAGTCAATCGTACTGTGGATTCATGGTCCAGTATTACCGTGATCCAAGCAAGACCCTTCCTGGGCTCACTGTTTCCCATATTCCACATATTTTCCCTTCCCTCCCTGTGAGCAGCAGTCTAATGTGTGTCTTTTTGTTTAAATATATCCCTGAAAATGTAGTTTTGCTTCAGATGCATATGTTTTTAATTTTTCTTAAAGTACCTCTTTTTACCTGCACTAAGCACTGTTTTTAAGATCAGCAATATTGTGTGTACATCTGATCTGTGTTTCTGTTGCATGGTATTCCCTGTTCTCTAGCTTATGTATTTTTTCTGCCCATCAGTGGGAGAGGGGATCCCAGGTTGCCTTCAACTCTGTCACCAGAGACATAGACTTAGTTTGGTCAAGTGCAAGGTGGCTCCAAGGAGGAGGGGGAAATTCTGAATACCTGAGACCCAGGGCTTGAGGGCTCCACATCTTCTCCACACAGATGCTTTGATTCTGGCACTGCATTTCTGCTACTGAATTGAGGAAGACCTTCTCAGGGTAGCTTACCTGGTGGTTCAAATGGTAAAGAATCTGCCTGCACTGCAGGAGACCTGGGTTCAATCCCTGGGTCAGGAAGATTCCCCGAGAGAAGGAAATGACAACCCACTCCAGTTTTCTTGCCTAGGAAATCCCATGGACAGAGGAGCCTGGCGGGCTACAGTCCACAGGGTCGCAAAGAGTCAGACACTCACTTTCTCTGGGTAGCAGGCTTGTGGGGAGGGAGCGGGTAAGCCAGGAGGCCACATGTAAGCCACCTGCTGACCCGCAAGTGATGTCTTCGCTTTAGGAAGGGAGTACCCACCAGAACCCAGGTCCCAGGGGCTGGCAGAGAATTAGCATCAGGTTCCAGCCCCGCAGGCTGCAGTGTGTCATGCTGTGGTCAGTACAGAGGCCTAGTTTTGGTGCCTCAGCCCTCCCTTGGCTTCCTGGCACCAACCTGGCTGTTGCTGGCGATGAGGGGGGGTGCCGCCCACCATCTGAACTCCTGCCAGCATCCTCTGCCCCAACCTTCTGCCCATATGCCTCCACAGGGCCTCGGAGACTGGAGGAGGGTGTGCACGCAGGTCTGCTTGGCAAGCCAGCAGGCACTAGGGCAGGGGGAGGGAAGGAGAGCCCTGAACCACAAGCAGGGCAGCTGCGCGACCCAAGCGGTGAGAACTGGCGCTGGTGGGCCTGCCTCTGATCATGGGAATAAGAGGCCTGTCATGTCATGAGGATGGAGCAAAGCAGCCTCCGCGTGGTATTTAGACCTTCAGAGGAGGGCCAGCCAAGGATGTCTCATGCAGGGCAGCCTGCCATGTGCCGGTGCTTGCCAGCTTCCATGAAAGGCCTCGTAGAGCTATGCCAGCAACGAGACAAAGAGCGAAGCTGAAGACCCTGCAGGGAACAGCCCCTGCGGGAGTGAGAAGAGGAGAGGTGTCTCCGTGCCTCTCCCCACCCCAGGGCTGATGCCCCAGGTGTGAGGGGGGGCAGTGCAGGGAGCCCTCAGCCCCCTCCTTCAGCCTCTGAGTGGGGACCGGATATACTTGGAGTCATGCCATCCGAAGCCAAGGGCATTCTGGCCGGGGCATATGTATGTGTGGGCGGGGCTGGAGTGGAGGGTGTCAGCCCCTCGTAAGCTGTGACCTACTGCTGCGGTTGCCCAGGAAGCTGAAAGAGGTAAGGTGTTTCCCTGATGTGTGGGAGAGCCTTTAGGGGCTCTGGGCCAGATAGGTTTATAGGGGCTTCTCGTCAAGCTTTAGGAAGTAAATCTGTAGCTTTGTTTCCATTTGCATAGAGGATTGACCTTGTACTTGAGGCTTTGGATTCAGGCTAGGACACAAATCCTCATTCTCAAAATCTGTATTCCCTCCTATAAAAAGGCGTGCCCTCCTTACAAGGCTGTTAATGAAGATTCAGAGAAACAATATGTGGAATAATGAGAATAACGACTATGTATGGACCAACCACTACTTAACAGCTGCGGTGCTAGGCTGCTGTTTATTTATCAGTAATAACACGTGTGTACTTCCATGAGTGTCTCTCTCTGAATGGGAAAGGGTGGGCCTGAGGCAGGGTTCGTGCTCAGTTTGGTGCGTTGTAAGGTATCAGGATCCTATTCCTGTGCCGCCCCCACCCTAGCAGCTGCCGGCAGCCCAGAGGCTGGCACTGAGCTCCTTAGGATTCCCGGCAGGTCTCGCTGAGGCCACCAGCCTGCAGCCTGTGCCCGCGGCCCCTGCCATCTCCTTTCTCCTGTTTCCAGGCATGCTTCATTTCCCATGCATCACGCCAGAGTCGTTAGCAGCCTTTGGCAGCGGAGATTCATGGAGTGGGTTCCTTTCAGGTCCTCAAAATACCCTACTCTGTCCCCTACATAGGAAGTTAACTTTTTTCCTCGTATTCTGAGAGCACCCCAGGAAGGTTTCGACGAGTAAGAGATTTCTTGGCAAAATTGGAGGAAACAGCATCTGACTATTGTTTATGGCTTGGTGGCTTAAGACATGAGGTTTTTATCTCTGGCAGCTCCTCACTTGGGAACTTGCTAGAGAGGTTAGCTGCAAATTGAGTTATCCGGAAGGGTAGGGCGCTCTGCTTCTCAGGTATGTGTAGGAGCTGGAGGGGACCTCTGATCCTGTGTGGTATGTGAGGGAACTCGTTCTGAAAGAGAAAGAGCAAGTGCGAGAGTCAGTACTTCCTCTAAGTGGTGACAAAGAACTGGTTAGATATTTATCAGAAAATGAAGAGGCCCAGATTGGAGGGGAGGAGTAAGGCACAAGAGGCACAGTAAAGGCCACTGACTTGCCAAAGAACTACTTTTTATGGCTTTGAATCTCAGCGTCTTCACCTGTAGGGTGGGAGTCACAGCCGTCCTACCTAAAATCGGTATGCCAAATCCTGTCACGTGTCACTACAAGTTGTATAACAGATATTACAGAACTTTAGGAGGAAAAAAATTAAAATGATTTAATGGTCATGTAAGTAGTAGGGTTTCTTGACCCCGCGGGAAGGGGTGAAAATTCCCTCTTCCATCCTGTCATCATTAGGCTGGCAAAATGCTAGAAACAGGGAGTAGAACATGCCTTACCCAGAAAGCCCCGAGCGGCATGACTAATCCCGACCTGACGGGAGGTGGTGGCCTCCCGGGCATCGGAGCGTTGCGCCCGGGGCTGAGGCTGCATGAGCACTCACACTCACCGGTCGTTCTTCGCCAGCCGCCTGATAAGGTTAGGGGTTAGGCAGGCTCAGCCGCAGAGGGAGCAGTACTGGCTCTGGCTCATGCTGTTCCTCCGGATTCCAGAAGCACTTTTCGCAGAGAGCCGGGCTTAAAAGGGGGTCCAGACTTTGTGCCAGCAGCTTCGTGCCTGGCCTGTGTGTGTCTCAAGGGCGGCCAAAAGCAGAGCAGCTTCACTCTTTTCTACTTGCCACAAGTGTTCTGATCTTAACTGGCCTTTTCGCATTGGTTATCTGTGTAAGTGGAAGACTCTGGTCTCTTCAGGCTGCCCCTACTTCTCTAGAGGCCCAAGGCTGCCCTGCAGGAGTTGTTCCATTGCCAAGTCACGGCCAACTCCCGCCTCCAATGGACTGCAACACGCCAGGCTCCTCTGTCCTCCAGCATCTCCCAGAGTTTGCTCAAATTCACAGCTCTGAGTCAGTGATGCTATCTAACCAACTCACCCTCTGCCACACCCTTCTCCTTTTGCCTTCAATCTTTCCCAGCATCAGGGTCTTTACCAATGACTCAGCTCTTCACATCAGTGGCCAAGGTATTATAGCTTCAGCATTAGTCCTTCCAATGAATACTCAGGGTTGATTTCCTTTGGGATTGACTGGCTTGATCTTGTTTCAGTCCAACGGGCTCTCAAGAGTCTTTCCAATGTCACAATTTGAAAGCATCGGCTCTTCAGCACTCAAGTCTTCGTTATGGTCCATCTCTCACACCTACATGCCTACTGGAAAGATCATACCTTTGCCTTTACATACAAACCTTTGTCAGCAAAGTGACATCTCCACTTTTATATGCTAATTTCACAGCTGCAGTCACCACCCACCGCCGTGACTTTGGAGCCCAAGAAGAGAAAATCTGTCACTGCTTCCGCGTTTTATCCCCTTCCCTTCTATTCCCCATGGAATGATGGCACTGGATGCCATGATCTCAGTTTTGTGAATGTTGTTTCAAGCCACGTTCTTCACTCTCATCAAGAGGCTCGTTAGTTCCTCCTCACTTTCTGCTATTAGAGTGGTATCATCTGCATATCTGAGTTTATCGATATTTCTCCTGGCAGTCTTGATTCCAACTTAGGATTCATCCAGCCTGGTATTTCGCATGATGTACTCTGCTGCTGCTGCTAAGTCACATCAGTCATATCCAACTTTGCGACCCCATAGACAGCAGCCCACCGGGCTCCCCCGTCCCTGGGATTCTCCAGGAAAGAACATTGGATTGGGTTGCCATTTCCTTCTCCAATGCATGAAAGTGGAAAAGTGAAAGTGAAGTCGCTCCGTTGTGTCCAATCCTTAGTGACCCCAAGGACTGCAGCCTACCAGGCTCCTCTGTCCATGGGAGTTTCCAGGCAAGAGTACTGGAGTGGGTCGCCAGTGCCTTCTCCATGATGTACTCTACATATAAGTTTAATAAGCAGGGTGGCCACAGGACTAGAAAATGTCAGTTTTTCATTCCATTCCCAAAGAAAGGCAATGTCAAGAATGTTCAAACTACCACACAATTGCACTCATTTCACAGTCTAGCAAAGTAACGCTCACAATTCTCCAAGCTAGGCTTCAACAGTACATGGACCGAGCTGAATTTAGAAAAGGCAGAGGAACCAGAGATCAAAGTGCCAACATCGGTTGGATGATAGAGAAAGCAAGAGAATTCTAGAAAAGTATCTACTTCTGCTTCACTGACTATACTAAAGCCTTTGACTCTGTGGATCACAACAAACTGTGGAAAATTCTTAAAGAGATGGGAATACCAGACCACCTTATGTGTCTTCTGAGAAATCTGTATGTGAGTCAAGAAGCAAGAAGCAGACATGGAACAACAGACTGGTTCCAAATAGGGAAAGGATTATGTCAAGGATGTGTATTGCCACCCTGCTTATTTAAGTTCTGTGTAGATTACATCATGCAAAATGCCAGGCTGGATGAAGCACAAGCTCAGTCAAAATTGCCAGGAGAAATATCAGTAACCTCAGATATGCAGATGACACCACCCTTATTGCAGAAAACAAAGAGGAGCTAAAGAGCCCCTTGATGAGTGAAAGAGCTGACTTAAAACTCAACATTCAAAAAACTAAGATCATGGCATCCAGTCCCATCACTTCATGGCAAATAGGTGGAATAACAATGGAAACAGTGACAGGTTTTATTTTCTTGGACTCCAAAATCACTGTAGATGGTGACTGCAGCCATGAAATTAAAAGACACTTGCTCCTCGGAAGAAAAGCTGTGACAAATCTAGACAGCATACTAAAAAGCAGAGACATCACTTTGCCAACAGACGTCCATCTAGTCAAAGCTATGGTTTTTCCATTTGTTATGTATGGATGTGAGAGTTGGACCATAAAGAAGACTGAATGCCAAAGAATTGATGCTTTTGAACTATGGTGTTGTGGAAGACTCTTGAGAGTTCCTTGAACAGCGAGGAGATCAAACCAGTCAATCCCAAAGGAAATCAATCCTGAATATTCATTGGAAGGATTGATGCTGAAGCTGAAGCTCCAATACTTTGGCCACCTGATGCAAAGAGCCGACTCATTGGAAAAGACCCTGATGCTGGGAAAGATTGAAGGCAGGAGGAGAAGGGGATGGCTGAGGATGAAATGGTTGGATGGCATCACCAACTCACTAGACAAGAGTCTGAGCAAGCTCCAGGAGATGGTGAAGGACAGGGAAGCCTGGCGTGCTGCAGTCCATGGGGTCGCAAAGAGTTGGACATGACTGAGCAGCTGAACATAACAACAACGCAAGGTGACCGTTTACAGCCTTGTCATACTCCCTTCCCAGTTTTGAAACTGTCAGTTTTTCCATGTGTGGTTCTAATTGTTGCTTCTTGACCCACATACAAGTTTCTCAGGAGACAAGTAAGATGATCTGATACTCCCATCTCTTTAAGAATTTTGCACATTTGTTGTGGTCCACACAGTCAAAGGCTTTAGAATAGTCAATGAAGCACAAGTAGATGCTTTTCTGGAATTCCCTTGCTTTCTCCATGATCCAATGAATGTTGGCAATTTGATCTCTGGTTCTTCTGCCTTTTCTAAATCCAGCTTGTACATCTGGAAGTTCACAGCTGACATACTGCTGAAGCCCAGCTTGAAGGATTTGGGACATAACCTTTCTAACATATGAAGTGAGTGCAATTGTACAGTAGTTTGAATATTCTTTGGCATTGCCCTTCATTGGGATTGGAATGAAAACTGACCTTTTCTGGTCCTGTGGCCACTGCTTTCCAAATTTGCTGGCATATTGAGTGCAGCACTTTCACAGCATCATCTTTTAGGATTTTCGATAGCTCAGCTGGAATTCTGTTGCCTCCACTAGCTTTGTTCATAGTAATGCTTCCTAAGGCCCACGTGACTTCACACTGCAGGGTGTCTGGCTCTGGGTAAGTGGCCTCACCATCATGGTTATCATTCAGACCTTTTTTATATGGTGTATTCTTGCCACTTTTTAATCTCTTTAGCTTCTGTTAGGTTCTTACTGTTTCTGTTCTTTATCATGCTTCTCCTTGCATGATGTCGCTGACGTTCTTGAGGAGATCTCTCGGCTTCCCCATTCTATTATTTTTCTCTATTTCTTGGTGCTGTTCATTTAAAAAGGCCCTTTTATCTCTCCTTGCTCTCCTTTGGAACTCTGTATTCAGTTTGGTATATCTTTCTCTTTCTCTTTTGCTTTTCTCTTCTCTACTTTTCTCAGCTATTTGTAAGGCCTCTCAGACAACCATTTTGCCTTCTTGCATTTCTTTTTCTTGGGGATGGTTTTGGTCACTGCCTCCTGTACGGTGTTACAAACCTCTGCCCATAGTTTTTCAGGCACTTTGTCTACCAGTTCTAATCCCTTGAATTGATTTGTCATCTCCACTGTATAAGAGATTTGATTTAAGTCATATGTGAATGGCCTAGTAGTTTTCCGTGTTTTCTTTAATTTAAGCCTGGAATTTGCAATAAGGAGCTCATGATCTGAGCCACAGTCAGCTCCAGGTCTTGTTTTATAGAGCTTCTCCATCTTTGGCTGCAAAGAACATGATCAGTCTGATTGTGGTATTGACCATCCTGTGATATCCATGTGTAGAGTCATCTGTTGTATTGTTGAAAAAGAGTGTTTGCTATGACCAGTGTATTCTCTTGACAAAACTCTGTCAGCCTTTGCTGTGATTCATATTGTACTCTAAGGCCAAACTTGCCTGTTATTCTGGGTATCTCTTGACTTCCTACTTTTGCATTCCAATCCCTTGTGATGAAAAGGACATCTTTTTCTGGTGTTAGTTCTAGAAGATAGTGTAGGTCTTCATAGAGCCAGTCACCTTCAGCTCCTTCAGCATCAGGGGTTGGGGCATAGACTCGGATCACTCTGATGTTGAATGGTGTGCCTTGAAAATGAACCGAGATCGTTCTGTTGCTTTGGAGGCTGCACCTAAGTACTGCATTTCAGACTCTCTTGTTGACTATGAGGGCTACTCCATTTCTTCTAAGGGATTCTTGGCCACAGTAGGAGAGAAAATGGTCATCTAAATTAAATTTGCCCCTTCCCATCCATTTTAGTTCACTGATTTCTAAGATGTTAATGTTCAACCTTCCCATCTCCTGTTTGACCATGTTCAAACTTGATTCATGGATGTAACATTCCAGGTTCCTGTGCAGTGTTGTTCTTTACAGCATCGGACTTTACTTTCATCTCCAGACACATCCCCAGCTGAGCATCATTTCTCCTTTGGCCTAGCTGCTTCCTTCTTCCTGAAGCTGTGAATAATTGCCCTCCACTCTTCCCCAGTAGCATATTGGACAGCCTCTGACATGGGGGGCTCATCTTCCCATGTTATATCTTTTTGCCTTTTCATACTGTTCATAGGGTTTTTGCGGCAGGAATACTAGAATAGGTTGCCATTTCCTCCTCCAGTGGACCAAGTTTTGTCAGAACTCTTCACTATGACCTGTCTGTCTTGGGTGGCCCTTACAGCTTCATTCTGTTACACAAGCCCCTTTACCACGACAAGGCTGTGATCCATGAAGTGGTTGCTAATGGTTATAACCTAGCGAGTGGTTATTGCTAATGATGCTGCGTGGAATTTTCCATTCATTTGGCGGGTGAGGGAGTTCACTCTCACAAGAAAAGATGGAGGGGAACATGGGGATTTTTGCTCTTCTGCTTAAAGGACTAGATAACAAAAGTTCATTAAGATCAAATTAACCTTTTCACATCACTCGAGTGTCCTATACAGGACACTGGTCATCTTTCATCTAAGATCTCCAGGTACTGTTTCTGTTTATAATGCCATTCATTTATCAATTTCTTCTCCCAGATAAAGGTGGGAGGAAAAGTCTGCAAGCAATAAATGCTGGAGAGGGTGTGGAGAAAAGGGAACCCTCTTACACTGTTGGTGGGAATGCAAACTAGTACAGCCACTATGGAGAACAGTGTGGAGATTCCTTAAAAAATTGCAAATAGAACTGCCTTATGACCCAGCAATCCCACTCCTGGGCATACACACCGAGGAAACCAGAATTGAAAGAGACATGTGTACCCCAATGTTCATTGCAGCACTGTTTATAATAGCCAGGACGTGGAAGCAACCTAGATGTCCATCAGCAGATGAATGGATAAGAAACCTGGGGTACATATACACAATGGAGTGTTACTCAGCAATTAACAAGAATACATTTGAATCAGTCCTAATGAGATGGATGAAACTGGAGCCGATTATATAGAGTGAAGTAAGCCAGAAAGAAAAACACCAATACAGTATACTAACACATATATACGGAATTTAGAAAGATAGTAATGATAACCCTGTATGCGAGACAGCAAAAGAGACACAGATGTATAGAACGGACTTTTGGACTCTGAGGGAGAAGGAGAGGGTGGGATGATTTGGGAGAATGGCATTGAAACATGTATAGTATCATGTAAGAAACGAATCGCCAGTCTATGTTCGATACAGGATACAGGATGCTTGGGGCTGGTGCACGGGGATGATCCAGAGAGATGATATGAGGTGGGAGGTTGGAGGGGGGTTCAGGATTGGGAACTCATGTACACCCGTGGCGGATTCATGTCAATGTATGGCAAAACCAATACAGTATTGTAAAGTAAAATAAAGTAAAAATAAAAAATTTTTTAAAAATAAATATTTTTTTTTAAAAGGTGGGAGGAACTGAGCCCTAAAAAAACTGAGCTCTAAGAAAGCTAAGTGACTTGCTCAAAAGGTTCTTGGGAAGATGGTAAATCTGGTTCTGAATCTACTATGAGTTATTCAGCCAAAAAAAATTAGCTGAATGCCTGCTTTGTGTAGGTCATTGTGTGGGTACTGGGGAGAAAGCATTGAGCAAGACAAATGAAAAATCTCTGCCTTCATGAAACAAACATGGCAGTAGGTGGTAGAGATTAACAAAAAAAAGGTTATAATTTCCAGTTAAGCTGTCAATCAACACTGCCCTCAACATCCTCTTCAAAGGTTAAGGAGTTCCACTTAAGGGTCAAATGGCCTTCTTGCTGCTGTAGCCCTTCCCACTGCTTCCAGGCTTGGAGAAGAAACTGAATTGGAGAGAAATGTCCGTGGTACTGCCTGTCCTGGTGCCAGGAGGATTGAAATGTGGTATACTGCCCTCAGCTTCTCTTCTTGTCCCTAGGAATGACACCTAAAAAGGGAGCATGATATTTGAAAACCAATAGCAATAACAACAAAACAGAACGCTGCTTGTATAACCCTTTATAAGTCAGGGTAGCACTAAAAATTCACAGTAGAAGGAGTGAGCTGCGGGCATCCTGGGAGAGGGAGGGCTGTACTTCCTCCATCCCCGTGGAATCTACCAAGAACAGGATTGATTAGAATTATCAATCTAACAACTTTGGCCACATGTGATTTTTTGAAAAGTAATTAGTAAAGTAGTCAAGCCCTTATCTGATGACCCTTGTACTTCCTGTTCATCGTCTAGAAGCAAGGACATCATCCATGTATTAGAGAGGGGCTGACCAGGGCTGGGCCCTCAGTGCTCTGGTGCCACGTTCAGAAAGATCCCCTTGGCATTTAAGTAGCTGGTGTGTGGCGGTCTTCTTGCCTGAAGCTGAGAACAGGGCTTAGGATAAGCGTTTTTCTCTCCTTCATCCTCCCTGTTCCCACCCATCCCTCTCTCCCTAGTCAGCACGTGTGAGGTGACACATGGCTTCCCGAGAGGAGAACTGCTGAGCCGAGACCCTCCATTGTCACTCACACACAAGCTGACTTTGCCCCCCTACTGACCTTGCCGGGGCCCTAGGCTCTAGCTGAATTGATAGCTGTCATATTCCTGCAATCCTAGAGAAACTTGAATACTCACAGGCTTCAAACTGTCTTCTTCCTCAGAGGTCCTTCTGTTCCCATTATGTATCCACCCTGCGTCGCCCACTGCCGGAGCGTTTTACTCACCCTCTTCTCCCCAAAGCTGTTTAGACTCCGAGATCTGAACGTCATACCTGATCTATTGACAACTGCATCAGGCTGCAGAATGAGGCCCAGTGTTCTGAGGGGCGGCAGGGGATGTGGCCATCTTCTCCCAGGCTG
>NW_024070205.1:77124955-77502486 GCF_014754425.2 Oryx dammah | reverse complement strand
GGAAAATAACCAAATACCTCAAGTCACACACCCAGAAATAAACTCATAAATGTGATTTTACTGGAATTCTACCAAAGAAAACGACACTATTAAAATGAAGGAACTAGTTCAAAGCCCAGACTATGAAAGGACAATGAGCTGGGTCAGCTTAGAAGGCAAAGGGGTCTGGAGCTGACCACAGCGGGAGGGCCGGGACCACATCTGGTTCTTGTGCAAATTGGTACTCTGTGGTGGAAGACATCCCAGAGACATGTGCTTAAAGAATAAAGGAACACACAAAAGGTAGGCAGGCTGAGCATCCAGAGAGGAAGAGAGAAAGGCCTGAGGGAGTGGTCCATTAAGTGTAAAGAAATGAGCCTCATGCATCCGGAGATGATACTGTAATAGCAGCCCCATTTAATGAACTGGTGCCTATGCCAAGTCCTAAGCCAGGCATTTTTCATGGTTCAACCAATTCATTCTCACAACAGCATTACTTAAATATCATTATGATTGTCATTTTACATCCAAGGACACACCCAAAAAGATTAGAAGACTTGTTCAAGATCACCCAGGTAGTAATTTAAGATCTGATACTCTTAACCCAGTGCTTCTGTTTTTCCAAAGAGGATGTTTAGCATGTTGCCCCTCCACCTCAAAGGGCTTTGGTTGCTTGGATGCTTACCTTCTGTCCATTGAAAACCAATCTTAGAATCTTTAGAATCATATGTCACATTCAACTCTTCAAGTCACTCAGTTCAGTCAGTTTAGTCAGTCGTGTCCAGCTTTTTGGGAGCCCATGGTCTGCAGCACTCCGGGCTTCCCTGTCCATCACCAACTCCCAGAGCTTACTCAAACTCATCTCCATTGAGTCGGTGATGCCTTCGAACCATCTCATCCTCTGTCATCCCTTCTCCTCCTGCCTTCAATCTTTCCAGCATCAGCGTCTTTTCCAGTAAGTCAGTTCTTCACATCAGGTGGCCAAAGTATTGGAGTTTCAGCTTCAGCATCAGTCCTTCCAATGAATATTCAGGACTGATTTCTTTTAGGATGTACTGGTTTGATCTCCTTGCAGTCCAAGGGACTCTCAAGTGTCTTCTCCAGCACCACAGTTCAAAAGCATCAGTTCTTCGGCGCTCAGCTTTCTTTATAGTCCAACTCTCACATCCACACATGACTACTGGAAAAACATACCTTTGACTATACGGACCTTTGTCAGCAGAGTAATTCTGCTTTTTAATATGCTGTCTAGGTTGGTCATAGCTTCTCTTCCAAGGAGCAAGAGTCTTTTTAATTTCATGGCTGCAGTTACTGTCCACAGTGAGTCTGGAGCCCAAGAAAATAAAGTCTCTCACTATTTCCACTGTTTCCCCATCTATTTGCCATGAAATGATGGAACCATATGCCATGATCTTAGTTTTTTGAATGTTGAGTTTTAAGCCAGCTTTTTCACTCTCCTCTTTCACTTTCATTAAGAGGCTCTTTAGTTCTTCTTTACTTTCTGCCATAAGGGTGGTGTATCTGAGGTTATTGACATTTCTCCCAGCAATCTTGATTCCAGCTTGTGCTTCATCCAGCCCGGCATTTAGCATGATGTACTCTGCATAGAAGTTAAATAAGCAGGGTGACAACATACAGCCTTGATATACTCCTTTCCCAATTTGGAACCAGTCCATTGTTCCATGTCCTGTTCTAATTGTTGCTTCTTGACCTGCATACAGATTTCTCAGGAGGCAGGTAAGGTGATCTGGTATTCCTATCTAAGAATTTTCCACTGTTTGTTGTGATTCACATAGTGAAAGGCTTTGGCATAGTCAGTAAAGCAGAAGTAGATATTTTTCTGGAACTCTCTTGTTTTTTCTATGATCCAGCAGATGTTGGCGATTTGATCTCTGGTTCCTCTGCCTTTTCTAAATCCAGCTTGAACATCTGGAAGTTCACGGTTCACGTATTGTTGAAGTCTAGCTTGGAGAATTTTGAGTATTACTTCATTAGCGTGTGAGATGAGTGCAATGGTGCGGTAGTTTGAGCATTCTTTGGCATTGCCTTCCTTTGGGATTGGAATGAAAACTGGCCTTTTCCAGTCCTGTGGCCACTCCTGGGTTTTCCAAATTTGCTGGCATATTGAGTATAGAACTTTCATAGCATTATCTTTTAGGATTTGAAATAGCTCAACTGGAATTCCATCACCTCCACTATTTTGTTCATAGTGATGACTTCACACTCCAGGATGTCTGGCTCTAGGTGAGTGATCACACCATCGTGATTATCTGGGTCATGAAGATCTTTTTTGTACAGTTCTTCTGTGTATTCTTGCCACCTCTTCTTAATATCTTCTGCTTCTGTTAGGTCCCTACCATTTCTGTCCTTTATTGAGCCCATCTTTGCATGAAATGTTCCCTTGGTATCTCTAATTTTCTTGAAGAGATCTCTAGTCTTTCGCATTCTGTTGTTTTCCTCTATATCTTTGCACTGATAAAGTGGTTAAAGGCAACACCAGAGCAATTAGGTTTAAAACACATATTCTGTCACCAGGAGTGAATAGTTTTCCTCTACTATCAGGACGAATTACTTCAGATACCTGTTTTCTGTTTTGAGTGGTTGGTTTAATTGGTTTACCATGGGGAGAGCAGGGGTGCAGCCAGAGCCGGGAAACCCAGAGCTCAGTCTGAGGCCTGGGAGCCTCCTGTTTCCCTCAAGCATGGGGGCAGGAGAAAATAAAAGAGGATGGAAGACTCGGCTGACTCAAACAAGCTGTGTAGATGATAATATCACATAAGGGAAGACCTTGGGATGGTCGCAGGCAGGGGGACGTTCTTGAAAACTTTTTTAAAGCAGCTGTCGAGGTTCTGAGGTTTGGCTCTGTCTGCTTTCCCACCTGCCATCTTCCAGAGTCCCCGTGCGCATGCCATCTGCTCTTGGCACCAGGTCTGGGAAGCCCTCTCGCTTTCAGTCCCAGCACAAGTGCTGCAGCGATGGATCACCCTGCACCCACGAGTCAGCCACAGGCACCAGAAATCTGTATTTGTTTCTAAAAAGCACCTTCCAGTGTTCCTCAGACACTGAAACAAACACTGTCAATCCAGAGGCTGAGAAAACTCTCAGTATCACAGAAACCCAGGGGGAGCAATCACAAACACCCTATCACCTTGACCCTTCTTGAATCATGCTCCCCGCAGACCACAGCGCATCAGCCAGCCCAGGGAACAGGGTGCAGGCACCCTTGCTTCTATCGTATTGAGAGCTGAGCAGCATTTCCTGGGCCCCAGACTTCATTAGCACGTTGGTGGTATTGCTTCCTGTAGCTGACTATCTGTTTCCATTCTGGCAAAGTGTTTGCTCTCTTCTCTCTGCTTTGGGGGTTGGGGGAAGATGAACTTCTCAAGGAGCCCGTCTCTGCCCTCTTGGCCGTCTCCCCCTCAGAGCCCCACACGTCCCCGCCACAAGGCAGAGCATCTGGCGTCCCCCTGAGCCGAGCTGGGGAGCTCCACACCCAGAAGAGCTCTCCCCTCCTGCAGTCAGCATCGCAGCCACAACCAGGTAGAGCCAAACTTCTTGTTTTGTATTTTGGGTCAAGTCAGCCTGACATTTCAGGGATAGACGCAAGGTAGAGTTGGTTGCGGGAGAGAAAGTTCTAGAAAGAAAGACTGGAAGCTTTAGAAAGGAAGAAGTAAAAACCAATAGACTTTTTGTGATGGATTTTGATAAATAAAGATTTAAGAAGATGAAAATTTGAGAGTCAAAAGTTGTATGTTAGGGAATGTTCAGAAAATGGAGACCAGGAGGATTTCTGTCATTCTTATTTACTAAAAAAAATGCTTATACTAGATGGGATTATATGTAAAACACAAACCAATTCTGCCTTTTCTCTTGAGAGTCAGCAGTTTAGGAAGAGACAGGAAAAGTGGCAGGCCGACTGGCAAGCTGATGACAACTAGGAGAAGGCCGAGGAGGGGAAGCTGAAGCCAGAGAGGGTCGAGAATAATGGATGCCACCATGCCAGCGCAGTTGGAGACCGCAGGGAGAACCTCAGAGCCCAGCACTCTGCAGGGAACCCTCGGCAGCCTGAACAAGTGAGTGCCGGGGGCGGTGAGCGCTCCCCTCCCCTGATTTAGAAAGAGGGTCCTGGTCTATCCTGGGAAGCTTCTGCCCCAGCAGCCTTGCCACCCCTCACCAGGCTCTCGTCTCCTAAGACCACTAAACTCTTGGCTCAGAGAGGTTTGCTCAGAACTGCTGGGAGGAAAGGAATAGGTATTGTGAACAGAAAGGAGCTGTTGGGAAGAGAGGAAATATGATAACACACCACTTCCTTAGAGCTGGCTTCCTGGCATGGCTGGGTTTCTCATGCTCAGAGGCCCTCATGGCGGTCCTTGAGCTTTCCTTTTTCAAGTCCCACGGATCACTCCTCAAAGAAACAGAAACAAAAACTAGTTTCTACTCTGATGGAAACAAACGGCCCACTTTTTACACAGATGTGCTTTTAGGTCCTAAACACTTGCCATGAATAAAAATGGAATCATAGATATGATAAAGATACAGCCTTAGATCATAAAATCCCACAGAATTAATCATAGATGTAAATCTTACAGTTAAAACTTTCAATATTATATTAACAAACAGTCCATCAATAGTTGAAACTTTGACACTGAGAGGTATTGATTTCAGTGCAATGATAAAAGCACAGCTCAACAGCAATAAATTAAAAATCACTGTAGTTTGGGGAGGTAAATGTCATTACCATGACAAACAAATACATGTCCCCTGCAGGTGGACAAGGTCATTGATGGGGAATGAATTCATAAAGTGTCAGAATCCTGCAGCACTCCTCCAATACTATTTCTATATCCATTCATTTGATAATTTATTCATTCATTAATTTAACAAATATCCATCAGGTTCCTACTGAGTGCCAAGCACTGTTGCAGGCACAAGGTGAATAGGACAGACAAGGACAACCTCCTGGAGGTTACAGTTAAGTGGGAGGGTCAGATACAAATAGATGAACAAAACCATGGCTAGCGTAACATCAGTCAGTCACAAGCTATGAAGAAAAACCAGGGCAGAGTAAGGGGACGGGAGTACCCAGGAGGGTGTGACCAGCGAGGACCTATCTGAGGAGGTGACATTTCAGAAGAGACCTAAATTAAATGAGGGGATTGAACTGCGGGAGAGAGAGCAGCGGGACTGAGACAAGACTGAGCTTTGCTGGAAACAGCATGGAGTCCTGGTCATCAAGGTCAGAGGAAAATAGCAGGAAAGGAGGTCAGAGGCAGACGAAGGCAGAAGAGAAGAGGGACGATGGATGCTATCCCAAGTGTGATGAGAAGTCACGGGGGGCTGCAAGCAGAGGGCATGTGATCTGATTTAACCGTTTAGAGGATCACTCTAGCTCCTGTGTGAACATAGTGTGTTGGGGCCAAGAGTGAAAGCAAGGAGCTCATTAGAGAGGTTCTGGCAAAGGTCTGTGTGGAACTCATGGTGGCTCAGACCGAGGTTGTGGCAATGGAGGAGCAAGAGGGGATGCTTTGGGGTAAATGTCCCAGTTGAGCAGATAGAAACTGCCGGTTAACTAGCAGTGGGGTGTGAAAAAGAAAACATTCAAGAATTGCTGGGGTCCAGCCCCAGTGGATCCAGGGAATTCGAAGGTGGGGATGGCGTCGGCGTCCTTGGAAAAATACATGTTTAATTACAGATATATAGAGAGATTAGAAACGGATAGTGTAGTAGGAGATAGTGTAGTGGAGAAAAGGAGGCTGAATCCAGATGGGAATTCAGCCAGAGCAACGGGAGCAAGAAAGAAGCGACGTGGGGGAATCAGTCTTTCCAGAAACTGATCCGATTTCTTTATTTGGGGGTTTGCTTATATACCTTTTGTTACACATAGGGATGAATACAGAGTCACGCGGGGGTCAGCAGTCCTGACCTTTATCAAAATCAGGTGCTTCACATAAATGTATTTAAAAAAGGTCTTAGGAACATTACATCATCTTCTGGCCATGAGTGAGACCTGCTGACATTTTATGATCCTTTCTTTCTGATAACCAAAAAACTTATTTTTTCCAAAGGTGTTTTTTCTTAAACCAGGCACCACCCTCCAAATAAAGTTGCATTCCTATAGGGTGAGGGTGTAGTGAGTTACAATCAAGAAAGGAATTTATTTAACCCAAGGTTAACATGATTAATCTTAAAGGTTAATACTTATTTCTCCTATATGCTTAAAGGTTAATACTTATTTCTCCTATATGTTAGTTATATTCATTATAAGGGCAGGGAATATGGAGATTTAGCAGCAAACATCAGCCCAACAAATGAAAATCCTTTCACCAATGCTCCCCTTAAGATCTATCTAGTCTTAAGATAGTGATAAAGTTACATTTTTACATAGTAAGGACACAGTGATTTATAACAAAGCACAGTGATCTATTACAAAAGAGAAAATCCATTAACTCAAAAAGTCTAGTATTGCTAACATCAAAAACTACTATATTTCCTTTTCTATATTCCAAATACATTGATTAATATATTCCCAGGTGCCTAAGGATATGGAGGCCTGGCGGCAATCATTGACTCAACTAGAAGAAAAAGCCCTATGCTAATTAAGACTCTCAAAATACTCCACAACTCTCTGTGCTGTTTATGGTTGAGAGGTAGTAAACAATCATGTGGCAGGAGTATGGATAATCCCGTCACACAAGCTAGTCTGTCAGCAGAGAGGTTTGACCTGAGCCATCCTTGTCCCACCCAGGGGAGGGAATTAGCAGCAATTATTGGCACAACAAATGAAAAACCCTTCACCAATATAATTCCTAACCAACCCACTATACCAATAATTTCTAACTCCCCAATAGAATTTGCCTTTAGTAAGTCTAAAACATCTCGTGCCTCTCAGGTTGGGAGGCTGTAAACAATCACATGTGGCCGAACAAACCTATACAGGCGGGCTAGATAACCTTCAGAGGAGTCCGTAAGCTGAAACACTCTCGTCATGCCCAGGAATTTTTATTGCCTTGGAGCTGCACGTTAACTCCTTCTCCGAGAGAAATGGTTATGGGGGAGAACAGAAAACAGACTCTGGTTTTGGGGTAGATGCTCAGGAACCGGGGGTTTCCTGAGGCTTGATCACGCCTTTGCGTATGCCAAGCCTCCTTCCTCATGACCTTTGCCGTGGGCGGAGTTCCTCCCGCTGGCCCCCAACAAAGAATGGCTCCAAGGTTTTTGACCAAGCCATTAGATGACAGGAAACACCAGAGGAACAGGTTTATGGGGGGTGGGGGAGAACAGGAGTTCTGTTTTAAACATTTTTGGTTTGAGATGTCTATTAGGTTACCACATGGAAATGTCCAGTATGAAATTGGGTGAACAAGTCTAGAACTCATAAGGACAAAAACCTTCCCTGAAGGATGACCTGGTTTCTAGTATTTGGAGGGACAGGTCTGCTAGTGATTCACTCTGTAACCTCAATTGGCTGCTTCCTATAGCCAAAACAGAGCCGTAGCCCTGGCCCTGCCCAGGAATTGCGAATGGCCCAGTACTTACCCAGTGCATTTGCATGGGTCACATTCCACAGCAGAGCAGAGTGCTGCTTGAAGACCAGCTCCACAAGCTGATGCTACAGGGATTATTAAATGCAAGCAACCTGGACTCTTGTCCCAGAGCTGCTCCTTAATTGTGAGTGGATAATCTCTTCCAAGCAAGACAGAAAGCTGAGGGGCAGGGAACAGGGTAAGCAGGAGCAAATGGATTTGACAAGTTTGGAAGACAGTGTGAAGCCATAGAAAGAACAGTCTTTGGGCCCAAACAGACCTAGATTCACATTCCATCATGCCCCTTCCTACCTATGTGATCTTCCCTATGCTACTCTACCTTACTGAGTCTAAATCTCAGATTCCTTGGTCACAAAGAGAGATGGGATTGTTATACAGATTAAATAAGCTTTAATGCAAACCACTGGCATCCAGTGAGCATTCAGAAGGGATAGCTCCCTTCTCCCACATCCTCTTTCCCTCTCTCCGTGAGGAGATAACCCGCTCTTCTACCACCCAGCCCATCCCACCTCAGTTTTCCTTCCCGCGGCTCCCACCCCAAACGCTCGAGTCCCGCCTCTGGAGGAAGCATCCCCCCGCCCCCGCCCGGCCCATGGCTGGATCGCGGCCCTTGGTTTCCTCACAGGACTGAAGACCACAGCAGCAGCATCTTTTCCGGGTTTGCAGCTCTCCTTGCCATCCTCCTGGTTGTGGCAGTTTTCTGCATCCTGTGGAACTGCGGTAAACGGAAGAAGCGTGAGTCCCTTGTTTGTCCAGAGTTGAGACACACTATGATCAATTGTCTAGTCTGGAATTGAAAGCCCAGTTCTCAGATGGCACAGTGGTAAAGACTCGGCCTCCCAATGCAGGCTAGGCAGGAGACGTAGATTAGATCCCTGGGTCAGGAAGGTCCCCTCGAGGAGGAAATGGCAACCCATTCCAGTATTCTTGTCTGGAAAAATCCCATGGATGGGGCCTGGCAGGCAACAGTCCATGGGGTCCCCTGGAGTCAGACATGATGGAGCACAGACACACACATTGCCCTCCAGAGATAAACCGTTGTGCCGAGAAGTCCTCTGTTCTCACCTGTGTGTAAACACAGGTCATTGTCTCCGTCGGGATCACAAGCTGTGGCTCTGAAAGCTCCATGCTGAGTCGAGCTTCATTCTGAAAGCCATGCCCTGGTACCCTGTGCCCATTTCTTCTTCCTGCTTCTGTCTCCTGAGTCCCCTGTTCTTCTAGCTCAAAGGCATTGGTCGTCTGGAAACACATTTTTCATAATACATGGTGAGGGTGGGGAATATTTTCAGGCGCAGTCTCTTCCCCAAGGGTCCCCACGTTCTGTGCAGCTAAGCCCAGCCATGACCTCTGTGTCTCTCATTGTCTTGCAGGGCAAGTTCCCTACCTTCCAGTTACCATCATGCCCTTGTTGACTCTGCCTCGACCCAGACAGCGAGCCAAAAATATTTATGACTTCTTGCCCCGAAGACAAGAAGAGCTGGGTAGGTTTTTCTTTCTCATCCATGGAATACAGGCCTACAGAACTTCTGCCCCCAGAATATAGGTCTCACCTGCAAAAGCGGCTTTTTCTAAGCATGCTACCGTCCTGCTCTTCAGGGAACCAGCAAGAGGACGGGACAGACAGGTGGCAAGGTTCACCTCCAGTGGGGCCTGGGGGCTTGAAGAGGGAGCAGGGAGTCATCAGCGTCAGGGATGTGGTTTGGGGTTTTCTCCAACTTCATTGAGAAATGATTGACATATGTCACTGTATGAGTTTACAGAGTACAGCATGATAATTTGATTACATAAGCTACAGTTTTGGTTTTTCTTGATGTAGTTCGCTGGGTATGTCTAAGGTTGGGAAAGACTCACAGGAGAACATGGCCTCCAGCCTCAAGTCAGGGAGGGCTCACCCGAGAAGACTCCTCCCAGCCAGCCTCCTCGAGTCCTGTGTTAGTGTCCTTTGTCCTCAGCGAGCTGAGGAGTGTTCCTGGTCTCCCAACTCATCATCCTTGAAGCCCTGATCCTCTCTCCACAAAACACTGGCCCCCAAATACCAGATATCAGACAGGTCCACTTCACCCAGAATGTGAGGACTGAACAGGCTGAAGCACTTGGAGGACTGGCTGACTATGCTCAGGGTTTGCTCTCTGTCCTTTCAGGAAGACATCCCTCAAGGAGCATCCGTATTGTCAGCACCGAAAGCCTCCTCTCCAGGAATTCTGACAGCCCTCCTTCTGAGCATGTGGTAAGAATGAAGCTAACGACAGTCCCTTTGGGAGAAATGACGTGTCTCTGGCAGAAGAGCTGAAATGCAAGAGTTCTAGGTTTTGCTTCTTGTTTCACTATAAACAGCACCCCAGGCTCTATTAATAAATGGGAAGACTAGCCTCAGGACCGCCCTACCATCCAAGGCAAAAAATTTAGAAAGAGAGGACCAAGTGCTTGAGATTTTAAGAAAGGCACCAAGGCACATGTATTCATGGATACTTGTTGGAACCGAAATGTATTGCTTTAACAAAGACATGATAACACATTTTTCCAAATAAGTGTTGCCTCCTGTACCGTAATTACCTTGGGAGGGTACATAAATTTTCCTCCAGGGCTGTTGGTGCTTAAAGCACCCTTAAAGTTCTGCTTTGGGAATTACTTCCAAGCCTATGTCAAATTGTTTCCATCTTCCTCCATAGCAGAAATACTCATAAGTCACTCAGCACTGCGACTGGTGTAAAAAGTGTTGAGCGTGTTGGGGATACCTTTGTGTCTGGCTCTGAAGTCAGCTCCCAAGAAGGAGACGCACAGCAGTGTGGGGCAGAGGGATTGTTCTGAAGACCAGGGCGCTCGTTTCTGTCGATAAGTCCTTGGTAGCTTGTTAAATAATCTGTTTCTTCGGTTTTACGGCATCCCCTGGGTGAGTACGGCCATGCTGCCCCTGCTGCTGATTGGCTCGTTACCCAGCCTTTCTTTACCCAGGGCTGCTGATTTGCTCGTTACCCAGCCTTTCTTTACCCAGGGCTGCTGATTGGCTTGTTACCCAGCCTTTCTTTACCCAGGGCTGCTGATTGGCTTGTTACCCAGCCTTTCTTTACCCAGGGCTGCTGATTGGCTCGTTACCCGGCCTTTCCTTACCCAGGGGCGCAGGTTTGATGACCACGTGGCCGCCTCAGAGCAGCCACATTTGCTTCCTCCTCCTCTCGCATGTCCCATTCTTAGGCTCTGGTCCTGCTTCTAAGACTTCCTGGGGCAGCAGGTCCACGTGGCTATAAAAGGAAGAGTGGAGGGAATCCACTGCCTAAGCTAGTTCTCGGATTCAGCTGAGCCCTGAGGGGATTTTGCACCTAGAGTTTAGATCTCAAGCTGACTTAAACCTACAAATACGTTTGGATTGTACTCTATACTGTTTGAAGGACGTTTTGAACCAGTTGCCAACATTTAAAGAGAGCCTAAGAGATTTCACACTGAAGTCCAGATATTCAGCCTTTTTTGAAAATCAGACGTTCTAGAAACATCAGACCAGCATTCCTAAATGGCTGTAGCTGATCTGTGTGTCAGCTGCGCCCATACTAATAACAGCAAGCATTTCGTAGTGTCCCCTTTGTGCCAGGAGCTAAACAATTCACAGGTAGTAATTCATTTTCTCTTCACAAAAATCACGTGGTACTGATATTATTATGATTATCCCCATTTTATAAGTTAGGAAGCTGAGGCACAGTGAGATTAGGTAACTGGTGTAAACTCAGCACAGAGTGGTAAGGTTAGGACTTGCACCCTCAGTCTGAACTTAAGCCTCTACCTTTAGCCACGATGCTGGGCCTAGCAATATGTTCTGGGGTGGCAGGCTTTCTCCAGTTCATAATACTTCCCCCACTGAGCCCCCACAGTGTGGCCAGAAACTAGTTACAATTTATTGTCACGTTTACACTGCTGCTTTCCTTAAACCCAGCCCACCTCACTCATCCCAACCTGGCGTCGGAAGCCTTGTGATTTGAGACCCCTGCTTCAGAGGTTTTCTCTGCAGCGACGAGCTGAGTGAAGGAGCCGTTAGATAGAGCAGTACCGGGTAGGGAGAAGAAAGGGCTTGTCCTTATTCCTACTCCTGCCCTGTCACTCGCCTTCTCTTCTTACTTACAGCCCTCCCAAGCAGGCGATGCCCCGCACATGCACAGAGCCCGGACTCACGCCGTGGGGTATGCGGTGGGCATCTACGACAATACCATGCGGCCCCAGATGTGTGGGAACCTTGCTCCCTCGCCTCACTATGTCAATGTCAGAGCTTCAAGAGCTTACCCGAGCACTTCTTCAGAGGATTCGAGAGACTATGTCAATATCCCCACAGCAGAGGAGCTTGCTGAGACTTTGGCTTCTGCCAGTAACCCTCCTGGGAACCTCTTCATCCTCCCAAGTACCAAGGAGCTGGCACTGTCTGAAGAAATAGGTGAGGGTTGTGGGAACGCCAGTGACTGCACCAGTTTGGGGTCTCCGGGAACTGAGAACAGCGATCCACTCAGCGATGGGGAAGGGTCTTCTCAGACCTCGCATGACTATGTCAACATGGCAGAGTTGGATCTCGGGACCCCCCGAGGGAGGCAGCTCCGGGGAACGTTTCAGTTCCGCAGGGATTATGAAAATGTACCACCAGGTCCCAGTAGCAACAAGCAGCAGGAGGAAGAAGCGACATCCTCAAACACACACCATGTAGAGGGCAGGACAGATGGTCCGGAGACCCACATCCTACCTGCCGTGCAGTCAGGGAGCTTCCTGGCTTTAAAGGATGACGTGGCCTGTCAGTCGTCTGCCCACAGTGAGACCGGGCCGTGGGAACACGCAGAAGAGACGTCAAGTGAGGACTCTCATGACTATGAGAACGTGTGAGCTGCCGAGGCAGGAGCCAGGGGCTGGGCAGCGGCCTGACCCATGGCTCTTTCCTGACAAACTGAGACCCAGCCACCCAACCGGCAGGCCACATGAAGTGGTTGCTGCTGCCAGATTCACCCTTGATGACCCTGTATATCAGTGGTTTCATTTCGTTAGGCTAAGGAGATGAAATGAGTAAGGAGCTAAGGGGCTCTCAAAAGCAGAGTTTTGAGAAAGCCAGAAAGCAATTCTTCTCAGCAAGGTTCTGTTACCTCTCGTACCAACTTAAGAATGTTTGCTGAAACTACCTTACAGAATTGTTCGGAGGTTAAAAATGGAAGAGTCCTTTAGTGTGCAGTGGAAACACGATGTAGCCTAAAATCATCAGCTTTGCTAATACCAGCAGGCTGCAAAGCAAGAATACAGATTATTTGGTAATCCAGGCAGAGGCCAAAAGGAATGAAGAAATTGGAGTGGGGTGGGGAGGGGGAGTTTCCACTCTAGAATGAGTGTGGACCACCAAACGCTGGAGAAAACGCAGAATAATAATTCTCATTATTGCTAAGGGGATTGCAAGTCATAAGCTTCACTCTGGAAAATTGTTCATCAGTTTCTTATTAACATACACATTATATAACCCAGTCATTCCAGTATTAGGTATTTATCCAAGTGTAAAGTTTGTGTTCACAAGAGAAAAAAAAAAAACACCTCATACATGACTGTTTATAGCAGCTTTATTCATGATTGTGAAAACTTGGAAATAAGTCTTTCAACAGGTGAGTGGGTAAACAAGCTGTCCTATAGTCACACAATGAATTTATCCACACTCAACAGTAAAAATGAGTGAAGTATATAGGTTCATGCAACAACATGGACAAATATTAAACACATTTTGCTAAGTGAAAGAAGCTATACGTAAAAATCTACATATTGTATGGTTCTACTTATATGACATTTCTGAAAAAAGCAAAACTGTAGAGGCAGAAAACAGATCAGTGGTTGAGAGGCTTGGGAAGCGGGAACAAAGGAGCTGTACAAGGAAATTTTTAGGATAATGTTTCTATAAGGTGATTGATACTTGACTGTATGCATTTGTCAAAACACACACACAAGAGCCCGTACAGCACAAAGGATGACTTTATTATATGCAAATTTTAAAAATTCACCAGGCTGTTTGGGGGGCTCACAATATAATGCAGATTGTAAAAATTTTGTAAAATTTTGTAAAAATTGAATTGGTTTTACAAATGTATGACATAATCTCACTGAAGGGAGTGGGGGAAAATTGAGCTGGCCTAAGTAACTTTGGAAAACAATATTTTGCTTGAAAATGTAAGATAAAGACACAAAGAGCTGAACACAAACACTGCAGTGTAATTGATAAATTTGTGTCTCATGGGAATATAGTTTAGCAATTTTGAAACCGAGTATATCCTCGAGTTGAACAAATAAGTAAATATGATACGGGTAAGGAGAGGCAGGTTTCTTACTCTCAGAGAAAGAAGTAATAAATAAGCAAGTAGAAAAGGAAATACAGATGAGTGTACACGTAGGCTTCCCAGACGGCACAGTGGTAAAGAATCTGCCTGCCAACACAGGAGACGCAGGTACGATCCCTGGGTTGGGATGATCTTGTGGAGAAGGAAATGGCAACCCACTCCGGTATTCTTGCCTGGGAAATTCCACACACAGAGGAGCCTGGTGGGCTATAGTCCATGGGGTCACAAAGAGTAAGACATAACTGAGCACACACAGCACACTCATATGTGTATTTCCTAGGCTAGTATACATATCTGTATTTCCTAGTATACATACGTGTGTTTCCTAACTCTGCCCACTAGAGGGTCTAGAAGCAATGATTCTCCAGTTGCAATGAATACTTAGCTCCCAGATCTTGGTTTCCAAATATCATTGTCCAATAAAAGGAAGCAGAACTCCTTGGAGGAATGGCTGGTTTTAGAGCTGAGGCAGGGAAAATACAAGATGAGTTTGAGCACTGTGTAGAAAAGGAAAGAAAAGAAAGAAACAGGGGTCAGGGGAAGAGAGAAGAAAAGATGAGGGCGTGTCAGAAGGAGCCAACTGAGAGCACTCTCAAAGGTACTAGAGCAATTTAGGCAATAAAAGCAAACGTTTATAATGCAGATTTATAACTCAAGGGATAAAATAAATATCCACGAATCCCTACCCTGATAAATGGTAAAATTAGCAGGTGGCACCTTATGGAAAAATAATTTCATAACTTCAAAGAATCTCCCTTCAAATGTTTATTCACTGTTGTGATGGTTTTAACTTGATCCACAAATTATTTGATACTTCCTTTGGCACTTAATTCCTTTCGCCTTTGGTGTGGGCTGGATTTAGTGACTCTTGTCTAAGGAAAAGAGAAAATAGTAAATCTACAGAGGAGAAACCTGTGTATATGTAGGCTATTATACATGTATATTTCCTCTGTCCACTGGAAGGTCTAGAATCAGTGACGCTCCAGTAGGAATGAGTGCACTCAGCTCTCAGACCTCGGTTTCTAAACTTGGTAGACACTATCTTAACCACGTGATCAAGGTCAACTCACCATTGGTAAGCTATGTTGTGGACTTCCCTGGTGGTCCAGTGGCTAAGAATCCGCCTGCCAATGCAGGGGACAAGAGTTCGACCCCTGGTCCAGGAAGGGTCCACATGCCAAAGGCATCCAAGCCTGTGAGCCATAACTACGGGGCCTGCGTGCAGAACCACTGATGCCTCATGCCCAGTGCGCGTGCTCTGCAACAAGGGAGGCCACCGCAGTGAGAAAGCTGAGCAATGCAGCTCAAGAGCAGCCCTCACGTGCCACCCCAGAGAAAGCCCACCCACAGCAACGAAGACCCAGCACAGTCATAAATACATACACAAAAGTCATGCTGCTCTATGACCAAGGACAAGGGTGCTTCACCTCCGTGATATTCTTCCCTAAAAGCCACAACCCCAGTCTTTTCGTGAGAAGCATCAGAAAACTCAGATTGAATGACATTCAACAAATACCTGACCAGAACTCTTTAAAGTGCTAAAGACATGAAAGACAAAGGAAGACCGGAGAAACTGTCAGACTGGCAGAGACTAAGAAGGTGTGATGACTAAATACGTGATGCCTTGGATTGGATTGTAGTACATGAAAAGGACATTAGTGGGGAAAAAGGTTAAAAAAAAAAACAAAAAGAGAAGAAAGTTCATATTGTAGTCAATAGTACTGTATCAATGTTAATTTCTTAGTTTTGACAAAGGTACCAAGATTATATAATTAGCATTTAGGGGAAGCTGTGTGAAAGGTACAGGAACTCTCTGTACTGTCCCTGCAACTTTTCTGAAAGTTATGCCAAAACAAAAAGTAATTTTAAAGCATGGATAAAGCTGGGAGTGAAGACATCTAGGTTCATTCCACTCAAATAAGAGTGCCTTTGTTCCTTTCTCTGCAAAAAGGGACATAATATAAAGCACACGCTACTATCGTTGCTTTGGATATTTGTGTTAGTTTTCTGCATGGTTCTGTTAATGTATGTCCTCAGTCTCTCCTATCAAACGGCAGTCCCTTTGTCTGTAGGAAAATATAATGAAATCCTTTGTATTCACCCTAGTTCTTAGCACAAGCCCCAAGATAAAGTCAGGTTATCAATAGCTGACAGGTGATGTGATTTCAGTGCACATTGTTATGAAATGTTGAGTGATGTTTTTCTGTGGTTCGGGAATGGAGGCCAAGGCTTAAAGCTAAGCATCAAAGATGTAAGAACATCCCACGTTTCTGAGTTCAGAGCACCACCAGCTGTCAGGGGTCAGCCAACAACCCTCAGGGCTTGCTGAGAACAGGAAAAGAAGTCCTAACCCGCACTGCTCCCCGCAGCCCTGCGCCTCCGCTCCACGGGAGAGGACCGAGCGTGGCTGTGGCGAGCCTCTGAGGCCACGCTGGTCGCAAGGAGAGTGTCTTTCCTCCTCACTGCCTCCGTCCCCAGGGGTGGGAACCATCTCACCATCTCTTCTGCGGGGTACCTGACGCCCCAGGAAAAGGAGAGAGTAGAGTGTGTGCCAGAACTGAGAGGAAGGGCCTTGGAGGGGCTGACTACCCACTGCTGGGCACGGCAACTCTAAAAGTGTCACCAGAGGAAGGCATCTGGGCCAAGGTCACTTCATTGGTACCATGTCAACAGGGTGCAAGGCCAGGGACTTCTAGGATAAGTCTGTGAGGGATAGAACATCGGAAGGGGCTTCACAAGCACTTGGGTAGGTGCTAGAGACTGCACATTTGTGTGGCCCTGAAATTCATATGTTGAAACTTAATCTCTGTTGTGATAGTTTTAGATGGTGAACGCATGCCCAGTCACTCAGTCATATCCGGCTCTCTACGACCCCATGGACTATAGCCCGCCGGGCTCCTCTGTCCATGGGACTCTCCAGGCGAGAATACTGGAGCGGGTTGCCATGCCTTCCTCCAAGGGATCTTCTCAGCCCAAGGACTGAACCCACACCTCTTCTGTCTCCTGCACTGCAGGTGGATTCTTTACCACTAAGCCGCCGGGGGAGCCCCATTAGAAGGTGGGGCCTTAGATGCTCAGGCCGTGACAGTGGAGCTCTCACGGATGGGGTCAGTGTCGTTGTACAGAGGCCCCAGGGCCTCTCACCCCTTCTGCCTTGTGAGAACACAGCCAGATGGCTGCCTGTGAACCAGGTGTCAAGCTCTCACCAGACACCCAGTCTGTGAGTACCTTGATCTCGGACTTACCAGCCTCCAGAACTGTGAGAAATAAATGTTCGCACTTTCAGTCTCCAGTCTATAGTATTGTTGTTATAGAAGCCTGGGCAGACTAAGACGGTGGGATAAAGGCCGATTTTTACAGGAGCTAGCTCTCATACCTGTCTTGGGTAGATTTCTTCGTTGCTCTGAGATTCACTCTACATGTGACAAGCATTTAAATGTGCCACGCACGAGGGCACTGTGTCATTCTGATATTGATGGCCAGTAAAGGTTAGCCTAGAAAGCAAAAATAAGCACAGAAAGAGCATGGCAACCTCATTCATCAAGTAAAGAGAGATTTGTGTCAGATCTGTATGAAGATTCAGACAGAACTGGTTCTTAAACACCGGCATGAAAGAATCCTCATAACCAAGAGATAGCTGCATTGCCAAACCCGGGCCCATGTGCCCTCCGCACAGTGAGGCCAAACAAACTGACACACTGGAGCTTGGAGTACAAGAAGGTCTATGGAAAGGGCTATGCACAGAGAATGCTCAGAAGACCTGAATTCACGATGCCTTTCAGGGAAGAGATTTTTGTGTGGTTGGTTTTGGCTGCTGCCTGCAGCTTTCAGGATCTTAGTTCCTCCACCAGGGGTGGAAGCCAGGCCACAGCAGTGAAAGCGCTGAGTCCTAACCACTGGACCACCAGGGAGCGCCCAAGGAAGAGCTTTTAAAGGCAGTATTTGGGGTGAGAGCTGGCCTCTGACCAGTTGGTGGCGAGGCAGCACGGCGGCCTTCCGGGAGCCTCGGCCTCCAGTCTTCCGGTTCCCGCCTGTCTGGGGTCTCCGCGCCTGTCGTGTTGTGTGCACACTCCCTGAGGCAGCACCAGGACTCCTTGCCATCACTGAACTACTGCTACCTGACTGCTTTCTGTTTGTTCCTGCATCTCCTAATGGGAACTGCCTGAAGCTGAATCTGCTCTTTGGGACTCAGGGAAGGCTTGGACACTACAGTCCTTTTCTATAAACTGGAAGTGAAGAGTCTTTTGTGCCCAAGAGGGCCCCTCAGTGTCCTGGTCGGTGGCAACCCTCCTTTGCTTTGATGCTCCTCAGTCATGAGGAACGCTGGGCTGGAGGAAGCACAGGCTGGAATCAGGATTGCCGGGAGAAATACCAATCACCTCGGATACGCAGATGACACCACCCTTATGGCAGAAAGTGAAGAGGAACTAAAAAGCCTCTTGAGGAGAGTGAAAAAGTTGGCTTAAAGCTCAACATTCAGAAAATGAAGATCATGGCATCTGGTCTCATCACTTCATGGGAAATAGATGGGGAAACAGTGGAAACAGTGTCAGACTTTATTTTGGGGGGCTCCAAAATCACTGCAGATGGTGACTGCAGCCATGAAATTAAAAGACACTTACTCCTTGGAAGCAAAGTTATGACCAGCCTAGGTAGCCTACTGAAAAGCAAAGACATTACTTTGCCGACTAAGGTCTGTCCAGTCAAGGCTATGGTTTTTTCAGTGGTCATGTATGGATGTGAGAGTTGAACTGTGAAGAAGGCTGAGCGCCGAAGAATTGATGCTTTTGAACTGTGGTGTTGGAGAAGACTCTTGAGGGTCCCTTGGACTGCAAGGAGATCCAACCAGTCCATTCTGAAGGAGATCAGCCCTGGGATTTCTTTGGAAGGAATGATGCTAAAGCTGAAACTCCAGTACTCTGGCCATCTCATGCGAAGAGTTGACTCCTTGGAAAAGACTGATGCTGGGAGGGATTGGGGGCAGGACGATAAGGGGACGACAGAGGATGAGATGGCTGGATGGCATCACGGACTTGATGGAAGTGAGTCTGAGTGAACTCCGGGAGTTGGTGATGGACAGGGAGGCCTGGCGTGCTGCGATTCATGGGGTTGCAAAGAGTTGGACGTGACTGAGCAACTGAACTGAACTGAACTGAACTGAATCTTGAGGGGAACAGGGGCAGGACAAGAAAGAGAATAGTTTTGGATCGAGCGGTTAATCATAAATATGGCAGAGAAGTTCAGCTTGGGGGAGTACTTGGTTTCAGTTATGAGATGATAGTTTATGGCATCAAAATAAGTTGTTAAGAGAGCTACCGCTCAGTAACAAAGGGAGGTTCAACCTACCACAGGTGGGTGGCAGGTCCCAGAGAAAAGAAAGCCCGCTCATGCTCATGAGACAGAAGGGAGCAGGGCACACAGTTGAAAAGAATGACATAGCCTGAGGGCATGACATAAACTGAGAAGAACCCAATAGGTTCAAGATGGGGGCCCAGTCGGTTTCTTCTAGACCTTGAGCCATACTGTATTCTCAGTGCAACACATCAGCAAGCTAAATGACAGACCCCCCGCCCATGAGAGTTCCGAGGCCAACCGTCAAAGTCAAAAAGTGAGCAGTAGCTCAGTTCCTGGAAATCACCGCCCCTTCCCCAAAATTCCTGGTTAGAACCAGCTGGGTCTGATAGTCGTCTCACCCGTTAGTGTATGACATTACCTACCTCTATAGACACTGACATCCCATGACCCAGTGCCGCACCTTCTGAGGTGCCTATTCTCTGTGGAGTGTTTCTTTCTAAATAATTCACTTCTTGCCTATCATTTTTTCTCTCACTGAATTGTTTCTGTGATGAGACCTCAAGACCCAGAGCATCATTAAGTCCTGAGACCAGGTGTGTGACCTCAGTTAAAGACCATGGATTTAAGACCCAGTCTGGCTTCTGACTGGTTCAAGTCCTGGCCCATGGGCTCAGGTTCTAACCTGAGTTGCCCTATTTCACTTATGCCCTGATGAGTTAAAAAGCAACAGCAAGCCCCAGATGGAGTCATGTACACTTCACCGCATCCACCCAAGTTTCAGTCCTGCCCAGAAATGCGACCTATAAAGCAATCTGGAATTTCCTGAGCAGCTGCCAGTGAGGTACTCTGCCTGATAAACCAAGCTATTTCCCTCCCCTCAGAAAGAAGGAGACCCGGCCCAGAGTAATCCTTTTCTCTTGCTAGTAACAGTCTTGCCCTCCTTTGCGTAAAAGCTTTCCATTTTGTACTACTCCTGGAATGCCCTCTAGTTGCCAGATGGAGTGCAGCCTGATTCATGAATCACCTTCTTAAGCCATTAGATCTCAAATTTACTTGGTTGAATTTTATTTTTTAAATGTCAGTTATCCTTTAACACATTCTCCTAAATTGAGAATAATTAATAAATTATGTTCTCAGACAGGTGACCTTTCTGTTTATTTCTTGTTCTGAGAATTTTTACAAATGAATGGATGAAAGACTGTCTTATAATTTCTTCCTCTTATAGTTTTCTTTTCTCAAATTAGTTGCCAGGAAATTGTGAGTTAAACGGAATGCTAGCTGTGAAACAGTGGGGAGGGCACAATCTTTAAAAGAATGACACACCCATCATGCATACCCTAATAAGTCACTCCAGTCGTGTCTGACTCTTTTGCTACCCCATGGACTGCAGCACACCAGGCCTCCCTGTCCTTCACCATCTCCCAAAGTCCACTGAGTCAGTGATGCCCTCCAACCATCTAGTCCTCGCCTCCTTCTCCCTCAGTCTTTCCCAGCATCAGGGTCTTTTCCAGTCAATCAGCTCTTCACATCAGATGGCCCAAGTATGGGTGCATTAGCTTCAGCATCAGTCCTTCCAATGAGTATCCAGGGTTGATTTCCCTTAACAGTGACTGGTTTGGTCTTGCTGTCCACGGGATTTTCAGGAGTCTTTTCCAGTACGACAGTTCGAAGGCATCAATTCTTTGGCGTTCTCACTTCTTTATGGTGCAGCTCTCACAACTGTACATGACCACTGGGAAGACCATAGCCTTAACCATACGGACCTTCACCGGCAGAGTAACGTCTCTGCTTTTCAACACACTGTCCAGGTTTGTCATAGTGTTCCTGCCGAGAAGCAATCGTCTTCTAATTTCATGGCTGGGATCACCATCCGCAGTGATTTTGGAGCCCAAGAAGAGGAAATCTGTCACTGCTTCCACCTTTTCCCTTCTATTTGCCATGCAGTAATGGGACTGGACACCATGATCTTAGTTTTTTTTAATATTTAGTTTTAAGCCAGCTCTTTCACTCTCCTCCATCACCCTCATCAAGAGGTTCTTTGGTTCCTCTTCACTTTCTGCCATTTGAGTGGTATCCACATATCTGAGGTTGTTAATGTTTCTCCCACCTATGTGGATTCCAGCTTGTAACTCATCTAGCCTGGCATTTCTCATGATGTGCTCAGCATACAGGTTAAACAAACAAGATGACTGCAGACAGCCCTGTCGTACTCCTTTCACAATTTTGAACCAATCAGTTGTTCCATACATGGTTCTCGCTGTTGCCTCTTGACCCTCATACAGGTTTCTCAGGAGACAGGTAAGATGGTCTGGTATTCCCATCTCTTTAAGAGCTCTCCAGTTTGCTATGATCCACACCGTCAAAGGCTTTAGCGTAGTCGATGAAGCAGAGGTAGGTGTTTTTCTGGAACTCCCCAGCTTTCTCTGTGACCCAGTGACTGAGACCGGGAGTGTCTATATGTGACTCCCAGTCTCCCCTCCTCCCTGTGTCCACATGCCCATTCTCTACAGCCGTGTCTCTTTCTGCCTGAGAAAGAAGTTCATCTGGACGACTGTTCTAGACTCCACATATGTGCATTAACGTAAGATATTTGTTCTCTTTCTGACTTACTTCATTATGTGTGACAGGCTCTGTGTCCATCCGCATATCTACAGATGACCCTATTTCTCTCCTCTGGGTGACTGAGTAACAGTCCATTGTGCACAAGCTCCGTGTTTTCTTCGTCCGTTCGTCTGTCATTGGACGTGTAGGTCGTTTCTCCTGCTATTGCTAAGCAGTGCTGCCATGAATATTGGGGCACACGCATCCTTCTGCATTAAGGTTTTCTCAGGGTATATGCCCAGTAGTGGGTTCGCTGAGTCACATGACAGTTCTATGGTTAATTCTTTAAGGAACCGCCATACTGGTCTCCTGGAGAAGGAAATGGCAGCCCACTCCAGTACTCTTGCTGGAGAATCCCATGGACAGCCCTGGCAGGCTACTGTCCATGGGGACGCAAGAGTCAGACACGACTTAGCGGCTAAACCACCACCACCACCAAACTGTTCTCCACAGTGGCTGTATCAATTTACATTCCCACCACTAGTGCAAGAGGATTCCCTTTTCTCCACACCCTCTCCAGCATTTATTGTTTTTAGATTTTTTGATGATGACCATTCTGACTGCTGTGAGGTGATACCTCATTGTAGTTTTGATTTACATTTCTCTAATAATTATTGATGTTGAGCATCTTTTCATGTGCCTCTTGGCCATCTGTCTGTCTTCTTTGGAAAGATGTCCATTTAGGTCTTCTGCCCACTTTTGATTGGGCTGTTTGTTTTTCTGATATTGAGCTCCATGAGCTGTTTGTATATTTTGGAGATTAATCCTTTGCCTGCTTCTTTGTTTGCAAATATTTTGTCCCATTCTGAGGGTTGTCTTTTTGTATTCCTTATGGTTTCTTTTGCTGTGAAAAAGTATTAAGCTTAATAAAGTCCCATTTTTTATTTTTTATTTTCATTACACTAGGAGTGGGTCAAAAAAAAAAATCTTGCTGTGGTTTATGTCAGAGTGTTTTTCCATTGTTTTCATCTAAGAGTTTTATAGTGTCTGGTATTACATTTAGGTCCTTAATCTATTTTGAGTTTATTTTTGTGTATGGTGTTAGGAAGTGTTCTAATTTATTCTTTTACATGTAGCTGTCCAGATTTCCCAGCACCACTTACTGAAGAGGCTCTCTTTTCTTCATTGTACATTCTTGCTTCCTTTGTCATAGATTAAGTGACCATATATGTGTGGATTTGTCTCTGGGTTTTCTATCCTGTACCATTGATCCACATTCCTGTTTTTGTGCCAGTACCATACTGTCTTGATTACTGTAGCTTTGTAGTAATTTGAATTCAGGGAGTGTGATTCTTCCAGCTCCATTTTTTCCTCAAGATTAATTTGACTATTTTGTTTCCACACAAATTGTAAAATTTTTGTTCTAATTCCATGAAGAATGCCATCAGTAATTTGATAGACGTTGCATTCAATCTGTAGGTTGCTTTGGGTAGTATATTCATTTTCACAATATTGATTCTTTCAATCCAAGAACATGGTGTATTTCATCATCTGTTGTGTCATCTTTGATTTCCTTCAGCACTGTTTTCTGCCTCATTAAGTAGGCTTATTTCTCGGTATTTTATTCTTTATGTTGCAATGGTAAATGGGATTGTTTTTTCTCTTTCTGCTCTTTTGTTGTTGCTGCTAAGTCACTTCAGTCGTGTCCGACTCTGTGTGACCCCACAGATGGCAGCCCACCAGGCTCCCCCGTCCCTGGGATTCTCCAGGCAAGAACACTGCAGTGGGTTGCCATTTCCTTCTCCAGCGCATGAAAGTGAAAAGTGAAAGTGAAGTCGCTCAGTCGTGTCCGACTCTTAGCAACCCCATGGACTGCAGCCTACAAGGCTCCTCCATCCATGGGATTTTCCAGGCAAGAGTACTGGAGTGGGGTGCCATTAGTGTACAAGAATGCAAGAGATTTCTGTGCATTAATTTTGTTTCCTGAAACCTTATCAAATTCACTGATGAGCTCTAGAAGTTTTCTGGTGGCATCTTTAGAATTTTCTATGGATAGTATCATGTCATCTGCAATGACAGTTTTACTTCTTCTTTTCCAAATTGTATTCTATTTCTTTTTCTTCTCTGATTACTGTGGCACTTCCAAAACTATGTTGAATAAGGTGGTGAGAGTGAACGTCCTTGTCTTTTTCCTGATCTTAGGTGAAATGCTTTCAGGTTTCACCACTGTGAGTGATATTTGGTGTGGTTTTGTCATACATGGCCTTTATTATGTTAAGTTCCCTCTATGCTCACTTTCTGGAGAGTTTTTATCATAAATGGGTGTTGAATTTTGTCAAAAGCTTTCTCTGTGACTATTGAGATGATCGTGTCATTTTTATCTTTCAATTTGTTAAAATGGTGTATCACATTAATTGCCTTGCATATACTGAAGAATCCTTGCATCACTGGGATAAATGATAGTTGATCATGGTGAATGATCCTTTGGTGTGTTGGATTCTGTTCACTAGTATCTTGTGAGGATTTTTCGTGTCTATGTTCATCAGTGATATTTGCCTGTAATTTTCTCTTTCTGTGACATCTATGTCTGGTTTTGGTATCACAGTGATGGTGGTCTTGTAGAACTAATTCAGGAGTGTTCCTTCCTCTGCAATTTTTTGGAAAAGTTTGAGGACAGGAGCTCAGGCCCAGCCTCCAGCTCATGAATAAGATCCCACAAGCCACAGAGCAAGGCAAAAAAATAAATAAATAAGGAGTAGAATAATAATTAAAAAATAAAATAAAATTTAAAAACTAACAGATATGTTAGGGGGAAAAAAGACAAATGAAATAAACACTAGAAGGTAAAACAGAACCCTAATAGCTAAAAAGGAAAAAAAAAGTGAAGCAGAACATTAACAAGAGTTAAAAAAATAAAATAAATTTAGAAAACTAACAGGTATGTTAGAAAAAAATAAACATATCAGTGAAACTACTACCAGAAGCAAAATAGCAAAAAAATAAAATAAGAAGCCAGAAAAGGCTCTGGCTGGGGGTGCAGGGTGGGGCTTAGGCTCAGTGCAGCCCAGAGGGCAGCCCTGGAATGTCTTTGGCCTCCAAGGGTATAGGGTCAGGCTTGGGACCTCAGCAGGTGCCCCAGGGCCAAGTGGGCAGGGGAAGTGCCCCCAAGGGTCTCTCCCCATCCCCACTGCCAGCCGTTTCCACCAGTCCTCCAAACCTCTTCACCAGAGCCCCTTCCAGCCCAGCTCTGGTCTTTCCCCTCGCCTCTCTCTCATGCTCCCCGGACTCAAGCAGGTTGCAGGGGCCTCAGAGGATGGAGGACCAGGCCTGAGACCACAGCGGCTCCCAGGGGCCCAAGCGGGCAGGGGAAGTGCCCCCAAGGGTCTTTCCCGTCCCCACTGGCCCCGTGGAGGTGTGTCTCTCCAGGCATTAGACACCCCAGTCGCCCCTCAGGGCACCAGCCCCGTTGGCTCCACGTCCCCTCCCCTTTCTCTTCCCCGCGCGCTCTACCCAGTCACCCGGGAGTTCCTTCTGGACTCCACGCCTTCCCACTCTGCCATCTTGTCTCTACCCCTCCATAAGGCTGATTTTATATTTTTCATTCTTTAAAACTGTAATTATTTATCTCTGGCTGCACTGCGCTTCATTGCTGCATGCGCACTTTCTCTAGTGGTGGTGGGGGGCTTGTCTCCGTCAAGGTGCAGAGGCTTCCTGTGGCGGCTGCTTCTGTTGCAGAGCCTGCGCTGTAGGCCCACGAGCTTCAGTAGTTCTGGCGCACAGGCTTAGTCGCCCTGCAGCACGCGGAATCTTCTCAAGCCAGGGATCAAACCTGTGTCCCCTAAACTGGCAGGCAGACTCATAACCACTGGACCACCAGGGAAGTCCCGTAAGGATTATCTTAAACTGGTTAAAGAAACTACAGACACAGCAGGAGCTCTGAAAACTGAGCAAAACTTACCCTTTATAAGAGACACTTGCATTTATAAGGAATCTCTCCATTTGTAAGGGTGTCTCCCTCACTGTACCCAGAGGAGGGAGGGTGTCTAAACTTTTAGAAACCTATATCACTGGAGAAGGCAACAGCTTGAGTCTGCACATCAACCTTACCCTTGTTTACTGTGCTTTTCCTGGTATCTGCCTGTAATTAGCTCTTCACCACCATGCCCTTTGTCTTTAGCTAAAGGTGGTAAAACATGAAACCAAGTTCTAGTTCATGGAACCAAAGAATGAACTTCACAAACATGCAAACACTCACCCGGGCAGAGTGTATTTTAAAGGACAGAGATGCAAAGCTCTCAGCATAGACACTGAGAGGGGCTGAAGTGCCCCCGAAGGTGAGAATGACAGCAGTTTATACCTTTACCAGTATTGGTCTGTTCACTTTGGGTGGGCTCGGGGCCCTGATGTGTGTAATTTTTTGACCAATCGTTTTAAATGCTGCAATGTCCACTTTGTCATTTTTATGGCTTTCTTTGATCCCCCAGTCCTTGAGTATTCATAGACATTGAGTCATCAGCCTGTGACCTTTTCTCATGACCTCAGGCTGTTTAAGGATCAGATGTATGTTTAAGAATTAGTGGTCCGTCTGGTGTGTTTTTTGTTGCTAAGTTGGACTGCAGTTACTGATTTTCTTGTCCTCCGAATGCCTGGGAACTAGAACGAAAAGCACAGCTATAGGTTAATGAAGTGAGACACTTATGTGAGGGAGTAAGTTGGACTTAAAATCTACAACTAAAAACAGAATCTGGGCTGCAACCATTACTTTGCCAACAAAAGTCTGTCTAGTCAAGGCTATGGTTTTTCCAGTGGTCATGTATGGATGTGAGAGTTGGACTATAAAGAAGGCTGAGCACTGAAGAGTTGATGTTTCTGAACTGTGATGTTGGAGAAGACTCTTTAGAGTCCCTTGGACTGCAAGGAGATCCAGCCAGTCCATCCTAAAGGAGATCAGTCCTGAATGTTCATTGGAAGGACTGATGTTGAAGCTGAAACTCCAATACTTTGGCCACCTGATGCAAAGAACTGACTCATTGGAAAAGACCCTGATGCTGGGAAAGATTGAAGGCAAGAGAAGGGGACGACACAGGATGAGATGGCTGGATGGCATCACCTACTCAATGGACATGAGTTTGAGTAAACTCCAGGAGTTGGTGATGGACAGGGAGGCCTGGCATGCTGCAGTCCATGGGGTCGTAAAAAGTCGGATACAACTGAGCGACTGAACTGAGGCCCCAAGCCTACACTGACTGCCTAGCAATTTCTACCTCAATAGTATTTAAGGTGCAGGTTTCCATCTTTTTTGGATAGCTACTCAGTTTTCCAAGGTCTCTCCCATGTATACAGGTTATTAAACTTTTGTGTGTGTGTGTTTTCCTCCTGTTAATCTGTCTTACATCACTTAGGCCAGCCAAGAAAACAAACAGGCGGGAAGGAAACGCTGTTCCCCTCCCAACCCCACTGAAAAAATTGCATAGCAAGAAAGGGCAAAAAAGGGAAATTCATAATTTTTTCTTCAGTCTGCCCTTCCTCATCAAGTCAAAAGTGGAGAGTGTTGGTAGAATGCATGTCTCTCAAGCAGAGGAGTCAACAGTTCTGATCAGTTACAGGATGTGGGGAGTTTCTCCTGGGTATCCTGCAATTCAATTCTGACAATGTCTACACTGAAATAGCATCAGATCCCACAGGTTAAGGACTGAGTCCTACAAGACCGCCGTCATTTCAATGCCAACCACAAGTCCTGCTTGTTACACGTGCTTCTGATTATAAATCACAGCTCTCGCAGACCCCTTCTTGGGTTTGATTAATTTGCTAGAGGCAGCTCACAGGACTCAAGAAACTAGTTAACTCACTAGATGACCAATTTACAAAAGGTATTAAAGGATATGAATCAATAACCAGATGAAGAGATACGCTAATTCATCACCTAATTCTAAAGCTGAGCAGGACACTGAGAGGCTCCTGAGCACAAAAGCCTTTCTGTGGCCCCCATTTCTTGTTTGTAGGGAATACACTTCAGCCTCCAGGACCTCTCCTAAGAAGAAAGGGCTTGTTCAAACAGTTGCTAGTCAGGAAAGGGAGGGCAGGAAGAGACAAAGGAGACTCACTCAAGAAATAATATTGCAGCCCTGGGGCAGAGTCCTAGCTCCCCCTCAAATTAAGCACAGAACGTCTTTGAGTTCGGCAGAACTAAAACCCCCAACAAATGGAAGATGTTAACTTCTTGATGAAACATTCTTCATTCCAGAGAGAAGGTCACAGTTTGATAACCTCTGGATCCACAGAAAGCTCATCAGGAGACCACCTTAGACCGGATTAGAGCGCAAGCCCCACACACACCCTGATCCTTATCAGCAACCCTATCCTTGAACCACTGCTATAAAACTCCTCACTAAATTGCACAGAGGGGGGCACTCTTTGTCTCCCTTCTGATGTCCATGTCAGAAGCTTCCTCTGTCCTCTTTTTGCTTTAATAAAACTCTGCTACAAAAAAGCTCATGAGTGATCAAGCCTGGTCCCTGGTCCTGAAGCTAAATCTTCTGTAGAGATTATGAATCAGACATCATTCTCCATAAGCTATCATCTTGGGGGCTTTTCCTGGATTTTCAGGGCAAGGTTTTACGTTCCTTGTTCTAAAAATTTTAAGAGTCATCTTCTTTTGGACTTGTTTTTGGTGTGCTTTGTTCTGCCTCTTAAAATTTTAAACAGTGTGATGCGTCCTGCATGAATAAGCAACCAGTGGATACTAGGAAGTGAGAAATTCACAGGAAACACAGGAAGAGCCGCTAAGCCAAAAAGCTGTGTCCCCAGGGGCACACCTCGGGCTGGCTGACCCTTCTACTCATTAGGAACACAAGGACTGCGGTAAAGTTTGCAACTCACTCCCCTTTCCTCCAGAGCCAACAACCTCAGTGAGAGACCTTAAGAACTAGATGGGCAGGACATGATTACTCAGTGTCTCCTTCAAGAAGCTGGAAACTTGTGGTAGCTCTTCACGGAAATTAATTCCACCACGGTCTTGACTGTAAGTAAGTTCCAATGGAGGTGCCAGCAGGTAAACAAGATGAGAAAAAAAGATTTGTGAAGACACATGTTGAGAAGACCTTTGCACACGAGGCTCACACAAGACTCCTAGACTTGAAACAAGATAGTTCCAAATGGAGCAAGAGCAAATGTCGTCAATGAAGTCTCACAGCCTGAAGACGGGGGTTTCAGACTGGAAACTAGAAAAATGAGGAGAGCTATGTAAACACTGAGAAAAGGAGGTGGGATAGAAAAGGTTTCTGGTAGGTGGCCCAGAATTAAATGATCTTCAAGGAGCATTAAGACCACCTTGTAGGAAGAAAGTGGAATGATTCTCATTTCCACGGACACTTAAATATAGCCAAATTACCATGGAGGGATTTTAGGCAAGATATTAAAAACTAGGTAATGGTGAAAGGTGAGTGAGAACAGTATGAAACCCTGAATAGTGTGGCTGTGAGGGAAAGTTTAGAGGAGACACACTCTCCCAGGCATGTAACCCATCAGAGTTGACTTAGAGAGATGAGGATGGCAGGTGAGTTTGGAGGGCTCTTTAGGGGCATTAAAAATGCCTCATTTCTCCCACCAAAACATCAGAGTTGCTCCCCATCCTCCCCTAGAGGTGTCAGGATAGGGCTTTGTGATTTCAAGGCTCACCCAGGGCCACCATTGGCTGGCGAAGTGACTTGCTGACCTCATAAAGCATAACGGTGTGGCCCCCTGGGGAGGGGTATATATAGGGGTGCTCAGGGGCTCTGGAGCAGACCACTGGGAGCCTTCAAAATGACTAAAGTGACTGGGATGCCACAAAACTCTAGAGCAGTTATGGAACAGCCAACTCCAGATACCCAGGATGAAAAGATGAAGACCTCCTATCAACCGAGGTCCAAAAGAAGTATCAAGGTGGCCAGGGAACCGTGAGGGTGAATAAGCACATTCAAGAAAAGGTGGCCAAGAAAGCTTCTCAGAAATCTTCCACCTCTAAGAAGCTTAAGAAAACCGGAGGTTCAAAGCTCTGTAGCCAGTGTTCCACGGTGAATGAAGAGTTGAATCCGGACGAAGCAGAGGAGGTCCCAGAGATCACGGAGAGCCCTGCCATTCCAGCTGGACCCGTGGGCAGCCAGTGACTTCAGAGCACAGCTAGAGACTTCAGGACTCTTCGGGGGTCTCTCACTGAGACGTGGCCAACAGCACAGACACTGAGTCTTACACCAACAGCATACATCAATAAGGAAAGTTAAATCAAATCAACCTGATGTGAAAAAAAATTGCACAGAGGTTGGGACACAGAGTTGTTTTCTTTTGATTGTAACAATGGGGTAACGTGAATATTGTATTAGTTGCCTATTGCTACCATTTAGTGACTTAAAGCAACAAATATTTATTATCTCACAATTTCTGGGGACACAGAATTTTGAGGGCATGAACTGCTGTGTCCCCCTTTGCCTGGCAAAGCCAGAAACCTAGTATTTTCTACCTCACCCAAAACTCTGTCTCCAAGATTTGATTTGGCAGCAGTGCACCCAGTTTTCAGTATCAGTTCTATAAGAATTACGTCAGGAGCCACTCATTAAGTCAGGAGCCACTCAGTCACTGAATTTCAACACATCCTTTAAGGAATTCAAGATGGAGACCAGAAAGTAGGCATTCTGTGCCCTGGAGGGGAAAAAAAAAAAAAAAAAAACAAAAAAAAACAGCAAAACAAGCCTTCAGAGAGAGATTTTCAGGAGAAATTTTTATGAATCTGCATTCTTACATCTGCCCATACTTAGAAAGTCCCATACTTAGAAAACTGATAACTAAGGTATCTGAGCTATCTAAATTCCTTATGACCTGCAGCAACCTTCCACTGAGATGTGTGCATGATTATACAAATCAGTTCAGTTCAGTTCAGTTCAGTCCCTCTCTCGTGTCCAACTCTTTGCAACCCTATGGACTGCAGCACACTGGTCTTTCCTTGTGCATCACCAGTTACTGGAGTTTTCTCATACTCATGTCCATCGAGTCAGTGATGTCATCCAACCATCTCATCCTCTGTCATCCCCTTCTCCTCCTGCCTTCAATCTTTCCCAGGATCAAGGTCTTTTCCAGTGAATCAGTTCTTTACATGAGGTGGCCAGGGTATGGAGCTTCAGCTTCAACATCAGTCTTTCCAATGAATATTCAGGGTTGATTTCCTTTAGGATGGACTGGTTTGATCTCCTTGAAGTCCAAGGGACTCTCAAGAGTTTTCTCCAGCACCACAGATCAAAAGCATCCATTCATTGGCACTCAGCTTTCTTTATAGTCCACCTCTCACATCCATGCATGACTACTGGAAAAACCATAGCTTTGACAATACAGACCTTTGTCGGTGAAGTAATGTCTATGCTTTTTAATATGCTGTTCAGGTTTGTCATACCTTTTCTTCCAAGGAGCAAGCATCTTTTACTTTCTTGATTGCAGTCACCATCTGCAGTGATTCTAGAGCCCAAGAAAATAAAGTCTGTCACCGTTTCCATTGTTTTCCCGTGAAGTGATGGGACTGGATACCATGATCTTAGTTTTTCGAATGTTGAGTTTTAAGCCAGCTTTTTCACTCTCCTCTTTCACTTTCATCAAGAGGCTCTTTAGTTCTTCTTCACTTTCTGCCATAAGGGTGATGTCATCTGCCTATGTGAGGTTATTGATATTTCTCCTGGAAATCTTGATTACAGCTTGTGCTTCATCCAGCCTGGCATTTCTCATGATGTATTCTGCATAGAAGTTAAATAAGCAGGGTGACAATATACAGACTTGACATACTCCTTTCCTGATTTGGAACCAGTCTGTTGTTTCATGGCCAGTTTTTAGTGTTGCTTCTTGACCTGCACACAGGTTTCTCAGGAGGCAGGTCAGGTGGTCTGCTATTCCCATTTCTTTAAGAATTTTCCACACTTTGCTGTGATCCACACAGTCAAAGGCCTTGGCATAGTCAGTAGAGCAGAAGTAGATGTTTTTTTTTGGAATTCTCTTGCTTTTTCAATGATCCAACGGATGTTGGCAATCTGATCTCTGGTTCTTCTGCCTTTTCTAAAACCAGCCTGAACATCTGGAAGTTCTTGGCTCACATACTCTTGAAGCCTTGCTTAGAGAATTTTAAGCATTATTTTGCTAGCATGAGAGAAGAGTACAATTGTGCAGTAGTTTGAACATTCTTTGGCACTGCCTTTCTTTGGGATTTGAATGAAAACTGACTTTTCCAATACTGTGGCCACTGCTGAGTTTTTCAAAGTTTCTGGCCTATTGAGTGCAGCACTTTAACAACATCATCTTTTAGGATTTGAAATAACTCAGCTGGAATTCCATCACCTCCACTAGCTTTGTTCACAGTGATGCTTCCTAAGGCGCACTTGACTTTGCATTCCAGGATGTCAGGCTCTAGGTGAGTGATCACACCATCGTGGTTACCTGGGTCATGAAGGTCTTTTTTGCATAGTTCTGTATGTTTTTGCCACCTCTTCTTAATATCTTCTGCTTCACAGCCTTGTCTAACTCAGTGAAACTATGAGCCACCCAAGACGGACAGGTCATGGTGGAGAGGTCTGACAAAACATGGCCCACTGGAGAAGGGAATGGCAAACCACTTCAGTATTCTTGCCTTGAGAACCCCATGAACAGTATGAAAAGGCAAAAAGATATGACACTGAAAGACGAACTCCCCAAGACTGTAGGTGCCCAATATGCTACTGGAGAAGAGTGGAAAAATAGCTCCAGAAAGAATGAAGAGACAGAGCCAAAGCAAAAACAACTTCCAAATGTAGATGTGACTGGTGATGGAAGTAAAGTCTGATGCTGTAAAGAGCATTATTGCATAGGAATCTGGAATGTTAGGTCCATGAATCAAGGTCATTTAGAAGTGGTCACAGAGGAGATGGTAAGAGCATTGACATTTTAGGAATCAGTGAACTAAAATGGACTGGAATGGGTGAATTTAACTCAGATGACCATTATATCTACTACTCTGGCCAAGAATCCCTTAGAAGAAATGGAGTAGCCATCATAGTCAACGAAAGCATCTGAAATGCAATACTTGTGTGCAGTCTCAAAAATGACAGAATGATCTCTGTTTGTTTCCAAAGCAAAACATTCAATACCACGATCAGTAATGTTGAAGAATCTGAAGTTGAACAGTTCTGTGAAGACTTACAAGACTTTCTAGAACACCCAAAAAAGATGTCCTTTTCATTATAGGGGACTGGAATGCAAAAGTAGGAAGTCAAGAGATACCTGAAGTAACAGGAAAGTTAGGCTCTGGAGTACAAAATGAAGCAGGGCAAAGGCTGACAGATTTTTGCAAGAGAACACACCGGTCATACTAACCCCCTCTTCCAAAACACAAAAGTTGACTCTGCACATGGACATCACCAGATGGTCAATACAGAAATCAAATTGATTATATTTGCAACTGAAGAAGGAGAAGCTGTTTACAGTCAGCAAAAGCAAAACCAGGAGCTGACTGTGGCTCAGATCATGAACTCCTTATTGAAAAATCGAGACTTAAATTGAGGAAAGTAGGGAAAACCACTAGACCATTCAAGTATGACCTAAGTCAAATCCTTTACAATTATACAGTGGAAATGACAGATTCAAGGGTTTGGACTGATAGACCGAGTCCCTGAAGAACTGTAGAGGGAGATTTGTAACATTGTACAGGAGGTAATGATCAAAACCATCCCCAAGAGAAAGAAATGCAAAATGGTAAAATGGTTGTCTGAGAAGGCCTTACACATAGCTGAGAAAAGAAGAGAAATGAAAGATAAGGAGAAAAGGAAAGATATACCCATCTGAATGCAGAGTACCAAAGAATAACAAGGAGAGATAAGAAGGCGTTCTTAAGTGATCAATGCAAAGAAATAGAGGAAAATAATAGAATGAGAAAGACTAGAGATGTCTTCAAGAAAATCAGAGATATCAAGAGAACATTTCATGCAAAGATGGGCTCAATAAAGGACAGAAATGGTATGGACCTAACAGAAGCAAAAGGTTATACAAATACCCTTTGCCAAAATCACCTACACCCTTTTTGAAAATCTCATCCATACTGACTTCTCCCCTGACCTTTCTGGAAATTTCTCAGAGCTATCTGAGAGTCTGTCCCTAAGGCCATGTTTTTCAATAAGACACTCAATAGGCTCAACTCAAGACTTTTACGTGGTTTTTTTGACAGATACACAGGGTGCCATATCAACAAAGGAGCTTCTATCCTCATAGTGGAAGCACTCTGGTTCACCAACCTGTAAGTCCTCTGAACTCTCCTTTTGGAGCTTTATGTAAGTTTCATTTCACAGGCAGATTGATCCAATCATTGGTGACTGGTGATTGATTCAACCTCTAGCTCTTCATTCTCTCCCTTCTCTTTCTTCCCTGTCCTTCCCTTCCCTCTAATCACATGGTTTGTTCTCCTGACGATCAGCCCCTCTCTTTAGGTAGGGCCCAATAGTCATCTCATTAATATAACAAAAAGTATCTTTGTCATTAGGAAATTCCAAGAGTTTTAGGAGCTCTGTGCCAGAAATTGGGACAAAGACCAAATATGTATTTCTTTTTTAAGTCACAATATCACAGGAGTTGAAACAGTTGAATTAGTCTTGTACAGTGTTTTCCATTGCTCTGGTGAGAACAAAATACAGGGACTTCCCTGGTGATCCGGTGGTTAAGACTCCACACTTTCAATGCAGGGAACACATATTCAGTCCCTGGTAGGGGAACTAAGATCCCACATGCCACAGAGCACAGTTTAAAATACAATTGATTCTTGTTATTCATGGCAGTTATGGTCTAAAAAGTCACCACAAACACTGAATTGGTGAATACTGAACCACAGTGCTCGCAAGGGAAGTACAGTTAGGTTCCTGAAAGCTTCTGATCATATTTTCATCAAGTGATCAATGCATAACTTTATTTTATGTGTGTTTCTCTTTAAAGACGTTTTATTTAACGTATAGTATTTTTTCATTAACATTTGAACTCACAGTAACTGAACTAAGTCATAGCTGCTACTGCTGCTGCTGCTGCTGCTGAATCGCTTCAGTCGTGTCCGACTCTGTGCAACCCCATAGACGGCAGCCCACCAGGCTCCCCTGTCCCTGGGATTCTCCAGGCAAGAACACTGGAGTGGGTTGCCATTTCCTTCTCCAATGTGTGAAAGTGAAGTCGCTCAGTCGTGTCCGACTCTTAGTGACCTCATGGCCTGCAGCCTACCAGGCTCCTCCACCCATGGGATTTTCCAGGCAAGAGTACTGGAGTGGGGCGCCATTGCCTTCTCTGAAGTCATAGCTAACGCAGGCTTATCTAGCACACATGTTTTCCTCATAATGCACGTAACCACTTTCTTGCCCTTTGCACACTGGCCAGCGCTACACTTGGGGGTCATTTGAAACAGTGCAGTTGTGAACAAAATCCACAAAAATGCAAAAAATGTGCACTAAATAGACCACAAAAAGACACATGCTTACAGTTTGACAGATAAAACAAGAAAGCAGAACTTCACCTCCTTCAACCTGTAAAAAAAAAAAAAAATTAATAAACAGAAACCTCAGTTGAATAGAGTGGGGGACGAGGAGGGGTAGCTCTCACTGTTGGGAGGATAGCAGAGCCCAAAATGAGGAAGAAACACTGCTCCTCATTCCCAGCAATGACTCAGCCAATGAAAAGCCATGGACTCTGTTTGCTATAGCTCTCCCAACTTCCTTTTCCTCCCTATTGCCACGTGGAGACTTGCACGTGGCATTCCATGGTTGCAGACCTTGAATTGCCATTCTCTGCTGTTTGAATAAACTCATCTTTGCTGGAGAAATATCTAGCAGTCTGTTTTAAGTCAACAAACCCTGGAAAGAACTATGTATATTGTCAAATTCCAATTTTTCCCAAACTGAACATGCACATGTCCATGAATGACCAAAAGTGCTGACAGTACTGATTTTGAGGTTACCAGATAAATTTTAGGTAGTAGGCAAATTCACATATGCAGAATCTGCAAACAATGAGGATCAAATATATACATACATGTACAAGTTACAAAATAAAAATTGTATAATTTTGGTGATTCCACTGATGAGTTAGTTAAATGCTGATATATATATACATTTAAAGCTGACATTTGTGCAACAAAAAACTGAATGGTAAAATTCAAATAAACAATTTAAAATGTAAGCTTTATTTAGAATGACATTAAGTCATAAGAAAAAGCACAAGTAAAGAAACTAGAAGAAAGGACAAAATTTTCTATTTTATCACTTCAAGCTTCAGGGGTTAATAGTCAGCCGCATGTTGCTCTGGCTATGCCATGAGAAAATCACTGTGGGAAAAGAATAAAAGCAAAATATAGCAATACAGCATAACCCAAATAAAAGTACATTGGGTTGATCAGTTGGGGTTGTCATACCCTGCTAAGCTACGGAAAAACATAGTGTGGACCTTGGAACATCAGGTCAGCACAAGTTCAGAACACGGCTTGTGCACACACTAAGATGTTTTCCCAGGGCATATGCGGGTCTATGAGCTCCAGCTAGGTGATAACCCTTGTACAAGAAAATAACAAAGACAGTTTAAAGTAATCAATAAAATGGGAGACGTGACTGGGGATACAGGAGGCTGACTTCATCATAGCACAGCAGATACTTTCTGCTTGCCAAGATGCTAAATAACAGTGAAGTGGCTTCAAGGAGCAGGGCTCTTGACCCAAGAGGTCTTGAGTCCCCCGGTCCCATCTTTAAAACTTTAATTCCGTCTCTAGTTTCTTTTTCCCAAACTGTGTCGAGCCCTACCTGCTGTGCTGGCCACAGCATCTAACATTTTTTTCCCCTGATTTCTGAATAAGGTATCTCACTTTTTCACTTTGCATTAAGCCTCACGAGTTATCTATCCAGCCTTGTTCCCAGGAGACTTTCTTCCCTGTCCACCAGTTAATGCACTTGCCCCAGGGTTGTGTATGTTTGGTATGATTTCAAACCCAGGTGTTTATGACTTATGTGAAGTTGTTTTAATCTACTTTTTTATGACTAAGACAAAACCAAGTTTTTATAAGTAAAAGTTGTTTTGGCATGAGAAGGAAGGCAGGATGTCATCATTTCATCTGTCACTGATAAGCACTCAGTAGTTTAGTAAAGCTGAAAGGAGAAAAGGAAAGATATGCCCATTTGAATGCAGAGTTTCAAAGAATAGCAAGGAGAAATAAGAAAGCCTTCTTCAGTGATCAATGCAAAGAAATAGAGGGAAACAATGGAATGGGAAAGACTAGAGATCTCTTCAAGAAAATTAGAGATACCAAGGGAAATTTTCATGCAAAGATGGGTTCAATAAAGGACAGAAATGGTAGGGACCTAACAAAGGGAGAAGATATTAAGAAGAGGTGGCAAGAATACACAGAAGAACTACACAAAAAAGATATTCATGACCCAAATAATCATGATTGTGTGACCACTCACCTAGAGCCAGATATCCTGGAATGTGAGGACAAGTTGTCCTCAGGAAGCATCACTATGAACAAAGGTAGTGGAGGTGATGCAATTCCAGTTAAGCTATTTCAAATCCTGAAAGATGATGCTGTTAAAGCACTACACTCAATATGCCAGCAAATCTGGAAAACTCAGCAGTGGCCACAGGACTGGAAAGGTCAGTCTTCATTTCAATCCCAAAGAAAGGCAATGCCAAAGAATATTGAAACTACTGCACAACTGCACTCAAGTACATGTTAGCAAAGTAATGCTCAAAATTCTCCAAGCCAGGCTTCAACAGTACATGAACCATGAACTTCCAGATATTCAAACTGGATTTAGAAAAGGCAGAGGACACAGAGATCAAATTGCCAACATCCGTTGGATCATTGAAAAAGCAAGAGAATTCCAGAAAAACATGTACTTTTGCTTTATTGACTATGCCAAAGCCTTTCACTACATGGATCACAACAAACTGTGGAAAATTCTTAGAGAGATGGGAATACCAGACCACCTGACCTGCTTCTTGAGAAACCTGTATGCAGGTAAAGAAGCAACAATTAGAACTGAACATGGAACAACAGTCTGGTTCCAAATCGGGACAGGAGTACGCCAAGGCTGTTTATTGTCACCCTGCTTATTTAACTTATATGCAGAGTACATCATGAGAAATGCCAGGCTGGATGAAGCACAAACTGGAATCAAGATTTCCAGGAGAAATATCAATAACCTCAAATAGGCAGATGACACCACCCTTATGGCAGAAAGTGAAGAAGAACTAAAGAGCCTCTTGATGAAAGTGAAAGAGGAGAGTGAAAAAGCTGGCTTAAAAGTCAACATTCGAAAAACTAAGATCATGGCATCTGGTCCCATCACTTCATGGCAAATAGATGGGGAAACAATGGAAACAGTGAGAGACTTTTTTGGGGGAGGCTCCAAAATCACTGGAGATTGTGACTGCAGCCATGAAATTAAAAGACTCTTGCTCCTTGGAAGGAAAGCTATTACAAACCTAGACAGCATATTAAAAAGCAGAGACATTACTTTGCCAACAAAAGCCCGTCTAGTCAAAGCTATGGTTTTTCCAGTAGTCATGTATGGATGTGAGAGTTGGACTATAAAGAAAGCTGAGCGCCAAAGAATGGATGCTTTTGAACTGTGGTGTTGGAGAAGACTTTTGAGAGTCCCTTGGACTGCAAGGAGATCCAACCAGTCCATCCTAAAGGAGATCGGTCTGAATATTCATTGGAAGGACTAATGCTGAAAGTGAAACTCCAATACTTTGGCCATCTGATGCATAAAACCAACTTATTCAAGAAGACCCTGATGCTGGGAAACATTGAAGGTGGGAGGTGAAGGGGACGAGAGAAGGTGAGATGGTTGCATGGCATCACTGATGCAATGGACATGTGTTTGAATAGGCTCTGGGAGTTGGTGATGGACAGGAAAGCCTGGTGTGCTGCAGTCCACAGGGTCACAAAGAGTCGGACATGACTGAGCAACTGAACTGAACTGAGCTTGGTGGCAGGAATCCTATGGAATCCCGAAAGGGGCTTTTCCATAGGACATGTGGCCAGGGCACATTTAGACTGAGTACCAAGATTTTTATCTGGGCAAAGTTACTCTTTTCTAACCTAGTTCTCCAAAGACATTGGGGCATTAGCCCCAGCTTTGGTAAAGGCTACTTCCTTATTGGCAGTGGTGATCAAAGACTGGGAGATCAGATGGCCCTCCAACGCGGCTACCATTGCTCCCTAGCAACGCGCTCTAGCAACCAGGGACTTTTATTTCTGCACTGGCACCAGGATGTCAGCTCCACCAAGAATTCAAAACTCACAGAAAAGGTACTCCCTCAGCTAAACTTGGGTTTTATTTTCACTTCCCTTTGGCTGGAATAATCTATCACTGGTTTGGAGTATGTTTCTTTACTGACTTACTAAGAGACATTATCTTGCATGCTATTGGCTTGTGAAATCATTGTTATTTCCACAGTGAACCTGTGTTAAATAATTTTTTTTTTTTTTTAAATCTCAGTCTCTGAGCATAATTTGTCTTCCCCAAAACAAAGCACTGGGTTTCTTTATGGGGATAGGGGACATCCCTCCTCCCTAATCCAACATCCAAGATATCTTTTCTCACAAGAAGAGCTCTGGCTCCCTGAGTCCTTCTCTTTCCTCACTGTTCCCCAGTAGAACACTATTCGGCAAGCCTAAGTTCCGCAGGCTTTAGTGTCAGACAATAAATGACCATCCCTACCTAAGGCTGTGCTGTCAGGGAAGTAGCATCACCAACTCGATGGACATGAGTTTGAGCAGGCTCCAGGAGTTGGTGACGGACAGGGAAGACTGGCATGCTGTGATTCATGGAGTCACAAAGAGTCGGACACGACTGAGTGACTGAACTGACTGACTGACTTAAGGCTAACTGAGTCCAATAGAGAAAGACAGGCTCCAGTGCAAAGGTCAATGGAAAGCTAAAAAGAGAAAGACTGATAAATATGACTGCTGTATTAGTTTCCTGAGACCATAAACTTAGTGGCTTAAAACAGCATAAATTTATTATCTTACAATTCTAGAAGTCAGTCATCTGAAATGAGTCTCACAGAACTAAAACCAAGGTATTGGCAGAGCTATCTTCCTTCGGGAGGCTGCTTGCCTCTTTTAGCATCTAGCAGCTGCCTGCATTCCATGGATCATGGCCTTTTTCCTTTATCTTCAGAACACACACGCCAACCTTGTTTTTTGTTCTTATGCCTCCTTTTTTTTTCTTTTGGCCATGCTGTATGGCTTGTGGGATCTGAGTTTGTGGGGCAGGGATTAAACCCAGACCCAGTTAGTGAAAAGTGCCAAGTCCTAACCACTGGACCATGGAGAAATTCCCTACACCTCCTTTTCTGATTCTTACCTCTCTGTCTCTTGTCTCACTCTTATAAAGACACTTATAATTACTTTAGGCCCACCCAGATAATCCAGGATAATTTCCCCATCTCAAAATTATTAACAATCACATCACATGGGGTTACCATGTGAAGTTACATATTCACAAAAGCCAAGGATTAAGACATGATCATCTTTAGGAGGGCATTATTTTACCTACTGAAAGTACATAACAGTATAGAGTAACATACCTGATAATAGCTGAAGCTGACAGCATCTAAAAATCTATTAAAAGATTCAGAAAAGTAAAATGATATGTCCAAACACAGGCACACACACACATGTCTGGTTTTAAAAGAAGAAATGAGAAAGTAGGAAGAAGGCTGCTAGGCCTGGCACATTTGCTGGGTTCTTGGTAAACTGATTTAGATTATATACAACATAGGGTTATTAATTTAGGGGAGGTTCTTCTTTCCTGGAAGTCAAAGCAACTATCAAAGCAAAAGGCAACCATGCAGAGCTACCAATGCTCTGGGAGATAACAGCAGACGTATCAGGGGAAGCCTGCTGTTGGTTAAATTTATCTTCAAAAAATCCCTAGTAGCTTGCACTTAGAATTTTTGACAAAAGCTACGGTTTGTCTCAGGTATAATGGAAAATCCTTGTTGTTGTTCAGTTGCTCAGTCATGTCCAACTATTTGCAACCCCATGGACTGCAGCATGCCAGGCCTCCCTGTCCATCACCATCTTCTGGAGTTTGCTCACACTCATGTCCATCAAGTCAGTGATGCCATCCAACCATCTCATCTTCTGTCATCCCCTTCTCCTGCCTTCTATCTTTCCCAGCATCAGGGTCTTTTCCAATGAGTCAGCTCTTGGACTTAGGTGGCCAAAGTATTGGAGATTCAGCTTCAGCATCAGTCCTTCCAATGAATATTCACAGCTAGTTTCCTCCAGGATTGACTGGTTGGATCTCCTTGTAGTCCAAGGGACTACTGAGAGTCTTTCTCCACTAACACAGTTCAAAAGCATCAGTTCTTCAGTACTCAGCCTTTTTTAGTGTCCAGCTCTCACATCCATACAAAACTACTGGAAAAACCAAAGCTTTGACTATACAGACCTCTGTTGGGAAAGTAATGTCTCTGCTTTTTAATACACTGTCTAGGTTTGTTATAACTTTTCTTCCAAGGAGTAAGTGTCTTTTAATTTCATGGCTGTAGTCACCATCTGCAGTGATTTTGGAACCCAAGAAAATATAGTCTGTCACTGTTTCCATTGTTTCCCCATCTATTTGCCATGAAGTGATGGGACTGGATGCTATGATCTTAGCTTTCTGAATGTTGAGTTTTAAGCCAGCTTTTTCATTCTCTTTTACCTCCATCAAGATGTTCTTTAGTTCATCTTCAGTTTCAGCCATAAGGGTGGTGTCATCTGCATACCTGAGGTTATTGATATTTCTCCCGGCAATCTCGTTTCCAGCTTCTGCTTCATCCAGCCTGGAATTTCGAATAATATACTCTCCATATTTCCCATGATGACTCTGGAAAAAGGTCAGTTTTCATTCCAATGCCAAAGAATGTTCAAACTACCACACAATTGCACTCATTTCACACTAGCAAAGTAATACTCAAAATTCTCCAAGTGAGGGTTCAACAGTATGTGAACTGAGAACTTCCAGACACACAAGCTGGATGTAGATAAGACAGAGGAACCAAAGTTCAAGTTGCCAACATCTGTTGGATCATAGAAAAAGCAAGAGAATTCCAGAAAAACATCTGTTTCTGCTTCATTGACTACACTAAAACCTCTGACTGTGTGGATTACAACAACCTGTGGAAAATTCTTAAAGAGATGGGTAATACCAGATCACCTTACCTCCCTCCTGAGAAGCCTGTATGCAGGTCAAGAAGCAACAGTTAGAACCAGACATGGAACAATGGACTGGTTTAAAATTGGAAAAGGAGCACATCAAGGCTGTATATTGTCACCCTGCTCATTTAACATCATGAGAAATGCCAGGCTGGATGAAACACAAGCTGGAATTAAAATTCCTGGGACAAATACCAATAACCTCAGGTATGCAGATGACACAACCCTTACAACAGAAAGCAAAGAGGAACTAAAGAGTCCTTGATGAAAGTGAAAGAGGAGAGTGAAAAAGTTGGCTTAAAGTTCAACATTCAGAAAACTAAGGTCATGGCATCTGGTCCCATCACTTCATGTCAAATAGATGTGGAAAAAGTGAGAGACTTTATTTTGGGGGGCTACAAAATCACTGCAGATGGTGACTGCAGCCATGAAATAAAAAGATGCTTACTACTTGGAAGGAAAGTTATGACCAACCTAGACAGCACATTAAAAAGCAGAGACATTACTTTGCCAACAAAGGTCCGTCTAGTCAAGGCTATGGTTTTTCCAGTGGTCGTGTATGAATGTGAGAGTTGGACTTTAAAGAAAGTTGAGCGCCAAAAAGCTGATGCTTTTGAACTGTGGTGTTGGAGAAGACTCTTGAGAGTCCCTTGGACTGCAAGGAGATCCAACCAGTCCATCCTAAAGGAAATCAGTCCTGAATATTCATTGGAAGGACTGATGTTGAAGCTGAAACTCCAATATTTTGGCACCTGATGCAAAGAGCTCTCATTTGAAAAGACCCTGATGCTGGGAAAGATTGAGGGCGGGAGGAGAAGGGGACAACAGAGGATGAGATGGTTGGATGGCATCACCGACTCAATAGACATGAGTCTGAGTAAACTCTGGGAGCTGGTGATGGACAGGGAAGCCTGGTATGCTGCAGTCCATGGGTCACAAAGAGTCTGACACAACTGAGTGACTGAACTGACTGAACTGAGAATGCCTTGAAAACGCCACTTATGTCGAGTTGGTTGATAGTGTTGAAGGTCATACATATGCTTACTGACTTTCCTTCTACTGGTTCTATCACCTACTCAAAGAGGAGCATTGAAGGCTTCAAATGTGATTGTGGGTTTGTCTATTTATCCTTTCAGTTCTCCCCATTCTGTCTCCATGTGTTTTGAAGCTCTACTGTTAGTTGCATGCACATTTAGAATTGTTATGTCTTCTTAGTGAGCTGACTCATAATTATTTAATGTCCCACTTTATTGCTGATAATATTCCTGGTTCTGAAGTCTATTTTATCTGACATTAATATAGCCACTAACCCCTTCCTTTCTTCACTCTTTCTTTCCTTTCATTCACTTGAAACAATGTTCAACCTTTCTTATTTTAAATTAATTTAGACTTACAGAAAAATTCCAAAGTAATACAGAGATTTCCCACATATTCTTCATCCAACATTTCCTAATGTTAATATCTTGCATAACTATGACATGATGATAAAAACTGAGAAGTTAACATTGATACAATATTGCTGACTAAACTATATGCTTTATTTGGATTTTATTAGCTTTTCCAATGTCCCTTTTCTGTTCCAGGACCCATTCCAGGATACCACACAACGTTTAACCGTAGATCTTAGTCTTCTCCAGTCTATGGAAGTTCATCATTCTTGCCTGGTTTTTCATAATTTTAACACTTTAAGTGTTAATACCAGTCATTTTGTAAAATATTCCTTGATTTGTTTTTAATATCTTCTCATGACTAGATTAAAGCTATACGTCTTCTGGCACATGTGCTCCTCTCTACATTATGTCAAGATGTCTTCTTACTGGTGGTGTCTAACTTGATCACTTGATTAAGCTGGTATCTGAAAGATTTCTCCACTATAAAATAATTATTTCCCTTTAATAATAAATAAATATGTGGGGGAAGATACTTAGAAAATATTCAAATACCTAATTTCTCCTTACATTTTCTCCTTTTACTTTTAGCATCTATTGGTGAATCTTGTCTATGACAATTATTGCTGTTATCTCATAATGATAATTTTTTATTTCCCTCATTCCCTCTACACTTATTAGCTGGAATTTTTCTGTAAGGAAGATCCATTACTTTGCTCCTACCAGCTTTCTTTTTGAATAGTGTTTACAGATTATATCCTTTTCCATTCTTTTACTTTCAACCTACCTGTGTCATTAATTTAAAACGAGTTACAGTTAGCACTCAAACAAGGTAGTTTTTTAACTGCATGCATCCAGTTCTGTGCAGACAATTTTCAATAGTTGTTTTGCCAAAAGCTTTCACTTTTGTCTCAGGTTCAAGGGATTTGTTAACAAAATAATTCACTCGTTCTATAAAAATAAATAATACCAGTATTTATTAGAGACATACCCAGCTTACTTTCAATATACTAACTTTAAAAGAATAAGAGGAATAGAAACAGCAGAGGATGCATCACCAAATTGGCTTTTGACCAACATCCAGACTCCAACAACCCTGGGAAGGCCCATGTCGCAGCACATCTGGAGTCTCAGCTGGGAAGAGGTCCCCGCAGTCCTTCTGCTCCATGGGTGGGACTTCAAAGACTGCAGTCTGGGGGTTCCCGTTTATAACCTCAGGATGCAAACTGATGCCATCATCAATCTGTGAACAAAACTGCAGCTCTGGTATTATATTAATTGTTTACAACGCTGTTTGCTTTGTTCTGCACATCTTGGAATATTGTTAAGCCTGGGGCTTGGTTGGCCAGGCCCCCTCCAGGGACTCAACAATCTCAACATTCTTTTCCCATCTTATCTGTGGTGCCCCAAGGCTTGCATTCATAGCAGTTAGTCACTCAGAGACACTAACAGGGCAGTATCCATGCAGGTTGGAGGTAAGGTCAGAGGCCTGCTCTGTTTTGCCTCAGTTCAGTTCAGTCGCTCAGTTGTGTCTGACTATTTGCGACCCCATGGACTGCAGCACGCCAGGCCTCCCTGTCCATCAACAACTCCCAGAGTTTACTCAGACCCACGTCCATCGAGTTGGTGATGCCATCCAACCATCTCATCCTCTGTCGTCCTCTTCTCCTCCCACCTTCAATCTTTCCCAGCATCAGGGTCTTTTCTAGTAAGTCAGTTCTTCACATCAGGTGGACAAAGAATTGGAGTTTCAGCTTCAGCATCAGTATTTCCAATGATTTTCAGTATTGATCTCCTTTAGCATTGACTGATTGGATCTCCTTGCAGTCCAAGGGACTCTCAAGAGTCTTCTCCAACACCATAGTTCAAAAGCATCAATTCTTTGGCACTCAGTTTTCTTTATAGTCCAACTCTCACATCCATACATGACCACTGGAAAAACCATAGCCTTGACTAGACGGACCTTTGTTGGCAAAGTAATGTCTCTGCTTTTAATACGTTGTCTAGTTTGGTCATAGCTTTTCTTCCAAACAGCAAGCGTCTTTTAAATTCATGGTTACAGTTACCATCTGCAGTGATTTTGGAGCCCAAAAAATAAGGTCTCTCACTGTTTCCACTGTTTCTCCAACTATTTGCCATGAAGTGATAGGACCAGATGCCATGATCTTAGTTTTCTGAAAGTTGAGCTTTAAGCCAACTTTTTCACTCTCCTCTTTCCCTTTCATCAAGAGGCCCTTTGGTTCTTCTTCACTTTCTGCCATAAGGGTTGTGTCATCTGCATATCTGAGGTTATTGATATTTCTCCCGGCAATCTTGATCCAGCTTGTGTTTCATCCAGCCCGGCATTTCACTTGATGTACTCTGCATATAAGTTAAATAAGCAGGGTAACAATATACAGTCTTGATGTACTCCCTTCCCAATTTGGAACCAGTCTGTTGTTCCATGTCCAGTTCTATGCGTTGCTTCTTGATCTGCATACAGATTTCTCAGGAGGCAAGTCAGGTGGTCTGGTATTCCTATGTCTTTAAGAATTTTCCAGTTTGCCGTGATCCACACAGTCAAAGACTTTGCCATAGTCAATAAATCAGAAGTAGATGGAACTCTCTTGCTTTTTCAAGATCCAATGGATGTTGGTAATTTGATCTCTGGCTTTTCTGCCTTTTCTAAATCCAGCTTGAACATCTGGAAGTTCACGGTTCATGTACTGTTGAAGCCTAGCTTGGAGAATTTTGAGTATTACTTTGTTGGCGTGTGAGATGAATGAAATTGTGCAGTAGTTTGAGCATTCTTTGGCATTGTTTTTCTTTGGGATTGGAATGAAGACTGACATTTCCAGTCCTGTGGCCACTGCTGAGTTGTCCAAATTTGCTGGCATATTGAGTCCAGCACTTTCACAGCATCATCTGTTAGGATTTGAAATAGCTCACTTGGAATTCCATCACCTCCACTAGCTTTGTTCATAGTGATGCTTCCTGAAGCCCACTTGACTTCGCATTCCAGGATGTCTGGCTCTAGGTGAGTGATTATTTGGGTTGTGAAAATCTTTTTTGTATAGTTCTGTGTATTCTTGCCACCTCTTCTTAATATATTCCGCTTTTGTTAGGTCCATACCATTTCTGTCTTTTATTGAATCCATCTTTGCATGAAAATTCCCTTGGTATCTCTAATTTTCTTGAAGAGATCTCTAGTCTTTCCCACTCTATTGTTTTCCTCTATTTCTTTGCATTGATCACTGAGGAAGGCTTTCTTATTTTTCCTTGCTATTCTTTGGAACTCTGCATTCAAATCGGTATATCTTTCCTTTTCTCCTTTGCCTTTAGCTTCTCTTCTTTTCATAGCTATTTGTAAGGCCTCCTCAGATAATCATTTTGCCTTTTTGCATTTCTTTTTCTTGGGGATTGTTTTGATCACTGCAGCTGTACAATGTCATGAACCTCTGTCCATAGTTCTTCAGGCATTCTGTCTGTCAGATCTAATCTATTTGTCACTTCTACTGTATAGTGTAAGGGATTTGGTTTAGGTCATACCTGAATGGCCTAGTGGTTTTTCCCACTTCCTTCAATTTAAGTCTGAATTTGGCAATAAATGATTTGAGCCACAGTTCCCAGTCTTGTTTTAGCTGACTGTATAGAGCTTCTCCATCTTTGGCTGCAAAGAATATAATCAATCTGATTTCAGTATTGACCATCTGGTGATGTCCATGTGTAATATTACTCAGCCATAAAAAGCAACACAGTTGATTTAGTTTGAATGAGGTAGATAAACCTAGAGCCTATTATACAGAATGAAGTAAGTCAGAAGGAGAAAACAAATATTGGCTACCAATGCACACACATGGAGTCTGTAACTGGTAAGAGGAGTCTATTTGCAGGACAGCAATGGAGAGGCAGACATGGAGAATGGAGGGGGTGTGCCTATGGCTGATTCATGTCGATGTGTGACAAAAAGCCAGCACAATATTGAAAAGCAATTATCCTCCAGTTAAAAACAAAAGAATTTTAAAGAAGAACTGGGGAAGTTTTAGCTTATTATTTCTTCCATCAGGTGAGTGTGTATACCCCTCGGTTCTGTCTTGTCACAACAAAGATTTGGAGTGACGGACATTAAAGCCCTCAGTGTGTCACAGCTCTCAGGTCTTGGACAGACCGTGTCATAGCTCTCAGGTCTCAAACGCACCGTGTTATAGCTCTTAGACAAATCAGTGTTACAGCTCCGTATTACAGCTCTATTTTATTTAGATAATAACAGGAAAATCCATCCTCAAGGCGTGAGGGCATGTCGACCCAAAGATGTGAAGAGAAGAGCCTCCTAGCGCAAGGGGGAGAGAGAGAGAGCGAGCGAGCTAGTTTTGGCTCCTCTTTTTATATGTTTTTCTCTTCCTGGGCCTGTCCTATGTAAACTGGGCCAGCCAGGAGTGTTGTCTGTTTTACCTGAGATCCTCATTCCGGGCCTCAGATCTTCCTTTGCTCTATTTTCCCAGGCTTTTCTCTTCCTTATCTTTTAGCCACCGCCATTCTGGACTCCTTTTCCCTATTCTAACTACCTAACACTTCTGACATATTTCTGCATCAATTTGTCTTTCCTCTTTGCAACTCCAGTGTCATCAACATTAGGACTTTTGATATCATTACACAGAAACCTGAGATTCTGCTTATTTTTCACCCAACTGTTTTTCTCTTTGTTCTTTCAGATTGAATACACTCTACTGATCGATTTTCAGGTTTACTGATTCTCTTTTGCAATCAGTGTAAAAATTTTTTGATCTGATTCTTCTTTATAGTTTTATTTCTCTTCCAAGAACTTCTATATTTCCATTCACATCAGTTATGTTTACCTTTAACTCATGAAGCACAGTTACCGTAACTACTTTAAAATCTGTGTGATAATTCTAACATCTAGAATTATCTGGCATTAGGCTGGCATTTGTTAATTGTTCCCACAACTTTTTTTTAATACCAAGTAATTTGGGATTATATGCTAGACATTTTTAATATTGTGCTGTTTAATATCTGGGTCCAATTAAAATCCTCTGAAGAATGTTTATAGAGCTTTTCATTATAGCAGATAATCAGTGCAGTGAGGGTCAGACTGCTAGTTCTGCCTTACCTTCTGTGAGCAGTAGTTTCACTCTCACTTGACTTTTCAAAGACATTACTGTACTGATTTCAGTCTGTCCCATGCAAGCACTGTTCCAGTATCAACCCATGACATGCATAGGTTCACACAGAGAGGCAGGTGCTCCCTTCTCCCACTCTCTCCTCCTCATGAGTCCTCTCACACTCTCACGTGCTCAGAACCACCTTTTCTAGTTTCTCTGGCCAGATAGGACGTCTCTATGTTTTGGGTGTGCTGAGTCTTTGTTGCTGTGTGTGAGCTTTCTTTAGTTGCAGTGACTGGGGTCTACTCTCTACTTGCAGTGCACAGGCTTCTCACTGCAGTGGCTTCTTCTGTTGCAGAGCATGGGCTCTAGGTGCATGGGTGCAGTAATGTCGCAGACAGGCTTAGTTGCCCCTTGGTATGTGGGATCTTCCTGGACCAGGGATGGGGCCGAGTCTCCAGCATTGGCAGGTGGATTCTTAACCACTGGACTACTGAGGAAGTTCCAGATAGGATTCTAACTGAAATTTTAATTGCCTACATTACCATCCTGGAATGCGAGGTCAAGTGGCCCTTAGGAAGCATCACTATGAACAAAGCTAGTGGAGGTGATAGAATCCCAGTAGAACTATTTCATATCCTAAAAGATGCTGCTGCTAAAGTGCTGCACTCAATATGCCAGCAAATTTGGAAAACTCAGCAGTGGCCACAGGACTAGAAAAGGTCAGTTTTCATTCCAATCCCTAAGATAGGCAATGCCAAAGAATGTTCAAACTACCACACAATTGCACTCATCTCACCCACTAGCAAAGTAATGCTCAAAATTCTCCAAGCCAGGCTTCAACATTACATGAACTGTGAACTTCCAGATGTTCAAGCTGGATTTATAAAAGGCGGAGGAGCCAGAGGTCAAATTGCCAGCATCCACTGGATCATGGAAAAAGCAAGAGAGTTCCAGAAAAACATCTACTTCTGCTTTATTGACTATGCCAAAGCCTTTGACTGTGTGGATCACAACAAACTGTGGAAAATTCTTGAAGACATGGGAATGCCAGACCACCTTACCGGCCTCCTGAGAAATCTGTATGCAGCTTAAGAAGTGACAGTTAGAACTGGACGTGGAACAACAGACTGGTTCCAAACTGGGCAAGGAGTACGTCAAGGCTGTATATTGTCACCCTGCTTATTTAATTTATATGTGGAGTACACCATGCGAAAGTCTGGACTGGATGAAGCACAAGCTGGAATCAAGATTCCCAGGAGAAATATCAATAACCTCAGATACAGATGACACCACCGTTATGGCAGAAAATGAAGAACTGAAGAGCCTCTTGATGAAAGTGAAAGAGGAGAGTGAAAAGGCTGGTTTAAAACTCAACATTCAAAAAACTAAGATCATGGCATCCAGTCTAATCACTTCATGGCAAATAGATGGGGAAACACTGGAAACAGTGACAGACTTTATTTCTTGGGTTCCAAAATCACTGCAGATGGTGACTGCAGCCATGAAATTAAGAGGTACTTGCTCCTTGGAAGAAAAGCTATGTATGACCAACCTAGATAGCATATTAAAAAGCGTAGTCTTTACTTTGCTGACTAAAGTCCATGTAGTCAAAGCTATGGTTTCTCCAGTAGTCACATATGGGTGTGAGAGTTTGACTATGGAGAAGGCTGAGTGCCGAAGAATTGATGTTTTTGAAACTGTGGTGTTGGAGAAGACTCTTGAGAGTCCCTTGGACTGCAGAGAAATCCCACCAGTCAGTCCTGAGGGAAATCAGTCCTGAATGTTCATTAGAAGGACTGATGCTGAAGCTGAAACTCCAATACTTTGGCCACCTGATGCAAAGAACTGACTTGTTGGAAAAGACTCTGCTGCAAAAGGTTGAAGGCAGGAGAAGGGGACGACAGAGGATGAGATGATTGGATGACATCAGCAACTCAACGGACATGAGTTTGTGAGAGCTCCGGGAGCTGGTGATGGACTGGGAAGCCTGGTGTGCTGCAGTCCGTGGTGTCGCAAAGAACTGGGCACGACTGAGCGACTGAACTGAACATTTCCATCACAACTCCACAGCTGGGGCCCAATTTCAAAGAAAATGTAAGAGAGGGGGAAAAATGAGGATTACGTACACATACGCTCTTCATCCTCTTTTCCTGGTTCTTCTTTTTAGAAAGGTGGAGTTTCTACCTTAAATACAGCTTCTTCTTTCCCCACCACACAGCTTCCCTGGTGGCTCAGACGGTAAAGCGTCTGCCTGCAATCCGGGAGACCTGGGTTCGATCCCTGGGTCCGGAAGATCCCCTGGAGAAGGAAATGGCAATCCACTCCAGCACTCTTGCCTGGAAAATCCCATGGATGGAGGAACCTGCTAGGCTACAGTCCGTGGGGTCACAAAGAGTCAGACACGACTGAGTGACTTCACTTCACTTCACTTCCCCGCCACACACTTGTGTAACTGGTACCTGCTCTCAGGTCAAAGCTATGAGAAAAAGGAGGAAATTTTTTTAAAAAACAAGAGACTCACCTCTCTATGGCTCATTTCTCAAAGTTTTGACTTCTCCTCATCATTCATCTTTTGTTTAATTTCTAGATTTAGTTGCTTTTCATGTTGTGTTCAGAGTTGTAATTCATAAGAGAGAGGCTACAGTGGGCTATTCCATCTTGGAAAGAACTAGAAGCCTCACTTTTATTAATTTTTGAGTTATTTGATTAAAAATAAAAGTGTTTTGGCTTGTTCAACCTAATATCAAGTTCATTCTGGAGTCTCTTATATAATGTCTTCTTTCAGATATTAAAGCAGATAGGATAATATTCCTTGAAATGTGATGGTTGGGATGTTACATAGAAAGGTTGAGAACCACTGTCTGACAACTTATAATTCATCTTCAGTTAGTTATGGCCATGCTGTTACCCAAAGGTCAGCAGAAACACATTCAACTGGCCACCTTCACTAGGGCTTGGGCCAGTGCTGATTGTTTTTAAATGCTATTTTCAACAGGTTTAGCCTGTTAATTAATTAAAGAATGAAATTTTTCTTGTGTTTTCCCCTGTTTTATATGTCTTAAGCCCTATTAGATTGCACTGTATGTATGCCCAGGAATATCAAGCAATTCTTAAACGAACAAAAATAATTAACTCTTGAATGACTCCCAGAAGCCCATGTAAGAAAGAGAGCCTATGTTATGCTTTTGCACTTTTATTCTTAGCCCATGTTCAGGTCTGGATTCTTCACCTGCTCAAATGCAGGATAGAAAAGCAGATGATGGGGAAGAGAAGACTCTTCATGTATCAGTCAATTCAATCAGCAGACCCCATGAAGACTGGATAAGTCAGCTGATGCTCACTCTCTCAAATGACGCTTTGGCAATACATGGATGGATCTGACGGCTTAAAAAGCCAGCTGCTGGGAGATCTGTCCTGCAGCCTTGGGGCAGAGCAGCACAGTCCCAAGCCCTTTTCACCATCACACTTCCTGAAGAACTGTAGTAGGCACTTTCACAAATATTATCTTGTTTCATAGGCAAAGACTTATCTGAATGCCACTTTGGGGTGACCCTGAGTTATTCAACAGTTGAAGAAATCTGCTTGATCTAACATTAGATTTGATAACCAACACACAGGGAGAATTTTTACCAATCTTTTTACCAAGATCTTTAATCTCTTACTTGTGAGAAAAGAATTCATCTTCAACATAAAGTTCTCCAGAAACCTTTGCCTTTGGCAGAGTTTACATTCTCAACAGTTGTCCTAACCTTAGGGCGTGTTAGGGATGACTCCTTGGTTTGGGGCCTAAGCAAATAGATAATCAGTAGCGTCATTGGCTGGGGTAGGGAAGACTATGGAGAAACAAGTTTGGGAATGGGGAATTAAGAGCTCTATTTTGGATATATTACATTTGATATACTTACAGACAGCCAAGTAGAGATGTGAAGTAGGTGATTAGATGAAAGTTTGGAGTCGAGGGTGTCACAAGCCCACAAATAGAATTTAAAGCCGTGGAAGGGGAAGTGGTCCCCTGGGGAGAGGATCAGGATAGAGGAAAGAAGGAGATGCAAGCCCCAGTCCTGGAGCTCTATCATTGGAAAGTTGGAGCAAAGGGCAGGGAAAGAGACTAAATTGCCTGATGCTATAGGGGGAAGACTGTGAGAGTGTGTTGTTACAGAGGCCGTGCAAAGAGAGTGCTCCCAAGAATGGTATCCATAGTCAGTGATGCTGAGAGGTTGAGTGAGAAGGGGCATGGAGATGTTCTTTGGGTTTGTCAACACAGAGCACAGAGTGACTTGAGTTTCTCTGTCAGTTAAGTGGGCTGTTTTGAGGATTATAGATTATAGATTATAGAGAGTCTGTATCTAAGACGTCATTAGCTTGAGTTCAAATGATTTTACTTTTAAAAAATTGAAGTATAGTTGATGTACAATACTATAGAGGTGTATAACAGTGATTTACAATTTTTAAAAGTTATATTCCATTATAGCTATTATAAAGTATTGGCTCTGTTTCATGAGTTGTACTGTTTATTATTGCAGCTTATTTATTTTGTTCATGGTGGTTTCTGCCTCTTAGTCCCCTTTCCCTACCTTGCTCTTCTCCCCCTTTCGATCTCCCTACTGATTTTTCCTCTGTATCTGTGAGTCTGTTTCTTTTTGTTATAATCAAGTTTGTTTTGTTTTTTGAATTTCACACATAAATGATATCACACAGTGCGGACAAAGAATGTCGTTTGCATTTCAGTAAACAAAGGATATTGCAGAGATAAAGACATCAGCTACTGCAACAGCCCCTGACGGTGCAACCTGAAGGGAATTCAGGATAGAGAAAAACAAGATGCTGGCCCTAGATACTTAAAATGCATATCAAAGGAATATCGGCAATGAGCCAGATTCTTGCATCTTCCCATTAATAGAAAGGTACTAAAATCATTATTCGTCAGTAATCTTTTGATGTTTGAATACATGGCTTTTTTATTTTCCAGCAAAAACTCCTACATGTCCTGGCTCCTCCCTTTCCTCTTTGGAACAGTCTCTCAGAGCTGTTTCCCAGATTTAAGTCCTCAGTACGTCTGCCAAATACAACATAATTCTCAGACTTCTCTGGTGGTCCAGTGGTTGGGAATCTACCTTGCAATGCAGGGAACACAGGTTCATTCCCTGGTTGGGGAAGATTCCACATATCAAGGGGCAGCTAGGCCATGTGCCACAGCTGCTAAGCCTGTGCTCTAGAGCCCATGAGCCGCAACTGCTGATGCCCACATGCCTAGGACCTGTGCTCGGCAACGAGAGAAGCCACCACAACAAGAAGTCCAGGTACCACAACTAGAGAGCAGCCCTGTTTCATTGCAACTAGAGACAGCCTGCATGCAGCAATGAAGACCCAGCACAGCCAAAAATAAATAAAATGAAATAAATGTGTGGATGTGAAAAAGCAGACCATCACAAATGTTTTTTTAAAAACATAATACTTTTAGGTTATGCAATTTTTTTCCAGTCAAAACTGTACTTGTCATTCTAAGTATAAATTATTTTACTTTGCAATGATATTCTATCAATGATTCTCAAACTTTAATATTTAGTTGAATCACCTGTAAGATTTACTAAAGTACAGTTTTTCTGACTCAGTAGGTCTGAGAATTGTATCTCTAACAACACTCCAAGTATTTCTGAGTCTCTGCCTGTCTGACTAATAGGAAGCCACAGCCTTTTCCAGGGGTTACTTTCTGCTGCTGCTTTTGATAATCCCCATGATGCTAATATGGCCATGAGTAAGCCTTGATACTGCTTGGTACTTCAGCCCATTGGTGAAAAGGAGACAAAAATACACTCGGAACTGGGCCCAAGTTCTGGTTCCCTAACAGCCCCTCAGAGACACCACTTTGACCAAGTTACTCCTGCCTGCTGGCCTGTGCTCCAGAGTGGGCAGGCAGGCACCTGCTGCTGCTGCTAATAATGGAACCACTCAGTAAAGCTAGAAATCCATCAACAGCACTGGTGTCAGTTTTCTTGGCTCCAACCCCAGCTATGCAGAAGGAATAAAACCCTAGTCGACTGCTACTGGCCTTAGTTTAGACCTCTCTAGGTTTCCCCCAACAGTACAACTTTGATGAAATGGGAGAGAACACACTCCATCTCCACTAAACCCATGGAGAAGCTGCCTGACTCTCCAAGTGGGGTGTGTGTGTGTATGTATGTGCACACTCAGTTGGGTCCAACTCTGCAACCTCATGAACTGTAGCCCAAGAGGCTCCTCTGGCCATGGGATTTTCCAGGCAAGAATACAGAGTGGGTTGCCGTTTCCTACTCCAGGGGATCTTCCCAACCCAGGGATCAAACCCACGTTTCCTGCCTGGCAGGGCAGATTCTTTACTACTGAGCCACTTAGGAAGCTCCTCCAAGTAGGGTAAGTTCATTCAACTCACATGCGTATAACTCCTCTAGAGTCCCCTCCACTCAATACACTGTCAAAGAGGCTCCCTTTTTGGTCTTTGAATTGACGTCACTGGCCCCAAGTCCATTTTACATTGTAGGGATTTTAGGAACCTGATTGTCCTTTCCTGAAACCTTACTTTGGTTGGGCCTTCCCCATTCATCAATCATGTTTTTGTAACCTTAAATTTCAGTGGGCTCAGAGTTCCTGCTCCCTCTGTTTTGTGGGTTAGTTTCTAAATAAATTCTTGGCTGCAGAAAGATACCAGTGTTTACACCAGAATCCACCAACCACAACAATCAAACCCCAAAAGCAAACAGATGCACTGGGGCAGGAACCTTGAACTTTCAACAAGAGCTCAAGGTCCACTCAGGCCTGTAACATGCTTGCATGTACATGGGATAGATGTTCAACAAATGCTACTATCATACTATTATTGCTTGCTTCTGCCTATAAACTCATCCTTCTTCCCAAACCAGCTTCTCCTTAGACTTTCCCTACCCATCCCAGGGCCATAGCCCTAATCTTAGTACTCCTTTCTTTATACCAGTGCTGCTCCCAACATTTGACTGTCTAATCTTTCTTCCTCCAGAATCTCTCTCCCCAATTCCATTCTATCACAAGAAACAGTGATTTTTTATTTGTAATTACCCAAATTCCTCTCCCTGGTTTTCAAACTCTATTCCTCTATCTACACAGTTTAGCATTTACTCCCCCAATTTCATTCAAACACATATTGAATGCCTTCAGGCACTGGGGCTATGAAGATGAGCAAGATGTTGCTGTTCCCAATGAGTTTACAGTGTATGGAAAGAAGGAAATGAGCAAGATGCCAATTCCTAAACCAGGGGACAAAGCAGAAGCTGCTGGAACTCAGAGGCTCAGTAGGTTGTTTGAGGGTGGAGAAAGGATATTTGGGGGCAGAAGAAACTATACGTGCCAAAGTACAAGGACTTGAGAAGTAGAATACATTCAGGTTACTGCTGGTTATTCAACAAGACAAAGCAAAGAACTAGAGGAGGAGAGTGGACTAATAAGTTTTTGAGATGAATAGATAGGCAGGAGTAAGATTTTTAATAATAACTGATATTGTTATTAGAAGCTTACATTAGAAGTGTTGAATTTATCCTAAAAGCAGCAAGTAAAGTTTAAGTATGTGTACTTTCTAAGTTGCTTCAGTTGTGTCTGACTCTTTGCCAACCCTATGGACTATAGCCTGCCAAGTCAGTGATGCCATGCAACCATCTCATCCTCTGTCATCCCTTTCTCCCACCTTCAATCTTGCCCAGCATCAGGATCTTTTCCAACGAGTCAGTTCTTCTCAACAGGTGGCCAAAGTATTGGAGTTTCAGCTTCAGCATCAGTCCTTCCAATGAACATTCAGGACTGATTTCCTTTAGGACTGACTGGTATGATCTCCTTGCAGTCCAAGGGACTCTCAAGAGTCTTCTCCAACACCACAGTCTCAAAAACATCAATTCTTCAGCACTCAGCTTGCTTTATACTCCAACTCTCACACCCATACATGACTACTGGAAAAACCATAGCTTTGACTAGATGGACCTTTCTCAGCAAAGTAATGTCTCTACTTTTTAATATGCTGTCTATGTTGGTCATAACTTTTCTTCCAAGTAATATCTCTGCTTTTTAATATGCTGTAATGATCTTTTGCGTGTTCATGTGCATTAATACACAGAGGTACAGAGTACAAAGTACATCATTCTTCTTCATGACAGCATAGAACTTCATAGTATAGTTATACTATTTTTGTATGTGGCCATTTGGAAACAGTAAGAGACTTTATTTTCTTGGGCTCCAAAATCATTGCAGATGGTGACTCCAGCCATGAAAGTAAAAGATGCTTGCTCCTTGGAAGAAAAGCTATGACAAACCTAGACAGCATATTAAAAAGCAGAGACATTACTTTGATGACAAAGGTCCATCTAGTCAAAGCTATGGTTTTTCCAGTAGTCATGTGTGGATGTGAGAGTTGGACCATAAAGAGAACTGAGTGTCAGAGAATGGATGCTTTTGAACTGTGGTGTTAGAGAAGACTCTTGAGAGTCCCTTGGACTGCAAGGAGATCGAACCAGTCCATCCTAAAGGAAATCAACCCTGAATATTCATTGGAAGGACTGGTGCTGAACCTGAAACTCCAATACTTTGGCCACCTGATGGGAAGAGCTGACTCTTGGAAGAGACCCCAATGCTGAAAAAGATTGAAAGCAAGAGGAAAAGGGGAAGACAGAGGATGAGATGGTTGGATAGCATCACCTACCTGATAGACATGAGATTGAACAAGCTCTGGGAGATGATGATGGACAGGGAAGACTGGGGTGCTGCAGTCCATGGGGTTGCAAAGAGACATGACTGAACGGCTGAATTGAACTGATTACAGTATTTATAGGCAATTAAGCTATATCACGGGGGCTTCCCAGCAACACAGTGGTAAAACATTCACCTGCTGATGCAGGAGATGCAGGGGACGTGGGTTCGATCCCTGGGTTGGGAAGATCCCCTGAAAGAGGAAATGGCAACCCACTCAAGTATTCTTGCCTGGAAAGTCCCATGGACAGAAGCGCCTGGCAGGCTACAGCCCATGGGGTCGCAAAGAGTCAGCTGGACATGACTGACTGACCACATGTGCAGGTTATACTGTATCTATGTACATATGTCACTTTTGCTCACATGCAAGTATAGGATAAACTAAATGTGGAATTTCTGGGTCAAAGTATAGAGAAGTCATTTTTTAAAAACAGTTTTTGTATGATAAAAGTGATACATATGTATAGTAAAATAACATTTGAATCAGTACACAAAAATACAAAACATGTCTCCATTCCATCTCAGGACATCCAGCTCCTTTCTCTTCAATTAACCACCATGAATACCCTCCTCCAGAGAATTTTCTGTGCATAAGCAAGTGTGTGTGTGTATGTTATTTAGATTGCAGTTGCAGTTTGGAAAGAGAAGTTCTGTGGTGAGGAGAGATTCTGTTTGGAAGGGAGAGTAAAGAGAGGGAAAGATGGGGAGGCAGTAAAAACAACAAAGAGGCTGTGGCAGCAATCTGGAAAATGAGCAGTAAGTGACAAAGGCTCAACCTAAGCAGAAGCAATGAGAATGGAAAAGAAAAAGGAAGATTCAAGAGCTATTTAGGGAGAACTTCTCTGGTGGCCCAGTGGTTAAGAATCTGCCTTCCAATGCAGGGGATGTGGGTTCGATCCCAGGTTGGGGTACTAAGATTTCATGTGCCATGGGGAAAGCCCATGGGCCAAAACTAAAACCCAACATAGCTAAATAAATAAAACTTTTTAAAAAAGAGATATTTAAGAGATTTCCTTGGTGGTCCAGTGGTTAAGAATCCATCTTCCAATGGAGGGGAGGTGGATTCCATCCCTGGTTGGGGAACTAAGATCCCACATGCCGCAGGCAATTATTGAGCCTGCGTTCCATAACTAAAGAGAAGCCCACACATGGAAACAAAGAGCCTGTGCCCAGTAATCAAGAGCCAACGCAGCCAAATTTTAAAAGAGAGAGAGAGAGATTTAGGAGGTTAAGTTGATTGATAGGATTTCCTAAGTATTTGAATATGGGAGGTGAGAAAAGAGAAAAGTCTTCACTGATTTCCAGATTTCTGACTTCAGTAACTAGGTGGATGGTGAGTGGCACCGTCCACTAAGACAAAGACTTCAGGAGGAAGAATAGATGTTGGAGACAAGAAGATGATTTCAGGTTTTGTTTGGAATTTAAAGCGCCTCTCTAACATCTAATCAAAGATTCCTAAAGCCAATTAGAGAGAGATCTGGGTCAGAGATACAGATCTCGGAGTCACCACATTTAATCAATTCATAGTCAAAGCCAAGGAAATGAATGAAATAACCCATGGAGACAATGCAGAGTGAGAAAAGATGGGAGCTGAGGACTGAACCCTACGGAATATCAACAACTAAACGAGAGATAGCGAAGAAACCTACAAAGGAACTAGAAACCAGGCAGCCAGAGAATTTGGAAAGAAATTGAGGTAAGATTTTGTCCTTTAAACCAGGGCAGGAGGAGTTTAAAGACAGAGAAAATGGTGAGTGAGGCCCAATGATTACATAATGATTAGGAGTTGGACAGACCCAGGTGTAAATCCTAGTTTTGCCAATTACCAGCAATGACACCTTGGACACACACCAAACTTTATAAGCATTTGCAAAAAAAAGATGAATAATATTACTCACCTAATAGAGTCATTTGTTTTTGTTATTCAGGTGCTTATTCGTGTCTGATTCTTTGCAACTCCATGGACTGCAGCACGCTAGGTTTCCCTGTCCTTCACCATCACTCAGAGTTTGTTCAAACTCATGTTCATTGAGTTTGTGGTTCCATCCAACCATTTCATCTCCTGTCATCCCCTTCTCCTCCTGCCATAAATCTTTCCCAGCATCGGGGTCATTTCCAGTGAGTCAGTTCTTCCCACCAGGTGGCCAAAGTATTGGAGTTTCAGCTTCAGCATCAGTCCTTCCAATGAGTATTCGGGGTTGATTTCCTTTAGGTTTGAGTGGTTTGATCTCCTTGCAGTCTAAGGGACTCTGAAGGGTCTTCTCCAACAACACAGTTTGAAAGCATCAGTTCTTCAGTGCTCAGCCTTCTTGATGGTCCAACTCTCACATCTATACTTGACCACTGGAAAAACCATAGCGTTGACTAAGATGGACCTTTGTTGGCAAAGTCAAGTCTCTGCTTTTTAATATGCTGTCTAGGTTTGTCATAGCTTTTCTTCCAAGGAGCAAGTGTTTTTTAATTTCATGGCTGCAGTCACTGTCCACAGTGATTTTGGAGCCCAAGAAAATAAAGTCTGTTACTGTTTTCATTGTTTCCCCATCTATTTGCTATGAAGTGATGGAACTGGATGCCATGATCTTAGTTTTCTGAATGTTGAGTTTTAAGCCAGCTTCTTCATTCTCCTCTTTCACCTTCATCAAGAGGCTAGTTCCTTTTCACTTTCTGCCATTAGGGTGGTGTCATCTGCATTTCTGAGGTTATTGATATTTCTCCCTGCAATCTCGATTCCAGCTTGTGCTTCATCCAACCTGGCATTTCACATGATGTCCTCTGCATATGAGTTAAATAAGCAGGATGACAATAAACAGCCTTGATGTACTCCTTTTCCAATTTTGAACCAGTCCATTGTTCCAGGTCCAGTTCTAACTGTTGCTTCTTAACCTGCATACAGGTTTCTCAGGAGGCAGGTCAGGTGGTCTGGTATTCCCATATCTTTAAGAGTTTTCCAGTTTGTCATGATCCACATAGTCAAAGGCTTTGGTCAATGAAATTGAAGTAGATGTTTTTCTGGAATTCTCTTGCTTCTTCTATAACCAAATCTTGTTTTTCTAGAATATAAATCTTGCTTTTTCTATAAACAGATGTAGGCAATTTGATCTTGGATCCTCTGCCTCTTCTAAATCCAGCTTGTACATCTGGAAGTTCTTAGTTCACATACTGCTGAAGCCTATGTTGGAGTATTTTGAGTATGACTTTGCTAGCGTGTGAAATGAGTGCAATTGTGCAATAGTTTGAAATTCTTTGACATTGCCCTTCTTTGGGACTGGAATGAAAACTGACTTTTTCCAGTACTGTGGCCACTGCTGAGTTTTCCAGATTTGCTGACATATTGAGTGCAGTGCTTTAATAGCATCAATTTTTAGGATTTCCAGTAGCTCAGCTGGAATTCCATCACCCCCACTAGCTTTGTAGTGATTCATCCTAAGGCCCACTTGACTTCGCATTCCAGGGTATCTTGTTCTGTACAACCACTATTGTGGCTATCCAAGTCATTAACATCTTTTGTACAGTTCTTCTGTGTATTCTTGCCACCTCTTCTTACTATCTTCTGCTTCTGTTAGGTCCCTACCATTTCTGTCCTTTATTGTGCCCATCTTTGCATGAAATGTTCCCTTGGTATCTCTAATTTTCTTGAAGAGATCTCTAGTCTTTCCCATTCTATTCTTTTCCTCTATTTCTTTGCTTGGATCATTGAGGAAGGCTTTCTTGTCTCTCCTTGCTATTCTTTGGATCTCTGCATTCAAATGGGTATATCTTTCCTCTTTTCCTTCGCCTTTCACTTCTCTTCTTTTCTCAGCTATTTGTAAGGCCTCCTCAGATAACTTCTTGGGTTGTTTTTTTTTTTTTTTTTGCATTTCTTTTTCTTGGGGATGGTCTTGATCACTGCCTCCTGTACAATGTCATGAATCTCCATCCATTGTTCTTCAGGCACTCTATCAGATCTAATCCCTTGAATCTATTTGTCACTTCCACTGTATAATCGTGAGGAATTTGACTTAAGTTATACCTGAATGGCTTAATGGTTTTCCCTATTTTCTTCAATTTAAGTCTGAATTTGGTAATAAGGAGTTCATGATCTGAGCCACAGTCAGCTCCCAGTCTTGTTTTTGCTGACTATATAGAACTTCTCTATCTTTGGCTGCAAAGAATATAATCAATCTGATTTCGGTGCTGACCATCTGCTGATGTCCATGTGTAGAGTCTTCTCTTGTGTTGTTGGAAGTGGATGTTTGCTATAACCAGTGTGTTCTCTTGGCAAAACTTTGTGATTAAATTGGATAATGTATATAAAACTGTTAGTACAGTGCCTGATATATAATAAACTCATTAAATGCTGATTTCTAATAAGAAGAAAAATAAACACTGAAAGAAATTCATTCAATTTAAAACTAGTGACCCTGTCACAGTAATTTCAGAGAAGCCATGCAGATATAAATCCAAATTAAGCATATTGAAGAGTATATGAGAGGAGAAAAAGGAGTCAGGGAATTCGATATTAAAGATAAAATGATAAAACAGATGTGCCAGAGGGAAGCAAGGAATTGAACATAATATTCCCTTACACCCCCACCCCAGCCTTTTCAGAATATAGAACGTGTATATTATTAGGCTTTGGGGGACAACTTGCTCTTGTTCTTTAGTTGCCAACTCTTTCGCAACCCAATGACTGCCTATAGCCCACCAAGGTCCTGTATCCATGGGAGTTTCCAGGCAAGAGTACGGGAGGGGAACAACTTAGAGAGGGACAAATTTAAAATATAAGACATAACTTGGGTTGGAAAAATTAATATTGTTAAATGGCCATTCTGCCGAAGGCAATCTACAGATTAAGTGATATCTCTGTCAAATTACCCTTGACATTTTTCACAGAACTAGAACCAATAATCCAAAAATTTATATGGAACAAAGAAACACACAGAAGTGCCAAAGCAATCCTGAAGAAGAAGAACAAAACTGGAGGCAGAAACCTCACAGACCTCAGACAATACTGCAGAGCTCGGTAATCAAAGCAGGGTGGTATTAACACAGAAACTGACATAGGGATTAAAGGAACAGGATGAGAGCCCAGAAACAAAGCCACACCCCTACAGTCAGGTAATCTTCTACAGAGGAGGCAAGGGTATACAGTGGAGAGAAGAAAGTCTCTTCAGCAAGCGATGTTTGCAAAGTTGGCCAGTTGCATGGGAATCAATGAAGTGGGAACACACCCTCACACCATGCACAAAAATAAACCCCAAATGGCTTCAAGACATGATACCATAAAACTCCTAGAAGAGAGCATAGGCCACACATTCTGACATAAATCATATCAATGTTTTCTTAGGTCAGTCTCCCAAGGAAAGAAATATAAGCAAAAGTAAAAAACTAACCAAACTTGCAAGTTTTGCACAGCAAGGGAAGCCACAAACAAAACAAAAAGACAACATACAGACTGGAAGAAAATATTTGCGAATGGTGCCAATGATAACGGCTTACTTCCCAAAACATACAAACCACTCATACAACTCAATAACAAAAAAGCAAACACCCAAGTGAAAAGTGTGCAGAAGACCGAAACAGACATTTACCCAAAGAAGACATACAAACGACCAGTAGGCCCGTTACTAAGTGCTGCGTCACTTTAGTCATGTCTGACTCTTTGCAACCCTAGAGACTGCAGCCCGCCAGGCTCCTCTGTCCATGGGATTCTCCAGGCAAGAATACTGGAGTGAGTTGCCACGCCCTTCTCCGGGGCCCTCCCAACCCAGGGACTGAACCCGTATCTCCTATGTCTCTGGCATTGGCAGGTGGGTTCTTTACCACTAGCACCACTTTACCACTAGGAAGCAATAGGCACATTAGGAGATGCTTAACATCTCTAATTATTGGAGAAATGCAAATCAAAACTACAGTGAGTCAGAAATTACACTCAGACCATATCACACTGGTCAGAATGGCTGTCATTAAACAGTCCACAAATCACCAAATCTGGTGAAGGTGTGGAGAAAAGGGAACTCTTCTACACTGTTGTTGGGAATTTAAGTCGCAGCCACTATGGAAAACAGCATGCAGCGTCATTAAAAAACTCAAAATAGAATTGCCATACGATCCAGCAACCCCACTGCTGGGCATATATCTGGAGAAAACTATAAGGTGAAAAAATACAGGGACCCCAGTGTTCATAGCAGTACTATTTACAATAGCCAAGATATGGAAACATCTTAAATGTCTACTGACAGATGAGTGGATCAAAAAGATTGTGTGTGTGTGTGTGTGTGTGTGTGTGTGTGTGTTGGAATACTACTCAGCCGTAAAAAAAGAACGAAATAATACCATTTGCAGCAACACGGATGAAACTAGAGATCAACACACTGACGTGAAACAAGTTACAAAAAGAAAGACAAATACCGTATGATATCACTCATATATGGAATCTAAAATACGACACAAATGAAATTATTTATGAAATAGACATAAAAAACAAACTTACAGTTACCAAAGAGAAAAGAGGGTAGAGGAGGGGTAAATTAGCAATTTCAGATTAGCAGATACAGACTACTACATATAAAATGGGTAAACAACAAGGTCCTACTGCACAGCACAGGGAACTATATCACTATCCTCTAATAAACTGCAATGGAGAAGAACATGAAAAAGAGTACGTATGTATATGTATAAGCGAACTCTTTGCTGTACTCTAGAAATGAAAACAACATTGTAAATCAACTATAGTTCAATAAGTTTTTTTAAATACAACAGACAAGAGGTGGTCATGGGTCAGATCAATACGGGACCACTCCTTGATACTCCCATTGATTCTTACTGCCATTACTCCTGCTGAACATTACCGCTAGTTTAGGCTTTATGAAACACAAGTCCAAAAATATCCTCTGCTTTGTTGTCCCTGTTTCAAAGCTATCAAGAGATTCCTGTGGTCCAAGGAATATTATTGAAATGTCTTCCCAACATTCAAGGCGCTCCATAATCTTGCTGTTTACAATGCTGTCTTTCCCTATAATCTGTAGACTTCCCCAGCTGAATTTCTCTCCGAGCTCCTTCAGGGATCCCCCTAGCAGTGTCTTCACTTACCTCTTGTTCTGTCCTAATTGAAGGTCAGCTTATACCTCCAGAAAGTATGTCCTGGAACACCACACTTTTCAATGATCCCCTCTTCCTTTCTAACTCTCCTAGAACTAGAGTGACAAACCAGGCCATGAAGTGATTTTTTTGTTTGTTTCATTTTAAGTAGTGTAATCAGAAGTTTTCACATAAAAATCTGAATTTCTGTCTTCTTTTGAAAAATCAGAACTTCTCTCCTGGCAAGTCTGGACTGGAGTTGAATGTAAAGTGGGCCCTTCAGCTAGGGTGTGCATTCTTAAGTTTTAATTTTATACCTGGCTCATCATTCTCATACACACTTGTGCCTGACTCACGTAAACATTTGAGTTTATAAACCCAAGTCTAAACTGTAGCTGGACGCTTGGTGTACACTACATGGCAATTATTTATCTTTACATTTCTCATGTTTCCTGGAAAAGTTCCACATGGAACTTTTATGCCTACTTGGGATTCCCCACAATGCTTAGCATAGCAACCTAAACATAGAATATTTAGCATAAGATAAATGGGGTCCCATCACTTCATGGGAAATAGATGGGGAAACAGTGGAAACAGTGTCAGACTTTATTTTGGAGGGCTCCAAAACCACTGCAGATGGTGACTGCAGCCATGAAATTAAAAGACACTTACTCCTTGGAAGGAAAGTTATGACTAACCTAGACAGCATATTCGGAGAAGGCAATGGCACCCCACTCCAGTACTCCTGCCTGGGAAATCCCATGGACAGAGGAGCCTCTTAAGCTACAGTCCATGGGGTCGCTAGAGTCAGACACGACTGAGCGACTTCACTTTCACTTTTCACTTTCATGCATTGGAGAAGGAAATGGCAACCCACTCCAGTGTTCTTGCCTGGAGAATGCCAGGGACAGAGGAGCCTGGTGGGCTTCTGTCTATGGAGTCGCACAGAGTCGGACACGACTGACACAACTTAGCAGCAGCAGCAGCAGCAGACAGCATATTCAAAAGCAGAGACATTATTTTGCCAACAAAGGTCTGTCTAGTCAAGGCTATGGTGTTTCCAGTGGTCATATATGGATGTGAGAGTTGGACTGTGAAGAAGGCTGAGTGCTGAAGAATTGATGCTTTTGAACTGTGGTGTTGGAGAAGACTCTTGAGGGTAACTTGGACTGCAAAGAGATCCAACCAGTCCATTCTGAAGGAGATCAGTCCTGGGTGTTCATTGGAAGGACTGATGCTAAAGCTGAAACTCCAGTACTTTGGCCACCTCATGCGAAGAGTTGACTCATTGGAAAAGACCCTGATGCTGGGAGGGATTGGGGGCAGGAGGAGAAGGGGACAACAGAGGATGAGATGGCTGGATGGCATCACTGACTCTATGGACGTGAGTCTGAGTGAACTCTGGGAGTTGGTGATGGACAAGGAGGCCTGGCGTGCTGCGATTCATGAGGTCGCAAAGAGTCGGACACGACTGAGCGACTGAACTGAACTGACCTGACTGAAATGGGAATGAGAACCTAATCTGCCTTTTCTTAACTAATCCATCACCCAACAAAACTACAGTTATCCCATTCCAAAAATAAATTCCAAGGAAAAAATTCTGTAGTTGGAAACAGGAAAGCACTGGAAGTGAAGAGGGGAAGGCAGTCCTAGAAAGGTTGATTTCAGTGATACCAGCTCTGGTCTTGCAGCTAGAGCAAGAGGTTTGAAATTTATCCATTGCAGTTAGCAGATATTTGTGACTCTTACCAACGCTTCAGGCTAGGAGACTCTGTTGATTCTTATTTCTTCACTCAGGTCAGATGGTTGAGACTCAAAGGCAGAAAGAAAAAGAGCAAGGATGATGGCTAGTGGTGATCAGAACCGCTTATATGGTGGTTCCTCTCCCACTTTATTCTCTAATGTGGGAAGTACAAACAGAGGGCTATTGCCGACTTGTAGAGCCTAGAGTTGATTAGAGCTTCAGGGGAGGGACAGGCTAGGATTTGAATCCTGATCGTATGACACCACAGTCAACACATCCTAACACTATGCCAAGAAAGGAGGATTTACCATGAAGTCAGTACTCTTGCCTGGAAAATCCCATAGAAGGAGGAGCCTGGTGGGCTGGAGTCCATGGGGTCGCTAGGAGTCGGACACGACTGAGTGACTACACTTTCACTTTTCACTTTCATGCGTTGGAGAAGGAAATGGCAACCCACTCCAGTGTTCTTGCCTGGAGAATCCCAGCCTGGTGGGCTGCCGTCTCTGGGGTCGCACAGAGTCGGACACGACTGAAGCGACTTAGCAGCAGCAGTAACCAACTTTAACCTTCAGGACCACTTCCTTGCACAACCCCTTTTCAAGGCTCTGGGCAAGGCCTTAGCAATGTGCTCATACAGTCATTATAAAATCCTACAAGTAAAGTATTCTCATAGCAATGATTAAGATCCCTGTATCCTTTCACTCAGACTCTCTGTCCAATACCTTCCCCCTGTTAAACATTTCTGGGATCTGCTAAGAGGAAGTTGAGTTGGGATACAAATATTTTGAGCTGTATTTATGTGGTATACAGTCATTTTCACTTAGTCATTGCCACACATGTAAATGTAGAAATGGCTTTGAAGAATATCTCTATTACCTGCTATGTAGACTCATTTGGCATTATGGCCCATAGTTGTAGGACCAGAGGTCACATCTTGATATAAGTGGCATGTAGATTGTGGAGGAGAGACAGGTTTGAAAGTTATGTAATCAGAAGTTAATTTTTGGAAAAATCTTCCAATCACCATATGTGAAAAATTTCTAACGGAGGATCATTAACACATGATACAATAGCAAGCATTCAAGATAATAAGCTCTGTCTCCTGTAATTCACACCCCACTCCCCTCCCACATTACGTCAGTGTTGCTCAATAGAATACAGAAGAGGTGGTGGCGTGTCACTTCCAAGGCTAGGTCAGGAAACCCATTGCAGCTTACACCTCCTGTCTCAGTCTCCCTCTTTCTCGCCTTCTTTCTCTCCCGCTCAGGAAGGAGCCAGAAGCCCATAAGATGAGCTGCCTGGTAGAGAGGTCCATATGGTAAGAAACTGAGGTCCCCTGTTAACAGTTACATGAGAGAATTTTGAAATGGATCCTCTAGCCTCAGTCAAGTCTTCAGATGGCTGACAAACCGATCACCACTTTATGAGAAAACCTGAACCAGAACCACCCAGCTAAGCTGCTCCTGAATTCCTGACCCACAGAAGCCATGGGGTGATAAATGTTTGTTGTTTTAAGTCAGTAAATTTAGGGATAGCATATATAGCAATAGATAACTAATATATCTACCAAAAATGATTGTTCTCTCTTGGCCAAGAATATATTAAGTAATTCAATATTAAGTCTACAAAGTTTTAGTGCTTATATATGTAAGAAACTTGATAGAAGTTTCCCTAAATTTGACAACAATCTAAAATTGTCACCAATTTTACCAGTAAGTTGTGAAATAGACTTTTCTAAACTATCATGGATAAAGCTACTTTTATTGAAAATGCCAGAGTGAGGGCTCCCTGGTGGCGCAGTAGATGAGAGCCCACCTGCCGAGGCAGGGAACAGGTCGATTTCCAGTCCAGGAAGATTCTACATGCTGTGGAGCAACTAAGTCCGAGCATCACAAATACTGAGCCCATGCTCCAGAGCCCGCGAGCCACAGCTCCTGAGTCTGTGTGCTGCGCCCACTGCAGCCCAGGCGCCTAGAACCTCTACTCTGCAACAAGAAGAGCCACCACAATGAGAAGCCCGTGCACTGCAACCGAGAGTAGCCCCCACTTGCGGCAACTAGAGAAAGCCCCAGTGCAGCAAGGGAGACCCAGCCAGCCAAAAAATAAAATAAAATGCCAGAGGGAGGACCGGTCTACTTTTATACTCTTTATAGAAGATATTACAAAACTGTCATATGAAAAGACAATCAAAGACTATGTAGCGAAACATAGAAAAATCTATTATAGAAGATTATAGAGTTTATTGGTTAAAAAATGACTTTTTTAGTTTGTAGTGTATATGGTTTAAGATAATTTTTATATGCAGTTTATTGTTCCTCATCTAAATAAATGTTCACTTCTATTTTATTCTTTTTTTTGGCTGTGCTGGGTGTTCATTGCCGTGAGGGCGTTTCTCTTGCTGTGGCAATTGGAGGGCTACTCTCTAGTGTGTGCTGCCTTCTCATTGTGGTGTCTTCTCTTGTTGGGGAGCACAGGCTATTGGGCATGAGGGCTTCACTAGTTGCTGTACGTGGGCTCAGTAACCGTGGTTCCCGGGCTCTAGAGCACAATAGCTGTGGTGTACATGCCTAGTTACTCTGCGGTATGTGGGATCTTCCTGGATCAGGGATCGAACCTGTGCCTCCTGCATTGGCGGGCAGATTCTTTACCACTGAGCCACCAGGGAAGCCCCAAATAATCACTTTTTAATCTGATTTTCTCACAGTCCTGTCCAACTCTGCAGTCCAAAACCCACGGACTGTTCATGGCATTCTCTAGGCCAGAATACTGGAATGCAAGGCCTTTCCCTTCTCCAGGGGATCTTCCCAACCCAGGGATCAAAGCCAGGCAGATTCTTTACCAGCTGAGCCACAAGGGAAGCCCAACAATACTGGAGTGGGTAGCCTATCCCTTCTCCAGGGGATCTTCCTAACACAGGAATTGAACCCTGGTCTCCTACATTGCAGGCAGATCCTTTACCAACTGAGCTATCAGGAAAGCCCAGAGGGCTAAGCTACAAAACCTTTGCTCTGACATTGGACACCGTAAAATGTTTTGTCAATTATTTACTAAAGAGGTCTTTATTTACTAAAGAGGTCTAAAGATTGAAATTCATTTAGAATCGAGGGAGTGGGTGTGAGTAGAGAAAATCTGGCATTGTGCATTTGGTCTAGATAATTTAACCCTTTTTAACAAACCAAGGGCAGGCCCACATTTACCCTCTGAGAATTCTGTTTGTATATATGGAGTTGGGTGGGGGGTTCTCACCTGGACTTCAGAGGATCTCTTGACAGGTTCTCCTTCTTTCTAATTGCCCTAGCTTTTAATTTCTGACCCCTTCAGTATCCCTAATAGTCCATTATTTTTCCTTCCCTCTTTGGGTGAGACTAAATAATCATGATTATTTCCATCAAAAAGGAACTGGGGCAGTTAACCGCAAAAGAGACTTACTGTGTTACCAGAGCTGCTAAAAAAGAATATGGTAGGCCTCTAAGAATTGATGACCATCAAAAGATATTCAAGATATATTGTAAAGGGGGGCTGGGGTGAGGGTGGGGGAAGCAAGTTGCAAAACAATATGCATAGTTGTAGCCTGTTCTTATCCTAAAATTACTATATTTCATTCATTCTAAGATACACACACATACTATCAAATTTTAACATCTCTGATCAATGGCCTATCAGAGTTTAATTGGCAGTTTTTTCTCTTAGAGGTCTATAAAATAAAATACATAATCAATGATACCTTAGATTTTATGAAATACAACAATTGTTAAAGAACAAAACTTGAACTAAATAAATTTAAAGATGAAATTTACTTTATTCAACGATTCATGAACCAGACAGAAGACAAATAGAAGGACAGAGTTGTACAAAATGGAAGTTTTGCTAAGAGGAAATAGAAGCTTTTTACAGGCAGAAAGAGGGTAGGACAAGGAAGTTTAAAGTGGATTATTTGGGGAAGTTTACCTTTTCTTTGACAGGTGGGTGGAATCTTAGTAGGCAGATTGCCTCACTAGTGCAGACCAGGACATTTCAGACTGATTGGTTTAAAATGTCTCACTCCTGGGAGAAGCCAAAACTACCTTAGGTATAAGTCTTGGTAGTGCTTAGCATAAGTGACCCCATTTGGGGGCTCCTGCTTCTTTTTTAACACTGTATATAGCACACTAATCAGACCAGGATGCATCTTGAAAGCCCTAGTCTGGAAAACCCTTCAGCTGTTTAGAAAGCCTTCTATTAAACTGAAAAACCCTAGGTGTTGAGGCACAAACAGAAACTGGTTACCAAGAACCTACTTGTAGGGCTGGTTGACATGGCAATCAGAGGATTGTCATGTAAGGGAGTGATTGGGGCTGGGATTCTAATGTTGTGGCTTCTCACTTTGAAAGCAGATAAACGTCCAAGTGTGAAGAGACTCAACACCCTTCTGACCTGATTCATGCCCAGTCCTGGACTGGCTGGGACTCTCTCATTAAGCTGGTAGCTGAAGGAACAAGACCAAGAGGAAATAAAAGGTGCTTGGAGTCTCAACTGCTTTACCATCAAAGGGTATCCTTTCTTAGTAGCAGGACTGTATCCTTTATCCAAGTTCAGTAAAATGTTATCCTAAGCATGTTCTGTTGAGCCTATAACCCTAGGGGGATCTTGGGTTCCTACTATATTAGTGTAATATATTCAAATGTATTTGCATTCAAAAAAGTTAGAATACAGGATAAATTAATGAGAGATTATTTCTCAGGAATGAGGTTAATGGAGATTTAAACTTCGTACTTTTATATTTCCCTATTATTACCTTAAAAAAAAAAACCCTCACTTAAATTATACCTTTATAATCGAATAAAAAAGCTAAAGATATTCCAATGGGATAATACAGGCTAATATTAATAATTAAGTGGGTAAGCAACTGATGTTATTTCCTTTTCACATCTTAACCCTCAACTTTCTAATGAGCATGAATTGTTTTTTCCAATATGAAAATTTGTTTTAATAAATAAAAGAAACTCCCTTCAAACACATTTCACTTCTGCAAATAAAAATAAACGCACAAATTCTTCAACATCGCAAGGAAAAAAACTGTTTATTTCTAAATCAGATTTACACAGGATTTGGATTTACTCATTAAGCAAACCCGTTGGTGAGAATAAACTGAGTGCCTACTGTCGGGTTAGATAAAACTCTCGCGGCTTTCTCGCTTATTATGTCAATTTGGTTTTTAAAATGTTTTTTATAAAAGACAGTTTCAAGAAACCTGTACCTTTCTAAAACTTCTAAAAGATAAGGGATGCTGCGGCTTAGCGCCTCCCATCTCACGTGACCCTCCCAAACGGGGAAGCCATCTTAAGCATCGCCTCATAGAGGAAACTACATCTCCCACAATCCTTGCGGCTTGCGTCGTGCTGGCACTTTTACTGGCAGGGTCTTAGAGCTGAGCCTGTAGCCCGGCGCCATCTTTGACTCTGGCAGTCTTGGATTTCTGCTGGTGTTGCTGCTGAGAAGACGGCGGGCGGCAGCGGCTAAGAAAGAAGAAAGACGTGGCAGCAAGCGGGAGTCGGGGATAGTGTCGACGGTTCGGTAAAGTTTCTGTTCTCTGGTAACTAAACCCGTTTTTTTGCTTCCCGGGTGGCTTGGGGCCGGGGAGGTGGGGGAGAGGGCGAGGGGAGTGGCCGCGGCCTCCCCTCGCCCCTGGGTCGCGGCCTAGCCCGGAAAGTCAGAGCGGGTCCTTAGGTCTTGCGGTAACGACCCCCTCCTCCACCTTCCAGCGGCCGCCGTCGCCAGGGCGGGCTGGGGGCCCCAGGTTCCCGCTTCCAGTTCCCGTCCACCCTGCCCCCACCCCGCCCCCGCCTCACTTCCACCCCCACGGCGCCTGCTCCTTTCCCAACCTTCTTCCCCTCCCCCACATCCGGTGTTGGCGAAACTGGGATCCCGGAGCAGCCCCTGGAAACCGACTTGTTACCCTACCTCCAGAGACTTGACACTAAATTGGTTTCTTCGGGGGCAAGAGAGTTTCCCTAGTTTAGCAGACCCCTGCTACGTAAATCGGATTGAGTGCTAGGAGCTGATTTTACTTACTCTCATTCCTCTCTAGGGCCCCACTACTTGGGAGATTTTCTCAAACTCCACACACAGAAAGCCACCGACCTTATTCCGGTATCCTACACCCCTCCCGTACCTTAATTACACTTCCCACCCCCAGCCCTCAGCATCGGAATCAAGAACAACAGGGACACTTCCGTTCTCCTTGTGGGATTGATGAAACCGTAATGAAGAACACCCCCTAAACTCCCATAATCGGTGCGGATTCCTATGGGGAAGGCTCATATTGTTGACATCTTCCAGCCCTTGGTTCTGGACCTTGAGAAGGAGGCTGAACTAGTGATAGCGATGTTTTTTAGGATAAATGTGTGTAGGTACTGGGGGAAGGGGAGGGATCAACCAAGAAGGCATGAGAATGGTTTAAAGCTAGTATTTCATTTTTTGCTGCTTATATAGAGTCCAACTTAGGAGTTACTCATTTATAGGCTGTACAGCTTCTCCAGTCTAAACATGTCTGAAAACCAAGCATGGATTAACTCTTGATACGAAAAATAAATTGAAAAGTCGCTTGTGAGTAAAATTTTAAAGTTTTACTCTCAAAGCTTTTTTTTTTTTTTGCTGCCCATATTTTTAAAAGAACTGTGTTACTGTTACTGTTTTAGAGTTGAAAGGGCTCAAATAGCATTTTGCTGTTAATGACCAGTATGTGGAGTCTGATTTAACTGTCCAGAAATGACGTTTTGAGTTGTATTGCCAAATTGCAGTCCTAAATGGTGAATGTTGAATGATGCACTATGTTTTTGTTTAAATGAAATTTACGGAAAATAATTAACTTCATTTAGAATTAGGGGAAATTGATGTTGCTCTCATGAGGCAGCATTAAAAAAAATACATATTTTAAAAGCTGAAGACATTTCAAGCAGGTTTAGTTTTTGATGAAAGAGAAAGAACATGGACCTGAGATTTAAAAGACCTGGTTTCTAGCTGCTACTTATCAACTTTATTACACTGGGAAAGTGGGCCTCAGTTGTTTTTCTGTAAACATGAATAAATTGGACTATTTGAATTCAGAACTCAGAAAGTTGGAAGGGATCTTAAAGCCCTCCATGAAAAAGTTTGGGAATGTTCTCCATTGCTGTCATTTTTCCTCCAAAAATAACCTGGCTTGGAAGTCATTGGTCCAAAGGGAATTTGACTCCCCATAGAAATTGGAGAAAAGGTAATGCAAGTAGAGAGGAACAGCTGTGTATATGTTTGAGGAGTAAACTCACTAACAGATTCTGGTACGAATTTTGGAGACTTAAAAAGGATGAGTGTATGTACCTTAAGTGTACCAGTTTCCTCACTTTCTCCTGGTAGAAGACGTAGCACTTTTAGTGGTGCTGGGGTTCTGGGGTGTGTTCCTATTCCTTCTAATACAGATGAAGAAGATGTGGTAGAGGGAAAGATGGTAGCAGAAGGCATGGATAAAGAGGCAGAATTGCCCACTAAAAAGAAAAGAAAGAAGGGTTTGCGAATTAAGGGGAAAAGGCGACGAAAGAAACTGATCCTTGCGAAGAAGTTTAGTAAGGATTTGGTATCTGGGAGGCCAGTTGCAGATGCCCCTACCTTGCTAGCTTCTAGTGCCCCTGAGCAGGATGAAGAAAGTCTCTTTGAAAGCAATATAGAAAAACAGATCTATTTACCTAGTACCAGAGCCAAGACTTCCATTGTGTGGCACTTCTTTCATGTGGACCCGCAGTATACCTGGAGGGCTATTTGTAACCTCTGTGAAAAAAGTGTTAGTAGGGGGAAACCAGGTAGCCATCTCGGGACATCTACTCTTCAACGACATCTGCAGGCAAGGCATTCACCTCACTGGACAAGGGCCAACAAATTTGGAGTTACAAGTGGGGAGGAAGATTTTCCTTTGGATGCACCTTTATCTCCTTCTTCTGCTGGAAGCAGTGGAAGCTTTGAATATATCCCTGCTGATCCATTAGATAATGGAATGGGTAAGAAACGTGATAAATCAGTATCTGATGCCCTGAGGGCACAAAGAGGGCGATTTCTCATTAAAAGTAACATTGTCAAGCATGCCTTAATTCCTGGAACAAGAGCCAAGACATCTGCAGTTTGGAATTTTTTCTATACTGATCCTCAGCACATCTCAAGAGCTGTGTGTAATATATGTAAACGAAGTGTGAGCCGCGGTAGGCCAGGTTCTCATCTAGGAACTTCAACACTTCAACGACACCTGCAGGCCACTCATCCCATCCATTGGGCAGTTGCCAACAAAGACAGTGGTGCAGTTGGAAATGGATTAGATGAAGCTGAAACTGAGAGAAATGATCTCTTGAGTGACACTTTGCATGGAGAGAAGTCTGCAGGCGGCCAAGATGTAGCAGCTGAGCACCTTAGTGACTCTGATTCAGATGAACCTCCTGTATTAGAGGTTGAAAATAGAAGATCTGAGAGTCCTACTCCCGTTGCAGAACAAGACACTCAAATGCATGCACAAGAGCAAGAAACAGCATACTGTGAAAATTCAAATTCAAGTCAAATAAGTCAGGCAATTATTCAGATGATTGTGGAAGATATGCATCCTTACAACTATTTCTCAACCCCAGCCTTTCAGAGGTTCCTGCAGATTGTGGCCCCTGACTATAAGTTACCGTCTGAAACTTTCTTTTTCACTAAGGCTGTACCTCGATTATACGATTCTGTCAGAGAAAAAATTTTCTTAACTTTGGAGAATGTTCAGACCCAAAAGATTCACCTGACTGTGGACATATGGACCCATGACCCATCCACTGACTATTTCATTGTGACAGTACATTGGGTCTCTTTGGAAACTACAGCTTCTTTCAATAACGGCAGGATCCCCAACTTTAGAAGGTGGGCAGTTCTTTGTGTAACAGGTTTAGCCAAAAACTGTTTGATAACCAACATTTTACAAGAATTAAATGACCAGATTGGTCTGTGGCTTTCTCCTAATTTCCTCATCCCTAGCTTCATTGTTTCTGACAGTTCTTCTAGTGTAGTACACGCAGTCAAAGATGGCGGTTTTACCCACGTGCCATGCTTCCTGCGTTGTTTAAATATAGTCATTCAGGACTTTTTCTGTGAGCACAAAAGCATTGAGAACATGTTAGTGGCTGCCAGGAAAACCTGTCATCATTTTAGTCATTCAGTCAAGGCCCGTCAGATACTGCAAGAGTTCCAAAATGATCACCAACTTCCATGGAAAAATTTGAAACAAGATGAAGCTGGCCATTGGATTTCTACCTTTTATATGTTAAAATGGCTCTTGGAGCATTGCTACTCAGTTCACCATAGCCTTGGTAGAGCCAGTGGAGTTGTGCTCACCTCCCTTCAGTGGACTCTAATGACATATGTTTGTGATATTCTTAAACCATTTGAGGAGGCCACCCAGAAAGTGAGTGTGAAGACCATAGGATTGAATCAGGTGCTACCCCTCATCCATCATCTACTCCTTTCCCTGCAGAAACTCAGAGAAGATTTTCAAGTTAGAGGTATTACTCAGGCCCTCAATCTGGTAGACAGTTTATCTCTGAAACTTGAAACTGACACCCTACTAAGTGCCATGCTCAAATCCAAGCCCTGTATCTTGGCTACTTTGTTAGATCCTTGCTTTAAAAACAGTTTGGGAGACTTTTTTCCTCAAGGTGCTGATTTGGAATCTTACAAGCAGATCCTTGCAGAAGAAGTTTGTAACTATATGGAATCTTCCCCAGAGGTCTGCCATATTGCAACTTCAGAAGCTTCTGGCCCCTCAGCTATAGTAGGAGCTGATTCATTTACCTCATCTATAAGAGAAGGCACCTCCATTTCAGGATCTGTTGATAGTTCAGCTGCAGATAATGTTGCCGTTGGAGGCAAAAGCTTCATGTTTCCTTCTGCTATGGCAGTGGTGGATGAATATTTCAAAGAGAAGTATTCAGAGATCTCAGGGGATGATGACCCTTTGTTTTATTGGCAGAAGAAGGTGAACGTATGGCCAGCTTTGACCCAAGTTGCTATTCAGTATCTGAGCTGCCCCATGTGTAGTTGGCAATCTGAATGTGTCTTTACTGCAAATAGCCACTTTCATCCAAAGCAGATCATGAGCCTGGACTTTGATAATATAGAACAGCTGATGTTTCTGAAAATGAACTTGAAAAATGTTAACTATGATTATTCTGCATTGGTTCTAAGCTGGGATCCTGAGAATGAAGTTATTCAAAGCAATGAAAAAGAAATATTATCTTAATTTCTTTTTCCTTTCTCCATTTAAAATGGGCAACTTATTGCTATGTTAGTGTATCCTAATTGCTATAATTGTTATATGTAGTTATACTAATTATTCTTTATGCACTATCTGGGGAAACCTGAAAACACAGAAAGGGCTGAAAATTCCTCAGAGGTAATACAGTATCGACAAAGTAAAGATTAACTTTGAAGATTTCATAGTAGTAATTCAGTATAGCTATCACCTGAAATTTTGTTTGTTCCAATTGAGAGGGGAAAAGAGATATTTTAATTAGAAAAATATAGTGCAGCATTGAAAGGCCTTAGGCTATTTCTGGCTGGTAGATTGAACTAGTAATTGGTTTTAAGTTAAAGTTTCTCTCAACTTGGGAAGGTTGATTGCTCTGAAACCAATAAAACAGAGAAAAGGCAGGACTGTATAGTCCATGGGTTCGCAAAGTCCTATGGAGCTGAGCGACTTTACTTTGATACTAAACTGATATATCTCCGCCCCCCCCCACCACTTCTATTTTTCTATTTCTTTAAAAACCCTGATTCATACTTACAGCTGGGCAAAAACAAAAGTTCACAAAATTGTTTTATACTTCAGAATTTCTAATTGCCTCCTCATACTGGTCAATTTTATAATTGAAGTGTGATAGAGTTGCCCTTTATATTTAAGATTGGTTCTATATGAAACGGAAACATTAAAAAACAATTAGAAAAAGATACTTTTAGTCTTTGAATTGTCCTGTTTAACTTTTATTGTAAAAAGAATAAAAGATTATATAGGTACTTTTATATAATTTATGGGTAAATAACAAAAAAATTACAGATTTGGAGAAGATTAAATGGGAATAAAAATGAAAGCCCCATGAGCATACTGTGGCAAAACCAGTATCCATTTCCCAAAGAATGTTTCTCTGAATTTAAGTGATCATAAATGTCTTCTTAAAAATTACATCGAATGACCCATAATACTATATTCTTAACTGTGAGATTATTTTGGCCTTAACTCTTATTTCAAAATAAGCAGTCAATATTTTCATGTGTTAGTAATCATTGCCTCACTGGTAAAATGAAAGAATTGATCTCAGTTGATTTTGTCCCTTTCCACTCTGAGAATATTGTTTTTGTGATCGAGTGGGAGGCCAGAAATGATGACTTTTAGTAAAAGTTTCAGACCGAATAACTAATGTAAGATCCCAATTTTTCCTTTTTTTCATTTTAGATTTGGGGATATTCCCTGCCCAAAAATTTCCTGGAAAATTGACTAGTATTAAGTGTGAGTAAAAGGTGTCCACTTTTTTTAAAGTTTTGATTTTAGTTTTGTCTTGGATAGTATTTGGCAAGATTTAGCCTAGAAATTATGTAGTATTTATTACATGAGAATCAAATTGCTTTGTTACTGGGCTGGTTTCAAAATTTAGAACTCATTTCTATGTATCAAAATCGCTCTTCATTTTTGTTTTTTTGAAATTCTTAAATGGTAAATGTACCATTGTGAAATGAAATTTCAACTCCAAAAGTTTACCCTTTTACTGAATGGAGTAAATGGATAATTACAAAGTCTTTAGTTGTAGCCATTGCTAGTAAAGAATTTGGAACTAGATTGCGTAAGCCTTTGCAGGGCCACCACTGAATGTCATGCCAGTGATACTGGTGTTATAAAAGAAGAAAAAAATCTTCCCTTAGATAGAAACTTTCTATATTTTGACAGTGCCAGTTCAGGATGGCTGTAATGCTGCTCTGCCTTCTACAGCTTGCTGCACCACTCTGTAGTTACTCTGTAACTATACATTTCTACCTTTTTTGGTTAAACACTCCCTGAAGATGATGAAAGATGGTGTGACAGTATGCATACGTCCATATTATACACATCGATATATGTGTGAGGATTTCCCTTCATTTTTATTTTGTGGGCCGGGCAAGATTTAGTGTAACATTAAAATACTTCATGATACTTTGGTATAAGAGGAAATTCACTATTTTTATAATGACCCAAATTTGAAGGCTTTTGTAGTGTATTTTAAAAGGGAAAACTTACCCAGATGTTTTATTTCTACACATTTGTGTACGTGTGTGTGTGTTTATAAGCCAGTTAGTATATATGTATATGTATATTATACATAAAACACTATATTTTTACATACAAGTATGTTTTTATTATACAGATAATAAAGATGGGGGAAGGTTTCTGTTTTTTTCTTAATAGGTGAAGAAATCTTGAAGACCAGAAATTGGATCTTATTGAATTTTGGTGTTTTTTTTTTTTTTTTTTTCTTTCTTTCTTTTTTCTTTTTAAATTACTTGTTCGGCTATGGAAGATTGATCTTTTTTTCTTTTTAATAATCCTTTGAATCTCAAGTTCATCTTTATATGAACTCTTTTTTTGTTGTTTTTTTGTTTTTGAGGAGATAACTAACCCTAGCTGTCTCCAGTTTGACAAAGGTTATTTGAATGGACTTAAACTCTCAGTAGTTGAGAGATATTTTAAAAACACATCCTGTGTTTGAATTGTGGCTGAGAGGTTTCCTTGGCAATGTGAGGAGGAAAATTCTTTCTGCCTCTAATATTATTATTAATTCATGGATTGAGTGTTGGTTCGACCTACAGGCGTAATAAATTGGAACTCAGTGAAGACACAGACATTCCTGTTGAGATCAACCAGCTAATGTAAGTGTGGAAATGGGTTGTTGTTTTTTTTATAATCATTAAAGGGGTAAACATTTTTGTAATTTAGGGCATAATTTTCCTGAACCAGTAAGAAATCAAAAAGATAATTGTCAACACATTATTTTTTTCTTGTAATTGTTTACAAGTTTTTGGGCTTTTTTGATAGGAATATCACTACCCCTTCTTTTTTTCTTGATAATATGTACTTAGAATAAAAGTAAAAGCAATATAGACAAGGTGGATTCTTCATGTAATTCTGCCTCCTCAGAGAAAACCACCGTTGACAGTTTATTGTGGCATAGTTCCATGTCCATACTCATAGCTTTGCCTCACCTCTTTTTAATGGCTGTGTTTGTTGCTTTATAAAAATGGATATACAATAACTTAGTATATCCTTCATTGATGGACATTTGGGTTTTTGCCATTGAAAACAAAAATAGCCCCTTATCTAAAAACAGCTATATATATATATATACATACACATACACATACGTGTGAACTGTTTCTTTGAACCAGTTCTTAAATGTGAATTTGTAGAATTGTTACAATTCTCTAAGGAGTTTATACCAATTTACTGTATTAGTGAAGTCTTTTTGATTTTTAAAAGTTCTTAACACATCCCTTTTAGTGAAGGTATTAATCCTTGGCCATGTTGCTGATCTTTTGCTGTATGAATGGTTTTCATTTTATGTAGTCCTATCTATGAGTTTTGTCTTGGTTTGTAACTTTGGTGTCATGTTTAGGACAGATTTTTTTCATCCTGAGCTTATTAAAAAAAAATAACATGCATTTCTTTCCAGTACTTAAGTGTTTACATGTTTTATATTAAAATGTAATCTAAGGATTGTAGTTACATGACATTGCCTGTCTTCCTCCCCTTAAGCATTGTCAAAAATGCTTTTTTAGCTCAGCTTAGTTATGAATTTAGAGACTCTTTCTTATATAGTGCTTTTAGTGAGTTACAGCATCTTTGTCATCCTTGCTTTTGTTCTCCTGGAACCTTTTTTGTATGATATAGAATTTATTTTTTTTTTCAAATGGATGGCTAAATTTATTTTGGTTAATTTCAAATGCCACTTTTTCCAGAAACTGCCTGAATCCTGTTTATCTTGTACTCATTCATTTGCCAATATTACATTTAAATGTTATATTTCACACCTGTGGTAATTACAGGAAGCCCAGGGCCCTCTCATTCTTCTTATGATTTTCTTAGATAATTTTGCAGTCTGTCAGGTTCCAATAATAAAGTATCATTGAGATTTTGAATTGAATTGCATTCAGTCTACTTAAGGTATTTAGGGGAAAAGTAAACTTCTTTAAGTCTGTACTCCATTATCTCTCCATTATCCAGGTCTTCTTGTGCCTTAGTAGTTTAATAGTTTTGGTTTTGTTTCTAATTTGATGGGGTCTTTTATATTTCTTTGTTTTCTTCCTATATGTTTTAGTTTTATTGTGACTAGGACTCTTGTTATCATCTAAATGATTGTTGTTGGAACATAAGAAATTTACTGATTTTTAAAAACATGTTGATTTTAAAAATTTACTTAATTGATTGTTAGATTGTATAGTTTGCAAGCATATAATCTACAGATACTAAATTTTTTGTTTCATCCTTTCTAATCTTTATACTTTTTTGCCTTATTGCATGCATTGAACTCTGAAACAGTGTTGGATGGTAGTAGAGACAGGCTTTTTTTTTTTCCCTTGAGTGATTTACTTGTAATGTTTTACCATGTCACATATGATGATAGTTTCTGATCAATTAGTACATTTATGCTAAGAAGGTTCCTTGTAATTTACAAAGAGTTTTTATTGGGAATAGATGTTTGTAGCTATTTTTTAAAAGCCATTTTAACTTAAAAAAATATATAGTTTTAAATATTTTTTCACCATTTTTCTGTTCTTGAAATCTTAAGATACCACAGAGTTTCCTCTTTTAACCCTGTTAATTCTAGTAATGAATTTCCCAATGTTAAACCACTCTTAGTTCTGGAATAAACCTCCTTTGATCATGTTTTGTTACTCTTGATCTACTATATGGTTCACTTTATTTAGAATTTATCAGCTGTATCATAAATCAGACACCCCCAAGTAGTTGCTTTAAAACTGAAAAAGAAATAATGAGATAATGCCTTTTCATTGTTTTGTTCTTTTTCTACTACTATTTATTTTTTCTAATTTTTTTTTCTGAAGTTAGACTGCTTCCTTTAGTAATTTTTAAAAGAATACGTGGAGTACATATATGATATATACTTTATGAGACTTTCTAAAACCTTCTTCCCAGTCCTGAGCTTTTCTTGAAATGTAATTTGAAAAGTTCAATCTAGGGTCATAATATCACCTTTAAATTCTGGATATTTTGTCTTTTGAAATTTTAGAGATTCAAATAATGTTTCAAATGTCAAGTCTGATTTTCTTTCCTTTGTTTTCAGTCTGCTTTTTCCTAGAAGTCTGTATAATTCTGCTTTATCATTGGAATTCAAAAATTTCACCATTATATATATATATGTATGTATATATATATATGTATATATATATATATGTCTTTAAAGAAAATTTCTGCCTGGCATTTGATGAATCCTTTAGTTAAAAGACTTAAGTTCATCCAGTTTAGGGAAATTTCTGTATTGTTATTATCATTTCTACCAGTTCCATTCCATCATTGTATTTTATTATCATTTCTACCAGTTCCATTCCATCCTTGTCTTAATTTTCATTGTGTAGAAATTGAATCTTCTGGAATTATTCCTATTTTATATATCTTTCCTCTCACATTGACATCTTTTTGCATTCTGGGGAATGTTCCGATAGTAATATCCTATAATTCAGTTTTGTCTTTTTCATCAGTGTTTGTTCAGATTTTTCTTTATCTTGGGTACTATTTCTTTTTTTTTAAAAAGGGAGTGTGCACCATGGTTTTGGACTTTTATGTAGTAATAATTACAGTCAATTTTTTACCTCTACATTTTTGGGGGCTATTTTCTTGCATAGCAGTTATATCCTTCTCCCCACCCCTCAGTCCAAGTTTTAGAAGTTCAGTATGTAAAAGGGATATATGAAAAAACTGTTCTATTTAAACATTAGTAATGTGGTGCATATCTATTCAGGATTCAATCTCTCCATACCTTGCCTTGCCTACCTCAGGGTGTTTTACAGAATCGATTTCGAAAAAACGGTGGGTGGCGGGGGAGTACAACTCGTGCTCTTCTACTATTTCATACATCTCATTTTGTTTGATTAATATGTAGCAGTCTTACTGAAACCAACAACAGTTTCATTTATGTTCTTTGGGATGTTGATTTCAGGGATGAAAGGGACACCAAAAGACCTTTCTATTGTAAAATGTTTCCATTCTTTTCTGACTAATCCTTTTTCTTATTGTGTGTGTCATTGTAGTTAATTGAACATTCCTAGAGACCTTATCCCATTGGAGGCAATTTTTTAGTTTGTATTTTATGTTGTGGTAGAGTTGATTTACAGTGCTGTGTTAGTTTCAGGTATACAGCAGAGTGATTCAGTTGTGCATACACATATATCCATTCTTTTTCAGATCCTTTTCCCATACAGGTTATTACAGAGTAGTATAATATACTGTGCTATGCAGTAGGTCTTTGTTGATTATTTATTTATATGTAGTAGTATGTATATGTTAAACTCCTAATTTTTCCCGCCTCTAAATTTTCTTTCTTTTCTTTGGCCGTTCTGTTTACAGAATCACCAGGGATTGAACTCAGGCCATGAAAGTGCCAAATCCTAATCACTGGACCACCAGGAAATTCCCTTTATTCCTCTGATTTTTAAAGTTACCTTTTGGTGTACCCTAGATGGTGGAATGCATTCTCTTTGTGGTTAGAGGAATGTTGGTAGTGGACTGGTGAAGTAGTATTAAAGACCCAATCCTTGTTCTGTTCTGTAGTATATCAACGATGGTCAGGTCAGTTAGGGTAGACTTGAATTTTCTGTTACATCTGTGTTTCATCATATTAGAAAATGTAGTGTTATTCTCAGCATAAAATAATAAATAGCCACCTGTAATCCTACCACCGTGATTATAACTACTGCTAACCTTTGATCTGTATTTTTCTAGCTTTCTTCCTGCTACCACATCCTCACCAGCACTTGGTGGTGTCAGTTTTTGGATTTTTGTCAGCTATTCTAAAAGGAATTTGCAACTCCCAGTGATACTGAGTGTCTTCATATGCTTGTTTGTCATCTGTATATTTTCTTTGGTAAGGTGTCTGTTTAGATCTTTTGCCCATTTTTAAATTCGTTTTTAACTTATTTTTTTGGCTGTGCCCCATGGCATGGGTGATGGGATCTTAGTTTCCCACCAGGGATCAAACCCGTGCTCCCTGCATTGGAAGCGTGGAGTCAACCACTGGACCACTGGGGAAGTCCCTGGTTTGCTTTTCTTATTGTTGCATTTTAAGGGTTCTTTGTATATTTTGAATACCAGTCCTTTATCAGTTATGTGTTTTGCAGAAATTTTCTCCCAGTCTGTAACTTGGCTTTTCATTCTCTTAATAGTGCTTTTAAGAAGTGGAAGTTTTTAATTTTAATTAACTCCAACTTATCAATGGTTTCTTTAACGGACTGTACATTTGGTGTTATGTCTAAAACCACACCCAGAATCACCTGGATTTTCTCGTTTTAGGAGTTTTTTAATTTCACATTTGTGATTCATTTTAATTTTTGTGAAAGGTATAAGATCTCTATCTAGATATATTTTTTTGCATGCAGGTATCCTCTTCTTCCAGCATTGTTTGTATATTGAAAAGACTGTCCTTTCTCTTTTGAAATTGCTTTGCTTCTTTGGCAAAGATCAGTTGACTCTGTTTGTAATGTATATTAGTTTCCTAGGGCTTCCATAACAAAGTACCACATACTTGGATGTCTTAAAGCAACGGAAGTTTATTATTCACAGTTTCGGAAGTTTATTATTCACAGTTTCGGAGGTTAGAAGTCTGAAAAGGTGTCGACAGGGTCATGCTTTCTTTGAAACCTGTAGGGAAATGATCCTTCCTTGCTTCTTCTAGCTTCTGGTGTTTGCTGGCAGTCCTTGTGATTCCTTGGCTTATAGAAGCATCAGTTTTTGAACATGTGGGTTTCTAGGTGTTTTTTCATTGTTAGAAGATGGTGATGAACTTTCTTATGCACTATTCTTTTTCATATTTGTTGCATATTAATTCAGTTCAGTCAGTCGTGTCCGACTCTGCGAGCCCATGGACTGCAGCATGCCAGGTCTCCCTGTCCATCACCAGCTCCCGCAGTTTACTCAAACTCATGTTCATTGAGTCAGTGATGCCATCCAACCATCTCATCCTCTGTGTCCCCTTCTCCTTCCGCCTTCAATCTTTCCCAGCATCAGAGTCTTTTCAAATGAGTGTTCTTCGCATCAGGTGCCAAAGTATCCAATGAATTTTCAGGACTGATTTCCTTTAGCATTAACTGGTTGGATCTCCCCAAGGGACTCTCAAGAGTCTTTTCCAACACCACAGTTCAAAAGCATCAGTTCTTCTGTGCTCGGCTTTCTTTATAGTCCAACTCTCACATCCACACGACTCCTGGAAAAACATAGCCATGACTAGACGGACCTTTGTTGGCAAAGTAATATCTCTGCTTTTTAATATGCTGTCTAGGTTGATCATAACTTTTCTTCCAAGGAGTAAGCGTCTTTTAATTTCATGGCTGCAGTCACCATCTGCAGTGATTTTGGATCCCCCCAAAATAAAGTCTGTCACTGTTTCCACTGTTGAATATTAATCTCAGGATAAATTCTGGAAATAGAATTGAAAGTCATACAGTATTTAAATTTTGAAGGTTTCGAGTGTATTTAGTAACATAACTCTTCTAACCTAGGTTGCTGAGTTAAAGGCTGGTTTTACTATGGCCTGCTATTCTTGAATTAGGAATTGTTAGCGGAAAATGTGAATAAATTTGATTCATCTTAATTTCAAGTTGTAGATCAGTGTTTCTCTTTTAAGATCTTTTTGTTTTGTCTTGGCCAAAACCTCTTGGTATGCGGAACTTCCCCAACCAGGGACCAGCTCCACACTCTGGGTGGTGGAATTGCGAGTCTTAACCACTGGACCACAAGGGAAATCCCTAGATCCATGTCTCTGAAACTTTATCCTCTGATGTAGGGGTTTGTAGAAACCCCTTCGATCCTGACATGTGCTCTTGCCATGTATTTTTACTTCTGTCGAAGCTTGCTTTCTTGAACCCTTTAGTGTGAGAACTGTGGTATGGCAAGGACTAAGGGGGAGAGGGAATGCTGGTCATTCGGCATAAGCGCTAGTTTAGGGATAAGCCCTGAGAACTTCTTTTGCTCCTTGTGTGTTAACTGGTGTGCAGCTCTTGGGTCATCTTCATTGTATTAGCTCTCTGTGCAGATTTTTCAAGGGTAGTGGTTCACCAGCTATTCCAGCGAGATAGTTTTTTCCACATACTTAGAATTATATACTTTTGAAATAACAAAAGTGCTTGTTAACATATTGAAACGTTTGTTAGATGAAAAAAGTCTAGGTTGTCAGAAATACAAATTGAGCAAATTATCTTGTGTAAAATAGTCCAAGTTAATAATCTAAACTGCAGATCATTTGTTGAGTATATAATGCTTACATAATTTATGCTGAAGCACCATAGAGAATGCAAAGAAAGAAGCATGGCTCTTTAACAAAAATTTTGCATTGTAGATGAGAATGTACAACATTCACAGATTAAAATATGAATCAGAATTTTCATAAGGCTCTGCTCATTGGTCAGGGTGACTTGGAGAAGATTGTTGAAAGAATTTACCTGAAGTCATTCATTGTCTTCTCATTTTAGGATTAACATTTAAAAGACGATTTCTGTGATTGACTTGTCTTTCGGAAGATTAAACCCATATCAAGAGGACTTGGAGCTGGTCCTCGCCTAGAGGAAGCAGTGGCTTGTTTTCAAAAAGCCACTTCTCATCTAAGGATCTACTCAGCATGCCTAATCAAGGAGAAGACTGCTATTTTTTTTTCTATTCTACTTGTACTAAAGTAAGAATTAGCATCTCTAAATCAGTTCTATGAGTTCCCTAATAAAATTGAATAAAAATTTCCCAGCATACCAAGTTGTCTTTTATGTTTTGCTCAACTGTTTATTATCTGCTGTCAATTTTTAGTAAAGGATAGCATTCCTAAGCAAATTCATTACTCATCGTTTTTTTTTCCTGTTCATTTTATGTTCTCCATACTCTCCAGAAGTAAAAAGATAGCATTTAGTCATCATTCAGTGTTCTTATAGCTATAATTAATCTGTTCAGGGTGCTTTTAAGGAATTAGGAACACTTGACTGTGGCTTGCTAACTTTGATCTTTGTGTAGTAAATTTACTTTGTAGTAAATGAATGGGTGGATTGTATTGTATTTATAGAATTGTCATGGATTGAATTTGACTTCTCTCTTCAGATTTCCTGCTGAATCCTAAAGCCACTTTTCTAAACATGCTTTTGCAAGTTTATTAGAGCTTTTTTCTTTGTTGGAGCTTCCTGTTTTTCAGCTTGTTTCTTCTGCAGCTCCATTTAGATTTATTCATTAATTTCTGTTATTCCTTTATGACTAATTCTATACATGTGGTTTTTTTCCCCCCAAGTACTTTTCTTAAATCATTTTGGTGCTATATTTTAAATTGTTAGTTTTGCGCAAAGCTTTGAGTTTATGTAACAAGTTATACAACAGTAGCATTTTGTTTCAAATAGTAGTAGTGTGTGAAATTTATAGTGAAACATGGAATTATACTTAAATTCAAATCAATTACTTTCTAATTTTCCATTTAAAGCTAGTTATACAACTCAGGATATATGAAATGGTTTTGAAGATTAACTGTAAAACATATTTTTTAAGGGTACCTAATATTCCCACTTGTATTTTTGAACCCCATCTCTCAGCTTGTGTCATTCATGTTGTCAGATCAGATAAAGGATACTGTCAAGAAATTGGTTTTAGGAAATTAAACATTTCTTGACCTCAGATTGTTCTTACCATCCCACTTCAGTTGTTCTCTACCTGTCTCTCCTTACTCTTCTGTGTTTGTCTAGGTACCGAGAAACAGTGAGCGTTTTGCCTGGGGGCTGGTTTGATCCCACAGTTGTTTCTGTATTATTTTTTCTGTTCACAGGGTGACAGCTGTCCATTCCGTCACTGTGAAGCTGCATTGGGAAATGAAACTGTTTGCACATTATGGCAAGAAGGGCGCTGTTTTCGACAGGTGTGCAGGTTTCGGCACATGGAGATTGATGTAAGTCTTCAGTTGGTGTTTCAGTAAGTAGTCTTGTGTCCTGATGGGACAATAAAAAATATGGCAGTAAAAAACATTTTATGTAACGTGGGTTAAATTCTTTTTTAATGACCTAGTGAAATGTCTGTCATTAATGAAATGCTCACTTAATATCGAGATGCTTGATGGTATGAATTAGTATCATATTTCATAAAGGCCGTTTGGTAATCTGTCTAAAGTGTAAAAACCATATATATATTTAGGGAGTATTTAATTTTTGTGTTTATTTTAAAACAGTCTGAACTTAGAGAAAAGTTGCAAGTGTAGTATGAAACTTTCCACTAAACCATAACTGTGATAAACCATCAAAATTAGAATATTAACATATATTACTCTCATTGAATCCTCAGATCCCATTCAGGTTTTGCCCTTGAACTGGTGATGTTCTTTATTGCAATAGGGGGAGTGAGTCCAGAATCATGTGCTGCATTGAGTTGTCATAGTGATTTGGCCTTCTGTCTAGAACAGTTGATCAGTCTTTTCTTGCCTTTCATTGACCTTGATATTTTTGGTCACTATAGGACAGTTATTTTGTATAATGTTCCTCACTTTGGGTTTATCTAATACTTCCTCATTGCTAAATTCAGATCTTACATTTTTGGCAGGAATAGCACAGAGGTGCTCTTCTCACTGCTTACCACTGAGTGGTGTACAGTTGTAATTACCCCATTACTGATGTTAACTTGCATCACTTCATGAAGGTGGTAGCCACCAGATTGCTTCACTATACATTTTTTTTTTTGTAATTAAGTATTTTGGAAAGGTACTTTGAGACCTTGTAATTATCCCATTTCATATCAAATTTTGAATGAAGTTTTTTTTTCCAGCTTTTTATGTGTGGCCTCAATGATTTCCTGTTTTATTCAGTGTGGTATATGCCATTACTATCATTTTTTTCTCCTCAGATGTTTGGCCAATAAGAGCCCTTAAAGCTGATTTTTGAATCTTTGCGATGTTTCCAGCCTTGTTTGAACACTTCTTCACTTTCTGGCCTAACAGAATTGTCCAGGTTCACGTGCTCTACTTGTTTGCCCACCCTGCTCGTTCTCTGACGACACTAGACTCCCACTCAGGAAGATCCTCCCTTCCTCACCCTGCTTAGTCTTTGATGCCCCTTCTAGGCTGACCTCCATGAGTACACCCTCCTCACCCTATAATGAGATTGCTTCTGCACAGAAGCCTTCCTACCCTTCTCAGGCTCCAGCATTGTGCTGGCTATCCTCCTACACAAATGCTTTGCTAACTCTGACAACTTGTGCCGATTCCACTTCATCCCGTGGACACCTTCCTCATCTCAGTCAGCTTCCGCCACTCTGCTCTGGGCCACTTGCCCTTCCTCTCCCAGCAGCTGTTCCTACCTCTCTCAGCCTCACATAATGACTTTATGAATTGTTTGAGAAGGGGTGGGGAGAGAAGAAAGAGCCTGAGTGTGCAGTTTGTAGGTCTGGGGCTGTGTGGCCACTCCATTCTGGTTTCATTTGAGCACCTGGTGGCTCAGTGCTAAAGAACCTGCCTGCCTGTGCAGGAGACGTGGGCTCGACCGCTGGGCCAGAAAGATCCCCTGGAGAGGGAAATGGCAACCCACTCTGGTATTCTTGCCTGGGAAATCCCATGGACAAAGGGGTCTGGTGGTCATGACTTAGCAAATAAACAACAACATTCTGTGCTGTCTTCCAAATAGCAGATTGACTAAGTACATTCAGAAAAAGAAATGCTCTTGCAACTTTCGAAAAATCATGCTGTAACATTGCAAGCAGGGTAAACTGGCACAACTCTTAGGAAAGCTGTGCCAGTCTCTAAGAACATATGTTAGATTGGTGCAAACGTAATAGCTGTTTCAGACTGTCAATTTTAAATCATTATAACTAGCTTGAAACACATCTTTATTAATCAAAATAGAATTAATGACAACACATTTTGCCAATGAGAAATAAATTGCTTCGGGATTTGAGGAATTCCTGAAAAACATTTTCTGCATCCTGCTGGTTGTGAAAGCATTCTCCATGCAAAAAGTTGTCCAGATGCTTGAGGAAGTGATGATTAGCGAGAGGTCAGATAAATATGGTGAATGAGGCAAAACTTCATAGCCCAGTTTGTTCAACTTTTGAAGTATTGCTTGTGCAGTGGTTGGGCGTTGTTGTGGAGAAGAATTGAGCCCTTTCTGTTGATCGGTGCTGGCTGCAGATGTTGGAGTTTTTTGTGCATCTCGTTGATTTGCTGAGCATACTTCTCAGATGTAATGGTCTTACTGGGATTCAGAAAGCTGTAGTGGGTCAGACTGGCAGCAGACCACCAGTGTCCATGACCTTTTTTTTGGTGCAAGTTTGGCTCTGGGAAGTGCTTTGGAGCTTCTCCATCCAGCCGCTGAGCTGGTCATCATCAGTTGTATAAAATCCACCTTTTGTTGCTCGTCCCAATATGATCGAGAAATGGTTCGTTGTTGCATAGTATGAGAGAAAACAACACTTCAGAACAGTGATATTTTTGATTTTCGGTCAGATCATGAGGCTCCCACTCTTCAGGCTTTTTCACCTTTCCAATTTGCGTCAAATGCCTAACAACCACAGAATGGTCACCTTTGAGTTCTTTGGAGGATCAACTTGAATGATCACTCTCAGTTGGTCATTGTCAACTTCTGAGCCAGCCACTCTGATCCTCATCTTCAAGGCTTTTGTCTCCTTGGCAAAATTTCTTGAACTACCATGGCACTGTATGTTTATTGGCAGTTCCTGGGCCAAATGCATTGTTGATGTGAGTTGTCTCCGCTGCTTTATGACCCATTTTGAACTTGAATAAGAAAATCACTTGAATTTTCTTTTTGTCTAACATCATTTCCCTAGTCTAAAATAAATATAAAATAGCATTAATAAGTCATTAGCAGAAAGACATAAAGTGAGAAATGCACATTAAAATTATGTATAACATAATCACGTTTATTTAAGAATATATTCCAGTATGAAACAGCAACTTTCAACAGTGGAAAAACCACAGTTTTGCATCAGCCTAATACATTTGGAATTCTCTGGAAAACTCAAGAGACTTAGCATATGGCTTATGCAAGCATTCATGCATGCATGTGTGTGTTCTTAGTCGTGTCTGACCTCTTGTGACCCCATGAACAGTAGTCTGCCAGAGTCCTCTGTCCATGGGATTTTCCAAGCAAGAATACTGGAGTGGGTTGCCATTTCCTTCTCCAGGGGATCTTCCCGACCCAGAGATTGAATATATATCTCCCACGTTTCCTGCATTTCATGTGAATTCTGATTTATTACAGTGATAGAGTAAGGATACACTGATTATAAAAGACAGTCATAGTCTGGAGTTACTCATATATGCGTTTCTGTTATGATCTCTGCGTGAGGGTTCACAGAGAACATACGCTTCTCCCAACAGTGAAAATGCAGCAATATGTGTGCATGTTTTTGCTCTGGGAAGCCCATTATATGGTGCTTCCCGGTGGCTTAGTGGGTAAAGAATCTGCCTGCAGTGCAGGAGACTTAGGTTCAGTCCCTGGGCCCTTAAGGGACAGAATGGTTCCTATTCCTTAGTTAAGTGCTTATGGTAATTTTATAGTACATGAACTGCGCCAGATGGTGAGCCTTCACTGTGTGTCTTTGGGCCAGCTGTATATCTTTGAACCATGTGTTATATATATGGCCTTTTTAAAAGCTAAAGAAATAATCATGTAGGAGAATATTACTATGAGGGTGTGTTGCTAAGTGAAAATGTACAGAATTATATGGAAAACTTTTAAGTGTGAATCAATACATTTTACAGTTGTTTATTTTTTTTTTTAAGAATTCTATAACAAAATAAGTGATTCACTGTGTAATGGCATAATAGGTATTAATTTTATTTTCCAAGTCATCTTTATTGTTTGTGTATTACTTTTTATTTTGAAATAAAATTCAGTAATGGTATTAAACACGTCAGATAAATGTCCTGTGACTTCAGTTTAAAGATAATGCTATCATATCCAATAATTTGAAGGTTGCTTTTACGAAAGAAGCAAAGACAGATCCAGGAGCAGGGAAGATTGGCATTAGATGCTACCTCAAGAAGTAATTGTATATTTGTTATTTTAAAGAGCAATGGTAGCTTTGGGTTTTTTTTTTTTTTAACATGTATTTATGTACTTATTTATTTGGTTGCACTTCCCTGGTGATAACAGTGGTAGCATCTGGTAGCTTCATGGGTTTCCCTGGTAACTCAGCTGGTTACAGGTTCAGTCTTGAATCCGCCTGCAATGTGGGAGACCTGGTTCGATCCCTGGGTTGGGAAGATCTCCTGGAGAAGGGAATGGCTAGCACTCTAGTATTGTGGCCTGGAGAATTCCCTGGACTGTGTATAGTCCATGGGTCCCAAAGAGTTGGACAGGACTGAGCGACTTCTCGTCTAGTTGCTTGGGGTCTTTGCTGCTCCTCACGGGCTTTCTCTAACTGCAGTCAGCGGGGCCGCTCTTCACCGCAGTACACGGGCCCCTCGTGCGGCAGCTTCTCCTGTTGCGGAGCACAGGCTTCCGTACTTGAGGCTCAGGGACTCCAGAGCGTGGACTCAGCGCTCATGGCGCATGAGCTTAGTGTGCCGCACAGCACGCGGAGTCTGCCCAGACTAGGGACCAGACTCATCATGTTCCCTGAGTCAGGCGGATTCTTACCCACTGTACCACCAGGGAAGGGCAGTGGTAGCTATCAGACCTAACTTTTAAGGGTAACGGGATACTAGTAAATACTATAAAGTTCAGTAAGTGCAGGACATAACTCTTTTACATTGTTGTTGCTTAGTCTCTCCGTCATGTGTGACTGCAACTCCATGGACTGCAGCATGTCCGGCTTCTCTGCTCTTCACTATCTCCCAGAGTTTGCTCAAACTCATGTCCATTGAGTCAGTGATGTCATCCAACCATCTCATCTTCTATCATTCCCTTCTCTTCCTGCCCTCAGTCTTTCCCAGCATCAGGATCTTTTCCGATGAGTTGGCTCTTTGCATCGTGACCAAAGTACTTTGCAGGTGACCAAAGTATTGGAGCTTCAGCATCAGTCCCTCCAGTGAATATTCAGAGTTGATTTCCTTTAGGATTTGACTGGCTGACCTCTTTGCTGTCCAAGAGACTCTAAAGAGTCTTCTCCAGCACTATAGTTCTAAAGAATCTATTCTTCAGTGTTCAACCTTCTTTATGGTCTAACTATCACATCCATACCTGACAACTGAAAAAACAATAGCTTTGACTGTACGAACCTTTGTTGGCAAAGTGATGTCTCTGCTTGTTAATACACTGTCTAGGTTTGTCATAGCTTTTCCTCCAAGGAGCAAACATCTTTTAATTTCACGGCTGCAGTCACCGTCTGCAGTGATTTTGGAGCTCAAGAAAGTAAAGTATGTCACTGTTTGCATTGTTTCCCCATCTATTTGCCATGAAGTGATGGGACTGGATGCTGTGATCTTACTAGTGTTTTTGAATGTTGAATTTTAAGCCAGCTTTTTCACTCTCCTCTTCACTTTGATCAAGAGACTCTTTACTTCCTCTTCACTTTTTGATTATAGAGTGGTATCATCTGCATATCTGAGGTTGTTGATTTTCTCCTGGCAATCTTGATTCCAGCTCGTGCTTCATCCAACCTGGCATTTCGCATGATGTACTCTGCATATAAGTTAAATAAGCAGGGTGACATAATTTTTACCAAACCACCTTTCGGAGATGTTGAGGTAGTTTACGTTTCTGTTTTCAGTGTGTGGGACTCATGATTCTTCCATATTCCTACTGACACAGTGTATTATCAGTCTCCCAGTATAGCAGATATTGGGATCATTGCCCTTCTTGATCCCTTAAGGTTCTTTTTGTTTCAGGCATTGTTTCTCTATTTGTTTCTTCCATATTGAAAAGTGGAAGTTTTTGAATAGTACAGCTGTTCTTGTCTTGAAATTTAAAGCTTACGCTGCTTTATTATGAGAGATCTAACATAATGCAGATTATTAATCAGACATTAATTACTTTTCAGAAGTGCTTATCGGGACTTTTTTGAGTTACATAGAAATGTGCACAAATCATTATCTTACATGTTGAATTTTCATTGAGTGAGTGTACCTAATAGACCAGCACCCAGATCACGAAATAGAACATTTCCAACCCTGTCTTCCCCCTTTATCTCCTCATTGTCATTCACCACAATCCCAAAACTAGTCACCATCTTGACCATTCTGCCATAGTAAAGTTTTGCCTGTGTGGTTTTTCTGTAAATAGAATTATACAGTATGTGCTATTTTGTTTGGCTTCTTTGATTTTGCACCCATGGTATTGTTTATCCCCTCTTACTACTGGATAGCATTGTATTTTATGAATATACTGCAAAGTATTCCCGAATGTATATACTGGAATATATCCATTCTAGTGTTTGTACATTAGGTTTGTTTCCATTTTGGAGCTCTTTTTAATAGTGTTGCTTTGAAATTCTTTATATACATCTAATGTAATGTCTGTGTTAGAACTAATATGTATTTCTCTTGGACATATATCTTGTGATCCAGCAAATCATTCTATTCTTGTTTTTCTTGTTCCTTTTTATAAAAGCAAGGTAGCTTGGGAAGGAAACCTTTCTAGTGTGTTACATGAGCCTTTGAGAAATCGTGAATGGGAAGAATGTTTTTATCTAAGTCGTGAACTCTCAGCTTCAGATAACAACGGCAGTTTATTGATTCTTCTATCACTAAGTGCTTCTTGTACATTATTTCATTTATTTCTCATAAGAACCTGATTAGATAGCTACTGTACTCCCATTTTATAGCTGAGGAAAGTGAGACTAAGAGCTATTATTTGTCTGACATTACGCGGTCAGTAAGTAATGCGATAGAGAATCAAACACTATTATGTTGGACTCCATAATCTAACCTACTATACTACCCCACTTTTCTAAATTATGGACATTCAAGATGAGGGCAAGGAGGAGAGAACAGCAAAGTTCTTCCCTGCTCTTTCATTTCTCCATCATGCTAGGATATGTCACTTGCAGCAACCCCTTTTCCTCATACTCAAAATCATCACATGCCTCAGACTTTTTAACTTTGTGTGAACTTTGTCCAGAAAACATGACCAAATGAATACAGGTCATCCTGATGTCTTTTTCCTCTTACAGAAAAAACGCAGTGAGATTCCTTGTTATTGGGAAAATCAGCCAATGGGATGTCAGAAACTAAACTGTGCTTTCCATCACAACAGAGGACGATATGTTGATGGCCTTTTCCTACCTCCAAGCAAAAGTGAGTTTCGTTTTTTAATTTGAAAAGGCTAGTTGCTATATAATGAACACCTACGTGCATACTTTATAGAGTACTGTCAACATTGCCCTCTCTGTAGTCTTGTGAGAGAGCAGTTTTATTTTCACTTCAGATGAGGAAACTGAACTTTATTAAGGTTAAATGACTTGTGCACAGTCATAAGCCAGTAAAGTAGCAGTCATGATTAAAACTTTGTTGACAGAAGCTGTGCTGCTTCACAAATGTTTCTTGGCATGGCAGTTTAGGTTACTTTAGCTTACGTCATTTCCCATTTTCTTACCATGCTTACAGAGATTTTCAAAAGAAACTTGATTGTCCGGGCCAGGGTTTGGCAATCCTGGTCTTTCACCTGTATTACAAAGTAAAATGTTATTGAAATGAAGCCCTGCCCGTTTGTTTACATATTTTCTATGGCCAAATTTTGTGCTACTGCTGCAGAGTTGAGTAGTTGAAACACAGATCTATAAGGCTTAGAATATTTATTGTATACTTCTTTATATTAAAAATTTTGCTTATCCTGCTCTAGGGTATAATCTAAAATAAAACTTACACTCTGTAAAAAGCTAGTATTTATTTCCTTTTCAAGTAATTTCCTAATGGAGTGATCAGCCATTTAAAAGCCACATCTGCTGTGTGATTAAAATCTGATGGCTGTATGTTTTTATCCTCTTTAAGGGGAAAAAAACGCTCACTCCTTTCTGATTTGATTCAAAAGTATTAATTACCCAGTGTCTCTTTAAAAAGCTGCTTCTTGATCCTACAGCCTAGAATTTCAGTGTTAAAATCTAATGTCTAGAATGTGTAAATAATTACTATGCATCTAGCTTTTTTTCTTTGAGTGCCCACTTTGTGTTTACATGGAGTGAATAGTTTTTAGCTAGAAGCCACATTTTCCCTCCTGAAAGTTTAGAACCTAATTGGGAAAATGGGGAAATTAAAAATTAAATTAAATTTTAATTAAAAGACATAAATTTAAAAAGACAATGCTCAAATCACCAAGCTTATTATAGAGAGTTGGAGATTTTTTGATTAATTGGGACTTTTTTTTTTTTTAATTTACAACTGATTTTTTATGTCTAGCTGTGTTGCCCACTGTGCCTGAGTCACCAGAAGAGGAAGTGAAAGCTAGCCAGCTCACAGTTCAGCAGAGCAAATTATCTGTCCAGTCTAATCCCTCTCCTCAGCTGCGAAGTGTTATGAAAGTAGAGAGTTCAGAAAACGTTCCCAGCCCTACACACCCACCAGTGGTGATCAATGCTGCAGACGATGACGAAGACGACGACGGTGAGCTTTAGCTCTTTCTTTAGGACAAGTAAAAGATCAGGGTGACTTAGTGAGTTAGCATCAGATTTGAAACTCTACATCTGTTTTTTAATTGGAAATTTGCCTTAAATGTTGACAATATAGATCAATTTTCTGAGGAAGGTGATGAAACCAAAACACCTACCCTGCAACCAACTCTTGAAGTTCATAACGGATTACGAATGACTTCTGCCCGGAAACCTGGGGTCAATTTAAAACAAGGTAGGAAGGGGCTATTTTGAGGCTAGTTTCTGCCCATAAATCTTACAGCACTATTGAATATGTCCAGACTATCTTAAATACCTTTGAAATTTAGTTCATGATTACCAGCACCTCCCTCTTCCTTGTGTCCATTACACTCATTCACACATACACACTTACATATACTTTCTCTTATTCATTGAGAAAACACTTGAATGTCAGCTATGTATGTACAAATAAAATGCAAGGGTAAAATGGTGCTAGTTCCTCACGTGCTTGCTATTTGTGTTCCTAGGTGAAAGTTTGAATTTTGGAATAAAAACTCTTGAAGAAATTAAATCAAAGAAAATGAAGGAAAAATCAAAGAAGCAAGGTGGTGAGTTTTCAGGAGTTTTAACATGGAGAATTGAATGTTGCTAGAGAAGACTAAAAAGACACTTGGCATGAACCAAAATGAGCAAATAGATTTTGATTTTTGTGGCTTGTTTAAATTAAAACATAGTCTTATTTAAATCATAGTTGCTTTTTTAAACCATTGCAGCTGTGTTTCAGTCCTTAACTATTCAGAGCTAGGCACACACAATAAAACCCTGAAAGAGCTTGTTTGTTTTGAGAAATATAACTAAAGAATAGCATGTAAACTTTTTGGCCATGTTGCGTGGCTTGCAGGCTCTTGGTTCCCTGACCAGGGATTGAACCTGTGCGCCCTGCAGCGATAGCTCAGAGTCCTAACCACTGAGCCGCCAGGGAATTCCCTAAACTATTATTAAAAGAGGAAAGACTATTTTGTAGTAGGTGAATTCTTCCTCAGGAACTGCTAGAATTTTCTTCTAGCGCTTGCCTTAGTCTGGTTGATCTGTATTTCCAACCATAAAAATATTAGGTTAGTGCAAAAGTAATTGCGATTTTACATTGTTGAACTTTGCTGTTTGATATTGGGATACATTCTTAAATAATGTGTGTTATACATCATTTAAATGTCCATTTCTCACTTTGTTTTTTTGCTGGTGACTTATTACTTGCTATGTATTTTATATTTATTTTAGACTAGGGAAATGGTGTTAGACAAAAAGTAGATTCAACTTTTTGATTTTCTTACTTCAAGTTCAAAATGAGTCATAAAGCAGCAGAGTCAGCTCTCAACATCAGCAACACGTTTGGCCCTGGAACTGCTAACAAGCATAACAGTGCAGTGGTGGTTCAAGAAGTTTTGCAAAGGAGACTTGAAAATGGAGATCAGAAGAAAAAAAAGAAAATGAAGATCATAGTGGACAGCTATCAGAAGTTGACAGTGACCAACTGAGAGCAGTCATTGAACTTGATCCTCTTAGAGCTACATGAGAAGTTGCCAAAGAACTCAATGTTGATCATTCTGTGGTCATTTGGTGTTTGAAGCAAATTAGAAAGGTGAAGAACGTTGTTAAGTGGGAACTTCATGCATTAGCTGACCCAAAACCAAAAAAATCGTCATTTTGAAGTGTGATCTCCTCTTATTCTACACAATGACAACGAACCATCCCTTGATCATATGTAACACATGTACACATTCCTCGATCACATGTAACAAAAATTGGATTGTACATGACAACAGGCAGCAACCAGTTCAGTGGTCGGACTGAGAAGAAGCTCCAAAGGACATCCAAAGCCAAACTCGCACCGAAAAATGGTCACGGTCTCTCTTTTGTGGTCTGTTGCTGGTTTGATACACTCCAGTTTTCTGAATCCCAGTGAAACCATTACGTCTGAGAGGTATGCTCAGCGAATCAATGAGGTGCATTGAAAACCCCAATGCCTGCAGCTGACTTTGGTCAATAGAAAGGGCCCAGTTCTTCTCCACAATGCTTCAAAAGTTGAACAAAATTGAGCTCTGAAGTTTTGCCTCATCTTCCATACTCATTTGACCTCTCGCCACCGATAACCACTTCTAAGCACCTTGACAACTTTTTGCAGGGAAAATGGTTTCACAACCAGCAGGATGCAGAAAATGCTTTTCAAGGCTTCATCGAATGCATGGGTTTTTACACTACAGGAATAAACTTATTTCTCATTGGCAAAAAATGTATTAATTGTAATGGTTCCTATTTTGATTCATAAAGATGTGTTTGAGCCTAGTTATACTGATTTAAAATTCATGGTCTGAAGCCGCAATTACATTTGTACCAACCTAATAGATATGGTGTGAAATGTAGTTAGAAAGAATCAGAGGATTGGTTCTAAGCACCTTGTTAAAGCTTGTTCTGTAGCAACTTTGGATTTATGTTTTGCAGATGATTGAGTTTAGAAGGAAAAAATTGAATTGACACACCTAATAGCTGATGTGCTTCTGAGGTTAACTTTAGTATAATGTTAGCCTTACTAGTAAGTAAATAAAAGCAGATTGAGTGCCTGAGTAACTCAGAACAGTTTATATTTTATTTTCACATTGTGCCAAAGGCAGATAAGAAATAAGATTATCTCCCTTTCCCTACTCCCATTTCACTGTAGGCAAACAGGAACAGAAAGATTGCTTGGCTTGTAGTCCAGTGGTCTGTATTGGACTTACCTGGTCTCAAAAAACAAAATTTCTCGATTTGTGATAGCTTCATTTTTCATGGATTATTTACTGTTCTTTGACTTACTTTCTTTAGAAGTTTCTTCGGGAGCTTCCAGTCTTGTACTCCAGTCACAGCCCATGCCAGGTCCTGAAAAAGAGAATGTCCGGACTGTGGTGAGGACAGTAACTCTGTCCAGCAAGCAAGGTGAGGTACAGGTATATCTGAGCAGCTGTAAGTTCCTACTTTTAAGTAGGAGAACAGAATCCTTGGGTTTGGTGTATTGGTGGGTTTGCAGGGAGATTTTGAGTATGTTGATTGGATAGAAGGATGAGAATTAGTGCATTTGACTCTATTGTTTAAAAGGTTGAAATTGTTAATCATGCAGCTTTCATATTTATATATTTAAGTTTTACATTGTTTATTTTATCCAGCGAATTTATTGACTGTCCATTGTAGGTAAAGAACTATAATAAACCCTTTCATTTAGAGAGAAATGTAAAAGTCTTTTCCTTTAGTAGTTTTAAGTCTAATAAGGAATATGACAAAAGTAATTATATAGTATGCAGATACATTTAAATGTTTGTGTTGTTTAGACAACAAAAAATTAAGAAAAGAGCTCACTTCTTGCTGGATCAAGGAAGGTTATATAGGAGAGTTAGCAGTGAAGTATGGAGAAGGCAATGGCACCCCTCGCCAGTACTCTTGCCTGGAAAATTCCATGGATGGAGGAGCCTGGAAGGCTGCAGTCCATGGGGTCACTGAGAGTCGGACACGACTGAGGGACTTCACTTTCACTTTTCACTTTCATGCATTGGAGAAGGAAATGGCAACCCACTCCAGTGTTCTTGCCTGGAGAATCCCAGGGACGGGGGAGCCTGGTGGGCTTCCGTCTATGGGTTCGCGCAGAGTCGGACACGACTGAAGTGACTTAGCAGCAGCAGCAGTGAAATAAAGTATGATTTTATTTAACATATGGGAGTGCACAAGCAAAAATATAGCTTGGGTTTTGTAACCGATTGGTTAGATACAGCTTGTCTTTGTGTTCTTGGTTACTGTTAATAATTAGGACTGTTATTGCTTCCTTTGGACTATTCGTTTGGTTATTTGAATTATTACTCAATAGGTTGATTTTTTTTTTTCCCCTTTAAATGTCAGTAGTCTATTTCTCAAGACTAAGATCTGATTTCCAAGAGACTTTCCTAATATCAAAGCATACTTGGTATCCATTAGTAGTTACTGAATACAGGAAAAATTGGATGATGATAGAGAAATTCCGTTTTTGCCCTTTTAGGGGACGAACCTCTGGTAAGATTGAGTCTAACCGAGAGACTGGGGAAACGAAAATTTTCAGTAGGTGAGATAAGTTTTATGCATATTCTTTGTTTTCTTTTTGCTTGTGCCCAGTCAGTGTTGATATCGACTCCTTGTATTTCTGGTTGAAAGCATGTATAAAGTCTTTTTATGTTTTTAACATGCGCAGTCATACAAATTTAAAATTCAGTTAAATTTATTAGTGCTGCTTTATATTTTACCATGTAACTAAATTATTGTGTAGTGACCCTAGTGTGTCTGTCTCAGGAGAGTTATTTTGAAAATCTTAACTGACATCAGAGCTTCTTTCATACTCGTTTAGCATGTGCTTATGCACAGGAAATCTTAACCTGTTTTGTTTTATACCATTCTTGCTGCCTGAGAAATTTTAGGTAAAAAATTATGAAAATAATCTCTTAATATCAGCATATGTGTTAACTTTTTGATTTTTTTGGTTGTATATTCAAAGTATAAATAAGAGGAGACAGAAAAGTATACTCTGTATAGGGTCTTTAAAGTTTTTACAGAACCCTGCTATGGTTTATCTTCAGTTAAGTGATCCAAAGAATAGTTTTTTAAAACTTCTGACATTTAAATAGCTTGTATTGACCAGTGTAATGTAATAAACCAGGAGTTAGGAATCTTGGTTTAGGTCCTGGCTCTATCCCTGACTGATACTTTGGGGGTGAGATACAGCATCTTTCATAATCTTAGCTTTCTTATCAGAAATTGAAGAAAGTGAGGTTTTGTGCTTCCTAATTTTTGTCGTCTCTTTTTTCTGGTACCTTTTTATTCCTTTTCTAACATTGAGTTATAAGGAAGTTAGAAGGTGAACACATCATATACATGCAGAAAACTTGCAGAATTATTCTATATTGTATTTCTTGACCTTGCTGAAAGTTGACTTGAAATCTTAAGCTGAGTTCCCTCTGTTTATAGGTGGTGACAGTGATCCTCCATTAAAGCGTAGCCTTGCACAAAGGCTAGGGAAGAAAATTGAAGCTCCAGAGGCTAACACTGACAAAACACCAAAGAAAGGTACCTATGTTGCAATACACTTGTTGTGTGTAATCCTGATGCTTGTCTGTTGTAATGTTAACAGGTATGGTTTGTCGTTCTTTTTGCTCAAGTGGATTAGATTATTATCTTCTCATGTCTATTTTTTCATTCAGCAAACATTTGAAGGTTTACTCTGCTGGATTCTAGGTCACCGTTGAGTTAAAAACACTATCACAGTCTTCAGGAGCTTGTAGTCTCATGGTAGATAGGAATACTTACATATATTGTGATAAATTCTGTGACAGGAAGTGCACAGTGTCACGGGAGCACATAGGAAGGGCACCTGATCTCACCGTCTGTCTGACACTCAGACCTGAAACATGGTTTATCCAGGTAAAGTTGAAGGGTTAGAGGCTGAGAGTGTAACACGTGCAAGGCACAGAGCTCAAGGGACTCACTTGTGACTAAATCAGAATTTGGAAAGAGGAGCATGATAACAGGAGAGGATGAAGGGACTGCTGGTCATACAGAGTATTTTGAGCCTAATATGGCTTAAATATTAGAGTTTGGGCTTATCCTAAGATAGTAGCAAACAATGGGAAGGTTATTAACGAGGAACAGGGTGCCCAGATTGGCATTTTGGAACCACCACCTTGTCTAAGATATGGAGAAGAGGGTTAAGAGTGCTCTCCAGGAAGGATTTGGCAGGCTTTCAACGTAATACAGGTAAGAGGAGGTAGTGGCATGGATTTAGCGTTCTAGAAGTTGGTATGAAGAAGCGTGGACTAATTTGAGAGGTAGTTGGGAGTTAGAATGATTTTATAGTTGAAGTTTTATGTATAGAAAGAAGTGGTTGGATTTTTATTTTTTCCCGTTATATGACATGCAGTTGAAACAATGGTGTTAAGTACTAAATAAATAAATAAGGTGTTGTTTCCTTGTTGTATTTAGTTTTAACTTCTCCTGAAGATAAATTTCTTTCCACGTCTTCCCTAGCGCAAGAGGCTTTGATAAATAGACCGTCTCGTTTGGTCTATATTCTTTCTTAACATTCTCAGACCTGTAAACAGAAGTTGCTTTTTTTCTTTGCAATCAAATGTCCTTTCCGGTTGCCTATTAATTACATTGAAGACTCATAGCTAAAGAGCGTATTTTAAAAGGCAGGGTACTTTTTGATGCCAGTAAGATTTCAGAATGTCGTACAATAGCAAAACTACTCCCTGAAATTAAGTAGTTTTTGCTTTTCAGATGTAAAGAGGTAACTTTTTTTTTTGAGCTTTCCAAAGTGCTCTAGAGAATCCGTGATTTCCTATAAATCTTATCTATACTGTGAAGAAGACAAGTTTTTAAGACCTAAAGAGATTTTTCAAAAGCATTTTCCTTAGAAAACAAGTGTAATAAGTCTGATTTGTAACCTTTGAAAAATATTTTTGATCTCTAAGAAGTCTAACTTCTTTTTTAAATCGTTTCTTTTTTTAAACAGTCCAAGTTTCCAAGTCTCTGAAGGAGCGATTAGGCTTGTCGACTGGTCCAAACAGTGAGGAAGCAGCAGGTAGGTAAACCCTGATGCTAGCTCCTGATAAGTTTTCCTTACTTTAAGAATCTTTTTCTCCAGTTTACCTTTTGACTTAGGTTGAAGGTTCTGGGTTTTTTTTTGTGGGTATGGATTTGTTTGTCTTTTAAGTAATATTTTTCTCACTGGTATGAATTCTCTTTTTGTGGTTAAAGATGGCAATATGATTTTTTTTTTTATGATAGCAGTAACAACTGGAAACTAGAAATAATCTATTCAACAAAAAGGAATTAAGATAGTTACGTGTTAAAATAGTTGCTGTCATGAAAAGTCATATTCTGAACAATAGCGATATCGGAAGCTTAGCCCCTTGTTTTGAATGAAGAAAGGTTATGAAAGAACACATAGTGCTTTTGACTTAGAGCAACATAAACTTTTTTGGTGAGAGGTGGGTAATAAATTTTATTTTCTTATTATAGAAACATATTCCTCAGAAAATGTCCTTATGTATGAGATGATTTCCAGTTTTATAAAAATAAAACTAAATGCCTAGAAAGAAAAATACACCAAAGTGTTAACATTGGTTTTTATCTGGGTGTTGATAAAAAATCACTAAAAGTAATTTTAATTTTTAATTTAAGTAATTTTAATTTTCTTCATTTAATTTTCCTCTTGTGCTCTAATTTTTATTGTTGTTGTTCTTTTGCTAAGTCATGTCCAACTCTTTGTGATCCCACAAACTACAGCACACCAGGATTCCCAGTCCTTCACTATCTCCTGGAGTTTGCTTAAATTCCTGTCCATAGAGTCAGTGATGCTGTCTAACTGCCTCAACCTCTGCCGCAGTCTCCTTTTGCTTTCAGTTTTTCCCAGCATCAGGATCTTTTCTGTTGAGTCGACTCTTCGCATCAGGTGGCCAAAGTATTGGAGCTCCAGCTTCAGCATCAGTCCTTCCAATGAATATTCAGAGTTGCTTTCCTTTAGGTTTAATTGATTTAATCTCCTTGCAGTCCAAGGGACTGTCAAAAGAGTATTCTCCAGCACCACAGTTCTGAAACACCAGTTCCTTGGCTCTCAGCCTTCTCTATGGTCCATTTCTCACACCCATACATGAGTACTGGAAAAACCATAGCTTGGACTATACGGATCTTTGTCAGCCAAGTGATACATTGTCTAGGTTTGTAATAGGTTTCCTTCCAATGAGCAAGTGTTGTCTTTAATTTCATGGCTGTAGTCACCGTTCACAGTGATTTTGGAGCCCAAGAAAATAAAATCTGTCACTATTTCCAGTTTTTCCTCTTACATTTGCAATGAAGTCATGGGACCAGATGCCGTGACCTTAGTTTTTTGAATGTTGAGTTTTAAGCCAAGTTTCTCACTCTCCTCTTTGACCATCATCTTTAGTTCCTTGTCACTGTCTGCTGTTGGAGTGGTATCATCTGCAATTCTGAGGCTGTTGATATTTCTCCCAGCAGTCCTGATTCTAGCTTGTGATTCTTCCTCCTTTAAGAGTTTTCTGTTTCTTCCTCTTAGGCGGGACTTTGGTATGAGAGATCTAAACATGGATCTTTTTGTTCATTATGCTTAGTGTTCAGTGGGAGTTTTGAATCTTTAAGGACTTAACTTTTTAATTGTAGCAAATATTCCTCTAACTTGTCTGAGTATGTCCTCCGCACCCTTTTATGTTTTCTCTTTATGAAGTTCTTACTAGATGTGGGAACTTTTGGACGTATACTCCACATGTCTTAACCTTGCCGTCATGCTTTCTGTTCCTTTGCTTTTTGCCTCACATTCTGTTATTTTTGCTTGGCTGTTTTCTGGATTAAGAATTGACGTACTTTTTCTGTGAAGGATTGGATGGTAAATATTTCAGGCTTGAGGTCCACAGTCTCTTGCTGCAACTACTCTTCCACTAATGTGAAAGAAGCTGTTTGCAGTATATAAATAAATATGAGTATGGCTGTGTTCCAGTAAAGCTTTATTTATGAAATATAGATCGTGACCAGATTTATTTGCTGACCCTATTCTAGATGGCTGATTTTCTACTGGGCTTGCAGTTTTGTTGTTGTTTGGTTAGATTTATTTTGTCACTTGGATTTTTATTTTTCAAGAACTTTTCTTACTGAGTTCTCTGATTTGTCCTTTTCCATAGCTTGATATCTCGCAGTTCTGAGGGTTTTTTTTTTAATTTGTTGCAGTATGCTCGATTTACAGTGCTGCATTAATTTCTGCTGTATAGCAAAGTGATTTAGTAACACATATATTCATATCCTTTTTCATATTCTTTTCCATGTGGTTTATCACAGTGTATTGAATATAGTTTCCTGTGCTGCATGGTAGGAAGCACTTTGTTATTTATCCATTCTATGTGTGATAGCTTGCATCTCCTAATCCCGGGCTTCCTATGCATTCCTCTCCTACCCACGCCTGCACCCTCCCACCCCGCCCTGGCAGAGCTGCAACTCTGTTCTCTGTGTCTGTGAGTCTGTTTCTGTTATGTGGATAAGTTCATCTGTGCCATAGTTCGGGTTACATACGTGAGTGACAGTGCCTGGGATTTGTCTTTCTGTTTCTGGGTGATGGGTCCACCCGTGTTGCTGGAAATGGCCTTACGTCACCCTTTCTTGTGACTGAGTGGGAGTCATTGTAGCCGTCACATCTCCATCCATTCCTCTGTCAGTGGACATCTAAGTTGCTTCCATGTCTTGGCTATTGTAAGTAGTGCTGCAATGAATGTTGAGGTGCCTTAACATTTTTGAATTCAGTTTTCTTCATATATATGCCCAGGAGTGAGATTGCAGGATCACGCGACAACTCGGTAGTTTTTTTTTGAGGAAGCGCCATACTGTTTTCCATAGTGGCTGCAGCAGTTTACATTCCCACCAACAGTGTGGGAGGGTTCCCTTTTCTCCACAGCCGCTCCAGCATTCGTTATTTGTCAACTTCTGGATGATGGCCATTCTGACCAGTGTGAGGTGCAGTGCCTTCCTATAGTTGCGATTTGCATTTCTCTAGTAGTTGTTGATGTTGAGCATCTTTTCATGTGCCTGTTGGTCGGCCATCTGTACATCTTCTTTGGAGAAATGTCTGTTTAGGTCTTCTGCCCATCTTCCTGTCGGGTTGTGTGTTTTTGTCGTGGAGTTGTATGAGCTGTGTGTGTGTGTTGGAAGTTAAGCCCTTGCTGATTGCATCGTTTGCACATATTTTTCTCTCAGGCTCTAGGGTGTCTTTCTCTTTATGGTTCCTTTGCTATACGAATGCTTATAACTTTGACTAGCTCCCATTTGGTTGTTTTGTTTTTGTTTGCTTTTATTTCTTTTGTTTTGAGAGACCAACCTAGGAAAACTGGTACAATTTTATGTCAGAGAATGTTTTGCCAGTGTTCTTTTCTAAGAGTTTTATGGTGTCATGTCTTACATTAATAAGCCTTTAAGCCATTTTGAGTTTTTCTTTCTTTTTTTTTTTAGTTTTTCTTTGTATGTGGTATGTGAGTGTGTTCTGACTTCATTGATTTGTGAGCAGCCATCCAACTTTCCCTGCACCACTTGCTGAAGAGACTGTATTTTCTTCATTGTATATTCTTGCCTCTGTCAAAGATTAGTTGACTGTAGGTATGTGGATTTATTTCTGAGCTATCTATTCTGTTTTATTGATTGGGGTTTCTAATTTGACTCTTTTCTTTTAATGGGTGTATGTGTTATTTTGTCTTCTTCATTGATTATCTTCATTTCGGTTCATTTTTAATGTTGCTTTTTCATAGCTTAGGTCTAGGTTTCTACTGTGATTCTAAAGGTCTTTTCCCCAGTAGTCCATTTTCCTGGCTGGGAGACCTCTGTCTTAGTGAGAGAGGGTACACCAAGTGGTGTCTTATGTTGGTTATAGGCTAGAAGGCTGAGGGCTCATATAATTGCTATAGTAAAAAAGCCTTGGTTTACTTTCAGAGTGCAACTAGCTGTTTTCTAGGTTTACTTTTCCTTTTCTCCCTCATGCCTCCTTTTTTTGCCTGGCATTTGGGAAAGCCTGAAATTTCCACGTTTCACTTCTCTTTCACCCAACATAGTTGTAATGTGCTTCCTTTCCTTACAGAGTCTTCTCTTTTTAGAGAGCAGTTCTTAGGAGAAGGTCTTCACTGACCCAACTGTTCTGTAAATGATCCTTTATTTCTACCACTGTTAGTTTTCATACTAGTTTGGCAGATTTTTTTGTCTCTTTGAGAAAGAACAGATCTCACTCCTATACTTTTATCTGTTCTTCTGTTTCTGTAATTTCAGTCATCTTTCTGTCTCAGATTTCTCAAGACTTATGTTCTGCCACTGGCATCCTTGTTTTCCATGGCTATTGTGGGTTTATTCTTTTAATGTCTTTGTTGTTTTGATGAAGTTTTGTAGGGTAGGGAAATGGGGTCTCTGTGTCACTGTTCATGTACTTTCTTAAAGTGATAATTTTGAGATGAGACTACCATCTTGAAGAATTTTTATTTAAAAAAACCTTAGAAATATCACTGAGTGAGTGCTTGCCCTGTAATGGGTTCTGTACTGAAACAAATATAGTCACTGTTTTCATGACGTGGAAATAGAAGCAGTTAATGTACTTTGTGATCAGTACTGTGATCAGAGAAACAAACTAGGTTGCAGGGTGTCAGGTTCTAAGCTGAGCTCACTCTAACTAGGCAGCAGGAGAAGTATGACCAGTAGGGACTCTTCCATGTAGAAGGGATAGCATTTTCAAAGATTCAGAAGATGAGACAGAACGTGGTATGTTTAAGGTTGTAAAAGATATTTTTTGTTTTTGTTGTTTCATTAAAAGATGTTACTTAGTGATTAAATATGTGTGTGTGTAATCTGCATATTCTTATTTTTCTCACATTACTTCATTATTTCTTTAACCCCTGCCAAATACGAAATTTGCTTTTTAGTTTAAACACATAAAGAATGATTAATGTATTTTGAAAAATAACTCTTCAGTGGCATGCCAGTCTCTGGGCCTTTTTCATTTTTCTTCTGTCTTAACCTGTTTTTACCTCCTTTTCATTCTTTAAATATCACTTAAATATCACTTACAGTGAAAAGCTCCCCTTAACCAAACTCGAGATGTTCTTGCTGGAGAAGGCGATGGCACCCCACTCTGGTACTCTTGCCTGGAGACTCCCATGGATGGAAGAGCCTGGTGGGCTTCCGTCTATGGGGTCGCACAGAGTCGGACACGACTGAGCAACTTCCCTTTCACTTTTCACTTTCACACATTGGAGAAGGAAATGGCACCCCACTCCAGTGTTCTTGCCTGGAGACTCCCATGGACGGGGGAGCCTGGTGGGCTGCCGTCTATGGGGTCGCACAGAGGCGGACACGACTGAAGCGACTCAGCAGCAGCAGCAGCAGTTCTTGCTGTATACTTCTACATAGCATTACATAGTTGCCTTCAGCCACATGGGTTTGAACGGTGTGAGTCCTCTTATATGCAGGGTTTTTTTTTTCCGTTAAGTACTTATTACAGTACTACCAGATCTGTGCCGGCGGTTGAATCCACAGATGCAGAACCATGGATGCAGAGCCCAGTTGTAAAGTTTTATATGGGGGTTTTCAACTGCACAGGATTCGGTGCCCAGATAATCGCACCCCAATCCCTGCATTGTTCAAAGATCAACTGTACTTCTTTTATCAAAGCTGTTATTATTACCACACTTTGTTGTTGCTTAATTATTCATTTGTTAGACTGCAGACTACATGTGTGGGCAGTTTACATTTTGCTTACCATTATATTGTAGTATCTGGCAGATGTTTGTATCTATCCATGAATGGAAGAACTAATTTATTCTTTTTAGTAAGATTTATAATGACAACCTTCTCCAACTAGTAAAAGGCTTTCAGAATCCTCAAGAATAAACTTCTGAATAGAAATCCAGATCAGTCATTTTTGCCTCCTACATGTTTTCCTTGAGGACCACTCTCTAAAATTGAGGTTGAAACTAATGTGCTTTTGTTCATTTTAATTTCTTGCCTAAATTATATGACTCTTATTGGACTCTGTCCTGATCCAAGAATAAAGAGATCATAAGTTGTTAAGAGATGAACTCCAAAATCAGTGATTTGTTTTTCCCCCATGAAAACAGAGAAGGTTACTAAAGTTGGTGAGATTCATGTGAAGACATTAGAAGAAATTCTTATGGAAAGAGCCAGTCAGAAACGTGGAGAATTGCAAACTAAACTCAAGACAGAAGGACCCGCAAAAGTTGATGATTCTACATCAGGAGCAAGAACCTCCTCCACCATCCGAATCAAAACATTCTCCGAGGTCTTGGCTGAAAAGAAGCACCGGCAGCAGGAAGCAGAGAGACAAAAGGGCAAAAAGGACATGAGCTGTGTCAAGCTAAAGACTGACAATGAAATTAAAAAAACAGTGATTTTGCCACCCACTGTAGCCAGCAGAGGACAATCAGAGGAACCTGCAGGTAGAGCAAAGTCTATGCAGGAAGTGCATATCAAGACGCTGGAAGAAATTAAGCTGGAGAAGGCTCTCCGGGTGCAGCAGAGCTCTGAGAGCGGCACCAGCGCCCAGCCTCAGCCTGAGGCCGTGCCAGCGGCGAAGCGGCTTCTCCGGATCACTAAGAAAGCAGGTAACAAAAGAGCTTGATCTGTAGTACCTTTTCCCCAGATAATATTTCAAATGGCAGTATTCCACACAGTGAGAACTTCTTCTTTACTCAGATAACTTTGAAAACCACTGGATTACAAGAAATTATACTGGTCCAGTGGTTAGGGCTCTGTACTTCCACTGTACGGAGACACGGGTTCCATCCCTGGTTGGGGAAGTAAGACCCTGCAAGCCACATAGCACCCCGCTCCCCTCTCCCCACAACACACGCACACAGTGAAGCCATTTCTTCATAGCAGTGTTATAGAGAGCTTTGATATCTTAATGTGCATTTTGAATCTGTATGTGAACTAAAATTTTGTCTACAGTTTTATTTGGCCTATCTTTATTCTTAAAAAAAAATTTTTTTAATTGATTATTTTTTAATTTCTAGCTGTGCTGGGTCTTCATTGCTGTGTGCGAGCTTTCTTTAGTTGTGGTCGGCAGGGGCTGCGCTACTTGGGGTGTGCGTGCTGCTGCCTGCGGTGGCTTCTCTTGTTGCAGAACACAGGCTCTGGGGTGCTCAGACGTCAGTGGCTGTGGCGTTCAGGCTCAGTAGTTATCATAAGAGCTTAGTTGTTCCAAGGTATGTGGGATCTTCCCCAGATCAGGGATTGAACCTGGGTCTCCTGCATTGGCAGGCGAATTCTTAACTGCCTCATTAAGAGGATACCAGAGAAGTCCTCCTTACTTTTTTGAAGAAAAGTTTTCTTTAACTTCATCTGTTATTAAGTTGCAGCATGAATGAAATTATTAATGGTGCTTTAATGTGAATCTAGGTATAAAAGAAGAGAAGAAACTTCAAGAAGAAAGTGATGTTGCTTCTCAGAGCAGTGTTTCTAGAACAGAAGCTAAAAAGGTGGGTTTATTTAGATAGATTTTATAGGTTTATCCATGGCAGGCAAAGGTTAGATGAATGATAAGTGTTCTTCCAAGTTTCTGTTTAATACTTCACTGATATATCAGGTAAACAGTCTTTCACTGTGCTTGTAATTTTCCTTCAGAGTTTTCTATACTTTTATGTGTATCAATATTTAATGCCCTTTTAAGGTGTTTTTGAAAAGTGTTAGTTGCTCAGTCATTTCCCACTCTGCAACCCCACAGACTGTAGCCCACCAGGCTTCTCCATCCATGGGATTTTCCAGGCAAGAATACTGGAAACTGTTTTTAATTGGCCATTAATATTTTTTACAGTAAGTTTTTCCCCCTGCCTTTCAGAGTAATGCTACTCATTTGTAAAACTAGGGATTTTCTTTTTTAAGAATGAATAACTCCTTAATTCTACAATCCGGATGTTACCACAGTTAGTTTTTTTATGCATTTCTTTCAGGCCTTTTCTTTTATTAGAAGAATACTCATCTGTTTGGCTGCCTCTGGTGTTAGTTGTGGCGTGCAGGCCTTCATTCCGGCGTTCAGGCTTTGCGCTGCACTGAGTGGGCTTCAGCAGCTGGATCATATCTAGTAACTGCTTGACTTAGATGTTAGCCTGTTAACTTATAAGTAATTATCATACAGATTGTTAGAGGTACTGGATTTTTAATTCTGTCATTTAAATTTATCCATAGGCTTCAGATGAGACCACAACAGTTGGCATCACTAAAATTCAAGACAAGAGATGTAAGACAATGAGAGAAAAGTATATGCCGAAACTGCCAGAGAAAGGAACCTCACAGAAGGAAAAATCAGTTTTGACACCCCTTCGGGGAGATTTACTCTCTTACAGTACCGAGTTAGCTGAGAAACCAGTGCTCACCACCATGCTAGGCATCACACGGCACCTGACTAAGCGGCTTCCTTCAAAGTCATCCCAGAAGGCAAAGGTAGAAACCTCAGGGATTGGGGACTCAATATTGAATGTGAAATGTGCAACACAGCCCTTGGAAAAACGAAGTAAAGGTGAGTATTTTTGCTAGTGCATCTTTCTTTAGAATTTCAAAGTTACTGAGTTTCAGTGACTGCCTGGCAATAATTGGGTTGAATTTCATTTGCCTTTGTTTACTGGTCACACAGGTGGATAGTGATATTTCTGTTTTTCAAAAGACAAAAAGACTAGATGAGTTCCTTTCTTACAACTTAAAATTGATCTTTATAAAGCTTTATCTAAAACTTTCCATGGTGCATTTTTTTCCTCTGGTTTTGAAGGAGAGAAACACTGGGGAAATGAGCAAGTAGCAGATTCAAAAGCCATTGAAATGAATTGTTTCATGAAATAATTATGTGTGCGTGTGTGTGTTTATGGCTGTGTGTAGTACATATTGCTGATGGGTCATCTTTAATCTGGTTTTCTTGTTTGGTTGGTTTTTAAATTATTTGTGATACTACTATTGCTGAGAAGGAATTTTGATATTCCAAATTTTATTCTCCATGTAAAAAGGGGATTATTTTAGCTTCTAATCAGATGTTTTCTGTCTTGTAGCTAAACCTAAAGTGAATGTGAAGCCATCTGTGGTTAAAGTTGTCTCATCACCCAAATTGGTCCCAAAACGTAAGGCGGTGGAGGTCCACCCTGCTGTCATTGCAGCTGTGAAGCCGCTCAACTCCAGCAGTGTCCTGCTGGAAAGCCCATCCAAAAAAGCAGCTGTGGTAAGAAGTAGATCAACTCAGGGGCGCTTTAGTCTGTGTGATAGGAAAGCGAGGAAGATGCTTTTTTAGCTCTCTATATTATGTGTAGTATCTTCTGTCATTTCCTAAGTATTTTTTTTAGTTGTTTAGGTAGTTACTATATTTTATATTTACAGCTTAGGCAGGGTTCTCTGGGGGGTTTTTTAAGCCTTATAATATTTTGCTTATTTGTACATTCTATCTTTGGATTATTGATTCTTGGATTGATTCTTGGATTCCTAGTCTTAAAGAATGGTAGCCGTGATTCTAGTGAAAAAAAAGTGAAAGTCGCTCTGTCGTGTCTAACACTTTGCAACCCCGTGATTCTAAGAAGGCAGCAAAAAAAAAAAAATGAATCTGCTCAAATTTAAAAGTCTTGACTTTCCCACTGAGTTACCTTACTCTCACTTTTGTAGGCTATTGTCCCACTTCTCTCTGAGGACAAATCAGTCACTGTGCCTGAGACAGAAAAACCTAGAGACAGGTAATGCCTTCCAGTTCTTCTTAACCACAGTTTAGACCACTATTACCATTTTTGTTTTCTAAGAATATAACACTGCTAGATAATTTGAAATATTTACAATTTAGCTACATCTAAATAAATCTGTTAAACTTCAAATTAACTGCAAAAAACCCTGATATTCAGGGTTGCTGTTCTCTTTTGATGCTGTTGTTTGTATTTTGCCTGTGTTATTAAAAAAATGTTTTTAAACACCTATCTGAATTCTCCTTTAAAGGATGAAACGGGTTTATCCCAAATCAGTAAAACAGTTCTTTATGTGTTTTCTCAAAAACAACTCTTCACTAAAATCCTTTGTGTACCTGGGACCAGGTGATCCGACCTGCCAACCATTGACAAAGGGCAGTTATCTAATAACCTTTTGGGTTTTTTCTTACAGTTTTGTACTGCCTCCAGCCCAGTCCTCTTCAGAGCCTCCCCCACCGGAAGTATCTGGCCCTTCCTCATCCCAGATGGCCACAAAAACTCGCCGACTCAGCTCTGCCTCAACAGGAAAGCCCCCACTTTCTATGGAGGATGATTTTGAGAAACTAATATGGGAGATTTCAGGAGGCAAATTAGAAGCTGAGATTGACCTGGATCCTGGGAAGGATGAAGATGACCTTCTGCTTGAGCTATCAGAAATGATTGATAGCTGAAGGTGGTGGTAGAACATTTAAAGCAAAACAAACAAAAAAACTCACCAAAAAACTGGACTTAGTTTCATCTATTATCACATTTATCCAAAATGATGATTTCTTTAGTCTAGAATTTGCCCCAAATCAGAAGTGTACGTCTGAATTATCCACTTGAGTCCTGGATTCCTTGGGGTCAGATTTTTAAATCCCTTGGTAATCATTTTGTCCATTTGATGCCGTTGTTCAGCATCTTTGAGAAAAAAGTTCTGTCTTACCCCTCTCTCCACAAAAAGACTGAGCGGGAGACCTAAGTGAAAGGGTGCAAGAAAACTTAGTGACTCCTTGAGGTGTTTGTCAGTTTTCACCTTTTTTCCCTTTATTGTATAATTTCTTTTATGTATTGTCTTAATGTACCTATTGTTAACCTGAGTTCAAAAAGGGTGAAGACAGCTGCTACCATTAAGGACCAAATTTCATGCCACCGCTAAAAAAAATATCCACTCAGTCTGTGTTAAATTGTATGTCTTTTTAAAGGTATTTGGAGAATTCAACCAAGCTTTTAGAAACAGCTGAGCAGCTCAGGAAACCTGTAATTTGGACATAACTTTTTGAACCTGATTTTCATGCTTCTGCTCTGTAAGCCTCTGAAAGGCAATAGCTAATTTATTAATACTGTAATTTTTTAAGGCTTTAAAGTGCCTCAGGGGTCCTCTGAAACTAATTTTCTATTTCTGGGATTCCCTGGATTCTTAAAAAGAGATGGTGACATAATGATTACAGGAATTTATTTTTTAGCAAGAAAGTTGTCCCTTCTCTTCTTTAGTACTTGCTTCCTTACTGGTGTTGTATTATCACAGGGATAAAAATTCGTTAATTTTTTTCATTTCTGATTCTCCTTGCAAACTCCTCTTGCCCAGTATTTATTTGGTGCCCTTTACCCACCTGAGGGGGAAGAACGAGCTCACTCAAGCTGCCATTATTTATCCATGGACTACAGCAGTACCCGGAATTGTGCTGTAGCAGGAGTTACCAAGATGCCCTGGGGGTGTATTGTATGCCTTCCGGTTTTCTTCATTTCTGAATTGAATTTTCTTTTCTTGATGTTCATCTCCTTCATATCACCTCAAGGTTTAGACTTGTGAAGGAACAAGTACGATGGGGATAATAGTCTTGAAAGGAGACATATTGTACATACATAATCAAAAGGAAGAGGAAAGGACGTACCCGTTTTGATACTTTGCTGTAGGTGGCCAGTTTTGTTTCTCAAAAGGAAATATGACCCACCTGTCATGTTGGCTCCTAAGGAACTGCTGTTGTAAGCGGCTCATCAAGAGTTGAACCTCATGTAGCCTTGTTGGGAATATGGAAAGGAAGAAAGCCACAGGACTGCCCAGTTCAGTCTTGGGAAGATCTGGATGATTCTACACAAGCAAAAATGACTTGAAATTTATGTATAGATACTTACCTACCAGTCCATCTTCAGCTGACTGAGTGTTGTCTAATAGCCCTTCTCCAAAGCAGGGGTGAAATGTTCTGGTTTCACCACAGATTTTCTACTCATTTCGTTTTTGGAATCGGCTTGTAGATTCCAGGTCCCTTTTGTATATAACCTTTATTCTTTTGCTTTTAAAAAAAAATTTTGTTTCATATTTAAAGCCTTGTGTTAGTCAGTGCTTCATGTTGACCATTATTTGAACAGTTTGCCATTTCAGCAAGATAAATACTTATTTGTGTTTTAAATAAAACTGGTGTAGGAACGTCTTGATGTTGTGAGTTAAGTAGTCGTACATCACTTCAGGCTGAGATCTGCCTCAGTAGAGGCCCAATTAGAATGTTGTTGAACCTTTGTGTACGTGATCCAATTTCACAGATTCTATTTGTCTTTAGAAACCTTTTACAAGGACATGGTGCCAAACTTCCCCACATGTGAAGACTTTTTTCTGACAGTGATGCTTACCCATTATTATTGTAACTCAAGTAGTGTCATTAATTCTTTTAAAGAAGAGAGGGTTTAGAAGCGATCATTAGATGGCTTCAACAATTTAGAATTTTCAAGCATGAAAGCATATATGAAATTTTTAGTTCAGGGAAGTCCAGTTTTTTGTTATGGAAATACACATAAATTTGTTAACCACCAAAGAATATAGGCCTTCCCAGATGGCGCAGTGGTAAAGAATCTGCCTGCCAATCAGTGCCTGGGTTGGGAAGATCCTCTGGAGTAGGAAATCGCAACCTGCTCCAGTGTTTTGCCTGGAAAATTGAATGGACAGAGGAGCCTGCTGGGCCAGCGTCCGTGGGGTTGCAGAGACATGGCTGAGCACACACAACATAAATTTTTCCACATTGTCTAAAAGTCGTCCCCAACAAGTTGAATCAACTTGTCACAGAAAGCAAAAGATCGCATATTCAGTTTTGAGTGATGATGGTTTTCAGTTTTAACAGGGAAAAGGTCCAAACGTACAATTTGGCAATAGCCAGAGATTTCACACTAATTTGCAGCTTCTGTGTGTGTGTGTCAGTAAATGGCCCCTCAAAGCTCTGGCCCTAACCTCCAATCCCAGGGGCCCTCTCTCGTGTCCAGAACATGGTTTATGCTCCTCATGGCCAGTCTGTGGTCAGTGTTTAGACTCAGTTTCAGAAATAAAGCTTATTCTCCATACTGATCAAAGTTTTACGATCCTTTTCTAAAATTGTGGCTTCATTTTGCCAGACTATTTCTGCAATTCTTTAAAATATTTGCTTTGTCAAGAACCAAGAGGAACTGTGGTCTTCAGTTGCCATGTTACACCACTTTAGCTGACATGTACTGAGATGTACTGAGTACTTACATGCCTATGAATTAACATATCTATTTCGACACTAATCCTATACTGCATTGGAAGATGACTGTTTTTATCCCCACGGTAGTGTCGAATATTTTCAGATATAACAATAAGAAAGGATATTTTTATGTGCAGTTGGGTTTGATTTGTTGAACCTTTCAAGAACTTGCTTAAATCAAATCTTTGAAAGCTGCTGAATAAATATATGGAAGTATCCATAGGTTATACATCTGACTGTGTTAATAATTCTCTAAACTCACTGAATTCTTTAAATAAAGCTACAGGCATCAATGCAAAAATACTTAATATTTTCTTAACATTTTACAATAAAAGGGTCAGAGTATAAAAAGGCCCCCAAATAACAGCAATTCAGAATTTATGTTTTTACCCAAATAGGCAAAAGCCCAAGGTGGCTCCATTCTTTTCAGGTTTAAAAAAAAAATGTGTTTTTAAAAATAGGAATCACTAAGTGGGCCCGTTAGTAAAGTTTGGTTGGGTATGGCTGGGGAGGTGTTGCTGCACTGGAATCCGTCGGAATGAGCAAAAAGTGGGTTAAAACTCAGTGATGCCTGTTCCCGGCTTTTTGTTCTAGATTCTGTGACTGATTTGTCTTCAGATAGGAAGACAACGGTCTGTTAAGATGAAGGGTAAACTCACCCAACATTGAGAGTGCAGAGGTGGAAAAATGCTCCGTGGAAAAACGCTCCAGTAAAAGATTATTGTAGGACTTGCCTGGTGGTCCAAGGGTTGAGACTACACACAGCACCTGGGAACCATCTATAGATAGCATCATCCATTTAATACTTACACCCATTTCATTCCTGTTGCTTTTTCCTTAAAAGTGTTTCAAAGCTGGGGTGTGCTTCATAAATTCACTACATGCTTCCACTGCGGCAGGCACAGGTTTTCATCCCTGGTCAGGAAACAGATTCTGCATGCCATGGCCAAAGAAAAATCGACTGCTGAATAGACAAATGACTGAGATAGGGCATTGGATGGAGGAAGAGAAGTTTCAAGGGAAAAGAGAAGTTAAATAGAGGGATCCCTTCCCTGGTAGGTTTATTTGTTACTGAGTTCACTTATTTGGCTTGAGAGGTCAAGGAAGATAGTCAAGTTTAGAAAAACTGAGGAAATGTGAAAGAAATACATTGGCATAACTGCCACAGAAGTATTTTGGACTACCCTCCCTCGAAGAGGCTCAAATTAGAACACAAATTCTTACCGTCATTAAACACTGCTGACCGCTACGGACAGAGAATTTATGAAGCAAATCCCAGCTTGGAAATACTTCTAAGGAAAAAGTAAACAGGGATGAAATGGGTATAAGTATTAAACGGATGGTGCTATCTATAGATGGCTGCCAGGTGGTGCAGTGGTAAATCCACCAGCCAATGCTGGAGATGCAAAAGATGTGTGTTCAACCTCTGATTCAGGAAGATCCCCTGGAGTAGGAAATGGCAGTATTCTTGCCTGGAAAATTCGATGAACAGAGGAGCCTGGCAGGCTACAATCCATAGGGATGCAGAGTCAGACACCACTAAGCCTGACCGAGCACAGAATAACATCTATAGAGAGGAGGAGGAGAAATCCGTGAGTTCCAGACTGGCCAGAGGAGGTTTCCTTGCGATATTAGATCTGGAGTTTTGTGTAGTTTAGTAAAGGAGATGATTTGAGCTGCAAACAAAGCCAAAAATTTGAGCAGCTAATGTTTGTTTTTAATGACCTCTGATCATCCCATTGGTAGTCTCAGAGTCTGTCATTCTTGCTCAGATTGCTGACAGCTGTTCTTGGCCAAAGAATAAGCTATTAAAAAAAAAAAGAAGAAGAGGATGTATTTTAAATGTGAATTGGAGTCACTCTGCTCATAAAATCCTCACGTGCCTTCCCCTTCCCTCCAAAATTAAACTCAAGTCCGTTAGCACAGCATGCAAGGCCCTGTTGTACTCGCCTCTTCCGTCATTCACCCTTCATGCTCTACACGTGCAAAACTACTGGCAACTGACTTTCCTTGTACACTGATCTCACTGTTTGCCTTTGTTAATGCCATCTTCTCTTTCCTCGCCTTTTTTTTCTGCTAACTCCTACATACTGTACCACTTGCAGATTACCTCTGCCTATACCCTGCTCTCCCTCTCCCAAACTGGGCTCTGATACCTGTCTTCTAGGCACACACTTTGTTTAACCTTCATTGTTTTGAAAGTACCTGTCCATCTTCCTCAGCGGAATATACACTGCTTCAGATAGAGGCTCTTACTAACCTATATATTCTCAGCACCTACTACCGATCTGGCTCTGAGAAGGAACGCCACAGCCTGGGTGGCTTAAACAACAAGAGAGGTATTTTCTCACAGTTCTGCGGCTAGAATCCCACCATCATGGTGTTGGCTAGTTTGGTTTCTTCTGAGGCCTTTCTCTCTGGCTTGCAGATGGCCCCCTTCTCACTGTGTCCTCTTATAAGGCATGGTCTTCCCTCTATGCCCATGTCTGTGGCTTTTATTTATACTTATTTATGGCTGTGCTGGATCTTCGTTGCTGAGTGTGGGTGTTCTCTAGGTTCAGCAAGCAGGGGCCACTCTCCAGTCATACGAGGGGTTCTTGCCGTGGCTTCTCTTGCTGCAGAGCTTTAGCTCTAGACCTCATGGGCTTCAGTAGTTGGGCACATGGTCTTAGCTGCCCCATGACATGTGGAGTCTTCCCAACCCAGAGATCGGACCCCAGTCCCCTGCATTGGCAGGTGAATTCTTAACCACTGGCCCACCAGGCAAGCCCCAAGTGTCTGTTCTACTCTGTAGAAGGACAGTAGTGACCTTGGATTAGGGCCCACCCGTGGCTGTGTGCATTATGCACTCAGTCATGTCCGACTCTTTGCAACCCCATGGCTCATCTGTCCATGGAATTTTCCAGGGAAGAATACTGGAGCAGTTTACCGTTTCCTTCCCTGGGGGATCTTCCCAATCCAGGGCTCAAACCCACAAGTCCTGAATCTCCTGTACTGGTAGCTGAGTTCTTTAACAGCTGAGCCACCAGGGAAACCCACCCATAGGACCTCATATACCTGAATTTCCACTTCAAGGACCTATTTCTAAGTAGTCACATTCTAGAGGTACTGAGTATAGCTTCAATACATGAATTTTGAGGGCCACACTTCAGGTCATAATAGAAAGCATTCAGTAAATACTGCTGAATGAACGAATAAGTTCTTGACCCATTTCAGGGGCTATTGATCTTTGCTAGAGTGCCTCTATCTCTTCCCAACCCCATTCTTTGTCATGCTTCATTCCTCAAGCTGTGAGTCTTCTGGTTGAGATGCAAGAACTTTAAACTGAGAGAAAGGATATTCTTCAATATGTCTCTGTGGGCCAGTTGATTTGCAGATACCTGAGAACTTCAGATTTTACAAGAACATCATAACTAGTTGGAACACACAGAAGGAAACAAATGTGCCATAGTCCTTTTCACTGATAAGTTCATTGAACCAGTGATCAATTCATTCACAAGTTTCAAAATTCAAAATGTATGTAAGGGTAAACAGCCAAAGTCCTCCCTGCTCCTGCCCCAGCTCCCTGCTTCCCCAAGGCCAGTTCTGTTTCTCGGTTATTCTAGAGAGATTTTAGGTTCATATAAGCAAATATATTTCTCTCTAATATATAAAATATATCACCTCAATTTTATTATATCATGAACAGTCTTAAATTATAAATTACAAATTGATGACAAATCCTGTTTCACCTATACCTATACCAGCTATCCACCCCCTGTTCTGGCCCCCAGTACTAGGGCTAGAGTTGGGTGAGCAAAGTGGGCATAACTTAAGGGAGCACTCACTCTCAGAGTTGTACTTGCACATGCAAGCGTGATGACTTACATTTTGCTCCTTAGGCTTGCCCCATCTGAGATCCAGCTTTGCTGGCTCTGCTAAATTATTTTGAAGTAAACCTCAGATACATCATAGCTTACTTTTTATCTTACTGTATATTAGATATCTTTTCATATGAGGACACAAAGATCTTCAATTTTTACTATAATTGCATGCATAGTATTACACGCTATGAACATGCAATAATTGAGCTAATTCCTATTGATAGACATTTAGGTTGTTTCCCATCTTGGTATTTTAAACAATGCTGCAATGATTATATCACATATGTAAATTTATTTGTATGATTAAATATCTAGAAGTGGAGCTTAATAATTTATATTACCACCACTTTCTGATCTTTGCCAGCCTAGTCCGGGAAAACGACTTCTTGGTAGTTTAGTTTGCATTTCTTTTATAATGAGTGAAGTTGAACCTCTTTTCATATGTTTGAAGAAATCTGTATTTCCTTTGCTAAAATTGCCAATTTTTATTTTGGGTCTTTGTGTCAGATTAGAAATGGCTGCAAATTCTTTAAGGCACTTCTTTAAAGTGGGCTTTAGGGACTTCCCTGGTGGTCCAGTGGCCAAGACTCCCAGCTGCCAATGCAGGGGGCCTGGATTCAATCCCTGGTCAGGGAACTAGATCCTGCATGCCACAGCTAAGACTGGCACAGCCGAAAAAAAAGAGAGAGAGAGATGGACTCTGTTTTTCCAGCCCTTGAGTCTGGCCTGCGGGGTGAACATTATACTAGCTCTTGACCTGGCCTTTCAGGGTACCGTTAGCTTCGATCTTGGCTTCTTAGAGCCTTGAGCCCCCACATAATAAAGCACACCTCACGGCCAGAGAGATCATGTGGTGAGGCCCTGAGGCTACATAGACATGGAGGCTGATTCAGGTGGGGCCAGCCTTCCAAAGACACATGCCAAATCCTTAGATACACCTTCCGAAACCCAAAAATCACCCAGATGACCCTCTCCAAACGCTTGACCCACTAAGGTCACAAATTTTTTTTTAAAAAAGGCTGTCTTAAGCCATTAACCTTTGTTTCTTATGCAGTAATTTTTTTTATGTATTAGTAAAATTACCCATTTGTTTGATGTAGTGTAAACATACTTTACCCAGATCTTCTCATTTTGCTTATTTTGATGGCTTTTTATTCATGGAAAACTATATAATTTTTATATAATTGAATGTATTACTTTTCTCTTCAAAACCAACTAGAGCATACATATGAGTAAAATACACATTTTCAGAACAAGAGAGATGAACTATCATGATTAAACTAGATGAACTACAAAGAAATTAAAACTAAAGAAAACTAATGCCTGTGTACTCAGTCATATCCAACTCTCTGCGACCCCATGGACTAGCCCGCTAGCGCCTCTGTCCACGGGATTTTCCAGGCAAGAATACTGGAGTGGGTTGCCATTTCCTCCTCCAGGGAATCTTCCCCACCCAGGGATTGCATCTGAATCTCCTGCATTGCAGGCAGCTTCCAGGGAAACAAAACTAAAAATTTCTCAAAGAATCAAAATTTGAACAAATAGCCACCATGTACTTAGATTTTAAAAAATTAATTCTAAGTTGTTCTAGGTTTAATGTAATCACAGTAAAAATACCAACAGGACTTAACTTACCTAATTTTTAAAAGTCCTGTTGGTATTTTTACTGTGATTACATTAAACCTAGAACAACTTAGAATTAATTTTTTTTAATCTAAGTACACGGTGGCTATCGGAGAAGGCAATGGTACCCCACTCCAGTACTCTTGCCTGGAAAATCCCATGGGCAGAGGAGCCTGGTAGGCTGTAGTCCATGGGGTCGCTGAGAGTTGGACACGACTCAGTGACTTCACTTTCACTTTTCACTTTCATGCATTGGAGAAGGAAATGGCAACCCACTCCAGTGTTCTTGCCTGGAGAATCCCAGGGACAGGGGAGCCTTGTGGGCTGCCGTCTCTAGGGTGGCGCAGAGTCGGACACGACTGAAGAGACTTAGCAGAAGCAGCAACATTCTAAAGTTTTAAGGAAAAACAAAAATAACTAGGAAAATTCTATGAACTTTTTGTCCTGCCAAATCAAAATAACAGTGATACTAGTCTAAAAAAATACTAAGATCAACTGAACAAAATATAAACTCTATACATAAAAACACATACCTACACACACACACTTGATATACTATAAATGTGGCATTTAAAATTGAATGAGGAACAAAGGGTTATTTTATTTTTTTGCAATAGTGATGGACAAGTGGGTAGCCACCTAGAAACTTTAAAGAGGTATCTGTTCTAGGATATACTGGTATAAATTCTAGATGGATCAAAGATTTACATGGAAAATGGCAAAATCATTAAGGAAAAGTAAATCTCTTCTCATAAGTTATATGAGTCAACTGACTGGTTGTAAAGATCAATCCTTAAAAGTTAGGAATCGTCCCTTCAGAAATAGGAAAATGTAAGAACAAGTAGCTAAGCATTTCTGCATCTGAGATCAGACGGGTATACTGGTGTGTTCTATTCACACTGTCTTCAAATTCAGCAAATCTCAACTTTTCCATGTGTCTTCTAGGTCCTTTTAAAAAAATTAACTTTCATGTCCTTTGATCTCACATTTATTTTTATGAGGTTATTAATATTATGCTCTTTAAACAGAAGATCTTGAAACTGAGCCAGGACTCTGTGGGGCCTTCCAAATGACAGACCCCTTTGTATCCCTTTCCTCTTATTTATAGAAAAGCTTTAACCTCCTAGGCCTTCCCTGAGTTTCTAAGAGTAAATTTAATTTGAGAAGTGAGAAAATGCAGAAACAAAGGAAAACAGTCAAACAAGACAAAAATAATGAGTTTAGCCATGAAACAGAATCAAGGGCTACAGATAATATCCTGAGCCATATCTCTGAGTTGTTTTGCAGGTACTAAAACCAGGGAGAAGAAGCGAACTACCTCGTGACCATGAATACATAGCCTTCAGACTGGCTGGGGCCTGAGGATCTTTAATACTGACCCTTGTGACCTCAGCTGGTTACCTAACCACCCAGTGAGAGAATTGTGCATGAGCTGATCATGTAGCCTCAACCTTCTCCCTTACTTTCTCTTTAAAAATCCTCTCCTAATCCTCTCCTAAAAGTCACTGGGGTGTTTGGGTCTTTTGACGGTGAGCTGCCTGTTCCCCCGGCTGTCCTTCACCACGAACCAGTGTCAACAGCTTGGCTTTGCTGCTCCTCCTCGGAGCAGACCCAAGTTTGGTTTGGTAACAATCTCAGTTAAACAAGTTTCGATTCTTCTGCTTGCAGAAGTGTGCCTGCTGCTGCTAAGTGGCTTCAGTCGTGTCCGACTCTGTGCAGCCCCATAGAGGGCAGCCCACCAGGCTCCCCCATCCCTAGGATTCTCTAGGCAAGAATACTGGAGTGGGTTGCCATTTCCTTCTCCAATGCATGAAAGTGAAAATTGAAAGTGAAGTCGCTCAAGTGGTGTCTAATCTAAGCGGTGTCCCCTTGGACAAGTTCCTTCGACTCTGAGTTTCAGTTTCCTCATCTATAAAATGGGTATTCCAATTAAAGGAAATTTCTGTCAGCCCACAACCCAGAATATAGCCTAACCAAGTCCGACCCCTCCCCTCCAGCTGTGTTACCCAGGAAACGATATGTTGGAAGGCTGAGACCTTAATGTGTACACACGTACACTACTTCTTCATTGTATCTTTAAGCCCATGAGGAAGGAACATTTTTATCTCCATTTTGTTAATAACTAAGCCAAGACAGGGCGAGGGTGAGTAACGTTCTTGGTCATCACACACTGTAAGAGTGCAGGATTGGAGCCTAGAAATCAGGTTTTAGGGTTTTCATTCAACATTGATCCTCCGCTGCCACCTAACAAAGAGCTCTCCAAAAAGCTGATGAGAGTTGAATCAGTTAGTGGAGTAAGCACAGCACCCGGCTTTGAAATCGTACCGTCTGTAGCCCAAAGTGTCAGCTGCGGGAGCCCTGAGTTTGGGCTTCTTGCGGCCCTACCCTGTCCACTACGACGCAGCTGTCAAGCCTAAATCCCAGGGAAGCAGGCCTTAGAAAAACCACTGAACCACACCAATTCAGAGGAGGTACGCAGGAACGATCCGGCTCGTAAAACCGACTCCAAAGCGAAGTCGCGATGGGCAGCCGCGGCCGCCGCACAACCGAAGCCGCGCTCCCCCTCCAGCCTCCCTCCAGGTGGCGCTGCAGGACCAACCCGCCCTCCGAAAGGGAGTCGCCGCCGTGCGGCCTCCCCGGGATGCTCTGGAGCATCGAAATAACCGACTCCTGTGGCTAGAGAGGTATTTTCCAGGAACCGCCCACGTCGCCGCCTGAGCACCGCGCACTTCCGCTTCCGGCTCGGTGTTCCGGAAGTTGCTCTCTGAGAGAGAGAGTGTGGAGTAGTGTGGTGCTTGTAAGCTTCCAGCATGGCGTACCGGGGCCAGGGCCAGAAGGTGCAGAAGGTGATGGTGCAGCCCATCGTATCCTGCTCGATGCGTGAGCAGTAGCAGCTTTGGGCCGGGAAATGAGGGGCGAAGGAGGAGACGGAGGAGGCCCGAGGGAGCCGAGTGCGGCCGCTCGTCCCATGAGCCCCTGGGGCGGCCGAGGCGAGGAGAAAGCGCGGGGAGTTGAAGAACCGGTTACGGGCGGGAGGTGGGCTCGGGCCGACCCTGCGCCGGAGAATGCGGTAGTGGTGGGGTGAGCGGGGAAGACGACTTTAATTATACACTGACTGAAAGCGGGTGTTACCGCTTTCCACCGGGTGGGAGACCTCGGCGCGGAAGAAACTCCAGGAAGATGAGAGTGGGGAGCTATTCCTTTATAGTATTTAGTGATGTCCTAATGGGTGTTTGGACTTTCCAGGTGGCTCAGAATCCGTCTGCCGATACGGGAGACGGGGTTTTGATCCCAGAGTGAAGAAGGTCCCATAGAGAAGGAAATGGCAGCCCACCCCAGACTTCTTGCCTGGAAAGCCCCATGGACAGAGGAACCTGGGGGGCTACAGTCCATGGGGTCACAAGAGTGGGACAGAACCTAGCGACTGAAGAGCAACAGTGGGTACCTAGTTGGGCACTTTCTTTGCTTAGGCACAGAGTTCGCGTTCAGAAAAATGCGATGCGGGTAGATTTAACGAGTTCCAGGAAGCAGAGTCTATGCTTGCGTGTGTTTTTTTTTTTTTCCTTAACTCTTGCTGCAGAATCTCATCTTCAGATACTTGCAAAATGTAAGTTGTTCTGTTTTATTTTCAAGTTAAAGGTGAATTTATTTGGCTGTTTGTATCATCCTGTCTGATGATTGTTCTAGAGTCAAAAAATGAAACGGGATTGGGAGGGCGTTTGAGGAGGAGTGCGAGGAAAGCTCTGATGTGACAAAATGGTATGTAGCTATGCCATGGGCTTCCCTGGTTGCTCAGACGGGAAAAAGTACTTCCTGCAGTGCAGGAGACCCAGCTTGGATTCCTGGGTGTGGAAGATCCCCTGGAGAAGGGAATGGCAACCCACTCCAGCATCCTTACCTGGAGAATTCCATGGATAGAAGAGCCTGGAGAGCTACAGTCCATGGGGTCTCAAAGAGTTGGTCATGACTGAGCCCCTAACACAGCCATGCCAACTCCAGGCATGCAAAGAACTGTGTTGTTACTACTTTGCAAGACCAAAATTACTAATTTCGAAAAGTAATTACTGGCTGACATGATAGTGGCACGTGGGTATTGGTACTTTTCTTGGGATTATGGGCAAGAACATTGGACCCTTTCCATGGCACCTCAGGATGAGACCCTGGAAGAAAATTTCAGTCAGCTTTTATTAGGTCAGAAGGTGGGGAGGTGGAGACACACTTACTGATAGAAGACACTGGAAAAGGAAGATTGGAGGGATAGGTTCAGAGGATTTAGTGAACCTTTTTACTCCCTTTCCTTTGGAGGGATTTTTATCAACTCACAATTTGACTTGGCAGAGCAGAGTATCCCTGAAAGAAAATGTGTTTCCTGTGGTTCTGATTGCAGTATGTGACAGCTTAATAGAAAAGCATTAATTTCAAGCCATTGTAATTTTTAATCACAGGAATTGAGGGTCTCACTCTGGTTATTAGGGCTTCCCAGGTGGCACTAGTAGTAAACAACCTGCCTGCCGGCGCAGGAGATGAGAACAGACTTGGGTTCCATCCCCAGGTCAGGATAGTCCCCTGGAGGAGGGCATGGCAACGCACTCCAGTATTCTTGCCTGGAGAATCCATCCCTCGGATAGAGGAGGCAGGCTACAGCCCATGGGATTGCAAAGAGACGGACACAACTTACGCATTCCTGGTTATTATGTGTGAGAGGTGGAAAACTGAGACACTAGAGAAGACTGTCTTGCAGCTGGAGTTTGCTCTGGTAGATAAGAAAGAAGCCCTTTTTGCTATCTTGTCACAAATTTTCACTCTAAATATATAGAGACTATAAGCAACAGAAATATGATTGAGTCTCAAAAACACAGGAATATTATTATTAGTTTCAGTGTAACATTTATTAAGTGAGAATGTTTCGTGGTAAGTAACTTATCTTGGCTTTTATTTGTCAAAGTTTTTTAGGAGCCATATTTGTCTGTTGTTTGACCAAAGTGTTTACTTTGTTTACTTAGTTCTTAACATTTTTCTGTTTTTCTGATTTCAGAGATCGCGGATTCAGGTGTGGCTTTATGAGCAAGTGAATATGCGGATAGAGGGCTGTATCATTGTAAGTACCCAGGGTATTTTACATCAGAGCATTTTGTTCAAAGAAAAAAATTTCCTAAAAGATGGCCAACAGAGCAATATCAGAGACCCAACCCACGGAAAGTCCTTCAGGACTCATTGTCCTTGTCTCATTGTTCTACTTAATAGGGATTAGGTAATTCACAAAAGAGAGGGAAAATTAATTTTATTAGCCAACCAAACAGTATTAGTCTTTAAAGGAGGAGTCAAGAAATAAAATGAAAAGGGAGAAAGATGAGAATTCTTGGTTAGTGATACCTGAATAGAACTGGATGGGGTAGTTAAATAAGATGTCCAAGGTAGCAAAGTAACTTAAATAATGTTTTAAAGAAAGAAAATATGGGTGGAAGTGTTATACTAAGAGTCTGGTATTTCTTTTAGACAGTGTAGTAGATTCCATCAGTAATTTCCCCTTCCCCTGTTTGTTAGTTGAAAAAACAAGCTTGGTGGTTGGTAATGATAGTGTCTTTGTGGGAACATGGGAAAACTGAGTAGGTTATAAAAGATGTGGATGATGACTTTTTGGCATAGTTAATGAAGACTAAAGTCCCCAAGTTCCAGAAGTAATTTGAAGTACATTCCCTCTTTCGTTGTTATTTAAAAAGAAACTTAGGGAGTTTCCTAGTGGCAAAGTAGTTACAATTCCAGGCTTTCAATACTGTGGCCTGGGTTCAATTCCTGGTTGGGGAACTAAGATCCTGCAAGCTGTGTGGGGCACTCCCCCCCCCAAAAAAGAAGAGGCTTGAGATGTGGTGTTTCAGCTGGAAGATCAGTGGAGAGATGAATTTCTGAATTTGCGTTTTTATGTATGGCCATATTAATTTAGAACGGTTTGGATATGATTTTACATGAAGATGACAGTCAATTGACTTATTTTTCTAGGGTTTTGATGAGTATATGAACCTCGTATTAGATGATGCAGAAGAGATTCATTCTAAAACAAAGTCAAGAAAACAACTGGGTAAGAATATAGATGGCCTTAAAGAATTACAGATATTTTTATTCACTTGCAGAATTGAATGAATTGCAACTTATTTCATGTTTAAATTTAGTTTGTATTTGAGAAATTATTGGGGAGAGTAGCCTGGTGGGCTACCGTCTATGGGGTTGCACAGAGTCGGACATGACTGAGTGACTTCCCTTTCACTTTTCACTTTCATGCATTGGAGAAGGAAATGGCAGCCCACTCCAGTGTTCTTGCCTGGAGGATCCCAGGGGCGGGGGAGCCTGGTGGGAGGCTGTCTGTGGGGTCGCACAGAGTCGGACATGACTGAAGTGCCTTAGCAGCAGCAGCAGCAGTATATTCTTAGTCATCTTTTGCCACTTATTGTTAATCTCACTCCATTTCTACTTCTGTCTCTCCAGTTGAGAGCTCTCACCAAGGTTACCAAAGGCTAATGGTGTTAAATCTAATGGTCCCCATTTTATTGAGCTCTAAACAGCATTTGGCTCTGTGATACTATAGTCAGCTTTTCACTTTTCATTACTAGTTGTTCCTTTTTGAGACTTCTATATATTCATACTTTAGAACCCAGCCATTAAATGTTTGAGTTGCTTAAGTCTTGGTTCTCAGTCCTCCTATCACTCAATGTTATTTTTCCTAGGTACTCAAGACTGCACTAACAGTTATATTTATATGTTGACTTGCAAATGTAGATTTGTAGCCCTAGACCTCTCTCAACTTCTTCAGCATTTCTACTTGGATGTCTCAAAGGCTCCTCAAAATTAGCATATCAGAATCAAACTCAATTCCAAAGCCTGACACACTATTTAGAGCTATTTTAGTGTTTCCTGGCATAGCAAATGGGACCAGTTCTATTCAGTTTACTAATAAATTTCTCTGCAACTCCAATTTTCTCTGTAGACTCCAGTCATCTTTTTAAAACACTGACCTGAATTTGTTATCTCTTTGCTTGAAATCCTTTGGTGGCTTCCTGTCGCTCATAGGATAAGAAAATCTTTAATATGTCCTTTAAAGTCTTTCATGATCTGGCTTTACCTCCTTCTGCTCATTTTGTATCACTCTGTACTTCATTTTCTGAGGATCATCCGCACTTTTTTCAATTCTTGAAATCTGCACATTTGTCTCATAAATTTTTGTGTATGCTATCCCCTGTGTCTTTGGGACTCAGGTCAAATACCACTTCCTGCCAGGGTTAGATTTTGTTTTGCTTGGGGTGGGGATGGAGGGAGGGTATGCTGTGCTGAATTTGTAGCAAAACATTCATTTTGGGGATTGTTAATGTCTGCCACTGGACCACAGGCTCCACTAGTGCCTGAGTCCTCTCTGTTTTGCTCCCTGATACACTTAGTGCATGCCACGTAGTAGAAATTTTAAAATCTTTGACTAGTGAAGTCAGTTTCTTGACTCATGTTCTTTAGGATTTATGGCTTCCTCAAGGCTTAAATAATCTCTGTTAAAATTCCATGAAGTTGAGGTTTATTTAGGCGTTTTTTCTTTAGCTGTTTAATGCCCCAGTTGACGGCTCACTAGTGTTTTTAGAAGTGGTACTTTTCAAGTGCCTCTTTTTTCCAGTCCTGAGGATTCTCTTGAGCCTTATCCTAGCTGTGTGCAAAGTAGATTCTGAGAGTGGCATAATGTTTTGCTTAGCTTCTTCCTGCCTAGGCTTTTTGAAAGCCTGGATTTTTCAAATATAAACGTCTTATCAGGAAGTGCAAGCTCACCTTACTGAAATTATTTATAAATTATTTGCAAAGTATTGATTGCTCATGGTAATATCAACTGTAAAACAGGTTAATATTACTTCTTGTGGAATTGCTGATGGTGATGATTAACATTTCTCAAACTGTTCTTTTGAACACCAGTGTTCCTGCAGATATTTATAGATATTTCTCAGGAAGAGTGTCCTTTGCTTAAACAGATTTAGACAGTGTTAGGTAAAACTTAAACAAGTTTGTATATCACAGGATGAAATCCTTATTAAGAACTCTTAAGATGAGGTTATAGTATGCTGCTGCTAAGTTGCTTCAGTTGTGTCTGACTGTGCAACCCCATAGATGGCAGCCCACCAGGCTCCTCTGACCCTGGGATTCTCCAGGCAAGAACACTGGAGTGGGTTGCCATTGCCTTCTCCAGTTGCCATTGCCTCTCCATGAAAGTGAAAAGTGAAAGTGAAGTCGCTCAGTTGTGTCTGACTCTTCGAGACCCCATGGACTGCAGCCTACCAGGCTCCTCCATCCATGGGATATTCCAGGCAAGAGTAATAGAGTGGGTTGCCATTGCCTTCTCCATATAATAGGCTGCAGTTCCTAAAAAACTCATTTCTCAGCTTCTGCAGAATCAGCTTTAGGAAATGTTGGGATAGTTGACTTAGTCTACAGAAACTGTACTTTTCATAAAATAACATTTCTCTGCCTTCATTAGGTTATTGTTGGAAAAGTGAATATGTTCTGATAGGCACAGCCTTTCAACATTGGAAAATGTCACATAATTTCACAGACGAGAAAGCATTTTTAGAATCACTCAAGAACGATCTAAAATTCTGAAACTAAAAGTTACAGTTTTCTGAATGACTATTAATGGCTTCGTCGTCGTCTTTTTTTTTTTAATTTTGTGTTGCAGGTCGGATCATGCTAAAAGGAGATAATATCACTCTGCTCCAAAGTGTCTCCAACTAGAAGTGACAGATGAAGTGGGAAATTGTTTGGCAATACCAAACAATTGGGTTTTTTAGGTCTCCTTTGTTAGAGATGTAGTTCTAAAACGTGTATTCATATTGTTCTGCTCACCCTTATGTTATTACCAGATGACAATAAATGCTGTGGGACTGTTTGTATCAAAATATTTACCTTATTTTTTCTATCCAGTTACAGAGTTTTTACACAATGTCACTGTTAGCTGTTAGTGTTTATTTTAAAGTTTTCTGAGGGATGGCACTTGCCCTGAACATTGGTTTTTCACAGAACTGGGATTTGTAGATCCTTAAGGCAAAGACAAGGAATTCTACCTGATGTGGCTTCTGATACTGGGTGGTGTAGCAAGGGAGCGTTCACAAAAGTGAAGATTATGGTGCTAATATATGTTTTCATCATCAGTTCTAATTCTGGAAGCTGGGACACCAGGGCTTCTAGCCACAATATGTTGAGAACATTATAAGGGCTCAGTATCTGCTTAGCACTCTGTTAGAGTTACTGTGTGAGGTCTTTGTGTATTCTTTTATCCCTAAGATCAGAATGTGAGGAATATTTGGATATAGACAAAGAATGAAGGTTTTAATTAAAAAGGGGTTCTGTTAAGAGTTAACCAGAGGGAGACTTTGTGAGATTGGTAATCTGAAAAAGACCCACAGGAAACACTGGTTAACTACTGTTAGGCAGAATAATAGAATGTTAATTGAAGAAACACCTCTCATACTCTTATCTCCAAGGATTTTGGTTCCTCCCCTAGTAATTGCTTATTTCCTAATCATGTCGTTAGTTCTCACTTCCCCCAATATATCAGGGTTGTTCTGATTAGAATTCTTCTATTAAATGGTTATTGAGCATCTGCTATTGGTTGAATACATACAGTGAAACAGACTGACAAACATAGCCTCAGTACCAGGTACTAAGTATTATTTAAGTTGAATCTTGAAAGATGAATAAGACCTACCTTAAATTCTGATAATGGGCAGTGTTACTAAGGGTAGCTGAGGAAGAACCAAAAAGTCCAGTTCTTGTTTTGCCAAATGCCTGTGAGGGTGATATAGAACTTTTCTTTAAACTGAGTAGAAGAATCACTTTGTGAGGTAGAGAAGATTTGTAGGTGAGTGTAGAAATCAGTCCAACTTAGAACTTGGCATTTTAGCTGTCCCACTCTATTTAAAGTTGTGCCTTTTTGGTCATGTTTTCTGAGTAAAGGGCTGGTTTAGCTCTTTTGACATATCTTAAGTTGGAAATTCTATTGAACCTGCTATAGCATGCAAAGAAAACCTCAAGCAGCAGAGGGAGTTGCAGCCCTGAGACTGCTTCAGCCTTTCTGGTGAAAAGCTTTTTGAGAGCAGAGCAAAGACCTCCCTGCAGCTTTCTTGGCACCAAAATAGCTGAGAAGAAGGATAAAAGCTGGAGCAATATAATCCCTAAGAAAACCTGCTGGCTGCTTTTTCTTTTCCCCATGCTGCCTTTCTGACCTGCCCACCCTATGTAAGCAAAGCTGTTCCTGCTGTGGCTTATTCTGAATGGCTCAAGACATGGAAGTGTCTATTTTTGACAGAGCAAATGATGATAGTGAGAAATAAAGGTACAGTGAACTCTTAAAATTGAGCTCTGTATTTAGAAATCCCTGCTTGCTTTCCTGCTGTACTGGAACCTGTGGTGTTTGCTTTTTAAGTTGTACGTTTCCACAGTCTGTAGATCTTTTCTTCCAACCAGAATTTATATTATAGAAGGCATTGCTCTCTGCTTCATTAAGGTTATTAGTATGTACTGCCAGGAATCTGCTCTTGGCAACTCTTGGTATTTGAGCAGTTATTTTTCTGGAATGGTTGGTTTCTGAAGGGGTGTTGCTAACCACTCAGTAACTCTCATAATATTGTTGAAGTGAAGGATGGGAGGAGAATAGCCTCTGAGACAGTAAGTGCTGATTCGGGCCTGGTGTTCTGTTGGTAGTAAGCAGGGGGAAAGAAGGGTCAGAATAGTTGGAAAACACTGGAATTCTGTATATGCAGGCACTAGCTGTTCTTGAGTCACATTTGTCAGTTTCAGGATTAGAGAGTGAGTGGGTCTCAAATTTGGACTAAGGCATTACTGCCCAGGAAATGCAATAGGCATTTCCTGGGGGAAAGCCTAACAGCACCATCTCCTGTTAATTGGTTGACCCAGGATCTTTTTCCTTATTAATTATTCCATAATTTATTATTCTTATTAGAACTGATCATAACCACATAGGAAAAAAACATATCCAGTGAAACTTTTAAAACTTCAAACTACACAGAAATATGTAGAGCAGAGAACAAATCCCCCCTTTCCCCATCAATGTTCTTCATGAAAATCCACGGTTAGGAGTTGGATGCCTTCTGAGCTCTTTTTTAATATGTATAGCTTGGTTTCTCATTTTGGTGTTTTTACTTTAAAGTTTCTTTTAATTAAAAACTTTAATTTTGGTAAAATATACACATATAATATTTGCTATCTTAACCATTTTAAAGTGTACGGCTCAGTAATGTTAAGTATATTCACATTGTTACACAGCCAATATTTGGAACTTGTTTTTTATCTTACAAAAATCAAACTAGACCCATTAAACAATAACTTGTCACCTCTCCCTCCCCTGAGCCCCTGGTGACCATCATTCTTTCTGTTTCTGAGTTTGATTAGGTGCCTCATATAAAGAGAATGTGTCAGGATTTCCTTCCTTTCTAAGGATGAATAGTATTGCCTGTATGTCTACCTTATTTTGTCTATACTTTTAACTGTCAGTAGGCATTTGGGTTGCTTCCACTTTTTTACTTATGCTGCTGTGCATCTTGAGACTCAACTTTTAGTTCTTTTGAGCATATGCTTACAATTTTTTTTGAGGAACCATCATACTATTTTCACAGCATCTTCACCATTTTACTTTCTCATAATTAGTGCACAGAGGATTCAGTTTCTTCACTTCCTTGGTAAAACAACTTTTTTAATAGAGAAGTCTGTGACTTTTTGGCCAGGCAGGCTGCGTGAAGGGGACGAAGCAGAGGAGTGGTCCCGATGCTGGCCTAGCTGTGCAGGTGATTGTGTGGCAGTCTTGCCCTTGTGGATGCCCTCCGCGCTGCCCGTCTGAGGCGGGGTGCTTGGGTCCTGCAGGCGGCTTTGCCGCCTCAGGCTTCTCCTTGGGTGGTGCCTCCCTCTCGGCCTTACGCAGGTGCTGTAGCAGGGAGTGCTGCTTCCTCGCCAGGCCTGGCTCAGCAGCTGCTGGGCCCTGCGCAGCTGTACCAGCTCCTTGTAGGGCAAATTGCAAAAGGTCTGATGCTGCTTCTCCACTTGTGCAACCGTGTGGATTCTTCTTGGAGAGGCAAAACTTGCTTTTGAGAGTAGTCATCCTAATGGTTGTGAGGTTGTTGGTTTGGTTTTCATTTCCATAATAATTAGTGATGTTGAGTATCTTTCCATGTGTTTATTGGTCACTTGTATGTCGTCTTTGGAGAAATGTCTTAAATAAAGTGCTCTTCCCATTTTTAAATAGGTTATTTTGTTGTTGTAATTTGTACTAGTTCTTTACATATTCTTAAGTGATTTGCAAATATTTGCTGCCTTTTCACTCTATTGATTGTCTTTTAATACACAGTTCCAAATTTTGATGCAGTCCAATTTATCTGTTTTTGCTTTTGTAGCCTTTTGGGGAGTGGGTTAGGGGCTTGCCACACAGCTTATAGGCTCTTAGTTCTCTGACCAGGCATTGAACACGGACCCTTGGCAGTGAAAGTACAAAGTCCTAACCAGTGGACCACCAGGAATTCCCTGTTGCCTTTGTAGTGTCATAGGTATCTTTATCTATGTACACATGCTCTTTGCAGCTTCACTGTTATCAACAAAACTTGTACCTAGTTGCATGTTAAACAGCTGTGATGTATTCTAATATATATATGAGTCTCTCAATTTAAGTAGTCACATCCTATTGATAGGTATTTTAGGCTGTTTCTTATTTTTTGCTGTTAAAAAAAAATTGTAATTGACATTTTTATGCTTGTTTTTGTCCACTTAACATTTCCTGAGATGAATTCTTAGAAGTAGAATTGCTAGATCACAGGATATGCACATTTAAAAAAAACTCTGTAATTTTAAATTGCCTTCCAAAGTACTTGTGAGAAAATTGTTTTCCTCATACCAGGCAACCATCAGGCAACAGCATTAATGAAACACACAGGCTTATTGTGAGGATACTATGAGATAGTGATTGCCAGCATCCTGAGGATGCCAGAGGAGAAAGATGGAAGAATTTGATCTTTAATGAATTTGCACTACTGAATCAATCAATTCTGAAACTTCCTTGCCACCTAACTTCTTATGTGAGAGAATAAAATTCCTGATTGGGTTTTCTGTTACTTAGAGCTAAAGCATTGTAACTCAGTACAGTCTCAGAACAGGGTTACTTGTCTTCAGTACCTCTTAAACTTGGAGGGGATTAGTTGTTTTACTGAAGATTTGTCAAATGCCATAGTTGAGAAGGTTGGCAAACTTGGACCTATATGAGGGAATACAAACGAAGGGATGTGACCGATGTTATTCTGTAAAACAGTAAACTTCCTTAGTTAAAATAATTTTTGAGAAAAATGATATTGGATCATCATGTCTGGAGAAATTACTGTCTCTGGAGTACTAGCAGAGTACCCTCATTCCCAGGGCCATCTGAGTTTGAGATGTTTTGCTTGGCTGAGAAATTGCAGAGGAGTGAGGGAGAGTTATTAATAACAAATAAGTGCCTCCTTTTGATGAACTGTGTTACTAAACCAGAGATGGTAGGAATAGAGTGGGAAAGGGAGGATTTTCCCAAAAAAAGCTTTATTCTTTAGATCATATACTTGGTAAGGTGAATTTGGGAAGATATGGCTTCTATTTTCCCAATGTCAGCTTTTATTAAGATGTATGTATTAGACATAGTGAAAAAATTTAAATTTAGTCCTTGTCTTTGGGGAGCTGGGAAAGCAGTGTGGTAAAGAGGGAAAGATGACCTTGGTAGTCCACGTACCTGGCCTTAAATGCCAACTTTAGAATTATCCAAATATCTCAACCTCAGTTTCACAGGGTTGGTGGAAGACCTATCAAGCCTCAGGAATGCTCAAGAAGTATTCTTTGTCTCATTAGAAATGATACTTTTTTGTCTAGTTATAAATGTGGATAGTTTTGTAGTTTAAAAGATTTAGGAATGTGTGAGGAAAGGTAAACTTGTTCTACATAGAGCAAGACATATCACAACTTTTCCATACAGATTTCAGAATCAGCTTGTCAATTTCTATTAAAAAACTCTACTGGGATTTTGGTTGTGATTATTTCATGCTATAAATAATTGGGGAAGAATTGACCATTTTCTGTTGACAAACATGGTCAGTCAGTTCAATCGCTCAGTTGTGTCCGACTGTTTGCAATCCCATGGACTGCAGCACGCCAGGCCTCCCTGTCCATCACCAACTCCCGGAGTTTACTCAGTCTCATGTCCATTGAGTCGGTGATGCCATCCAATCATCTCATCCTCTGTCGTCCCCTTCTCCTGCCTTCAATCTTTCCCAGCATCAGGATCTTTTCCAGTGAGTCTGTTCTTCGCATCAGATGGCCAAAGTACTAGAGTTTCAGCTTCAGTGTTAGTCCTTCCAATGAATATTCAGGACTGATTTCCTTTAGGATTGACTGGTTGGATCTCCTTGCAGTCCAAGGGACTCAAGAGTCTTCTCCAACACCACAGTTCCAAAGCATCAGTTCTTCAGTGCTCAGCTTTATTTATGGTCCAACTCTCACATGCCATACATAGCTACTGGAAAAACCATAGCTTTGACTAGATGGACCTTTGTTGGCAAAGTAATGTCTCTGATTTTTAATATACTGTTTAGGTTTATCATAGCTTTTCTTCCAAGGAGCAAGTGTCTTAATTTCATGTCCGCAGTCACCATCTGCAGTGATATAGGAGCCCAAGAAACTTAAGTCTGTCACTGTTTCCGTTGTTTCTCCATCTATTTGCCATGAAGTGATAGGACTGGATGCCATAATCTTAGTTTTTTGCATGTTTTAAGCCAGCTTTTTCACTCTCCTCTTTGACATTCGTCAAGAAGCTCTTTAGTTCCTCTTTGCTTTCTGCCATAAGGGTAGTGTCATCTGCATATGTGACGTTATTGGTACTTCTCCCTGCAGACTTTTTTTTTTTTTCATCCCTGCAGTCTTGATTCCAGCCTGTGCTTCATCCATCCTAGCATTTCCCATGATGTACTCTGCATATAAGTTAAATAAACGGGGTGACAATATACAGCTTTGACGTACTCCTTTCTCAATTTGGAACCAATCCATTGTTCCATGTCTGGTTCTAACTGTTGCTTCTTGACCTGCATACAGATTCCTCAGGAGGGAAGTAAGGTGGACAGGTATTCCCATCTCTTTAATTGTCCACAGTTTGTTGCTATCCACACAGTCAAAGGGTTTAGTGTAGTCAGTGAAACAAAAGTAGATATTTTTCTGGAACCCTCTTGTTTTTTCAGTGATCCAGTGGATGTTAGCAATTTGACCTCTGGTTCCTCTGCCTTTTCTAAAACCAGCTTGAACATCTGGAAGTTCTCAGTTGACTACTATTGAAGCCTAGCTTCAAGAATTTTGAGCATTCGTTTGCTTGTGGGTGAGATAAGTGCAGTTGTGTGGTAGTTTGAACATTCTTTGTCATTGCCTTTCTTTGGGATTGGAATCAAAACTGACTTTTCCCGTCCTGTAGCCACTGCTGAGTTTTCCTCGCTGGCATATTGAGTGCAGCACTTTCACAGCATCATCTTTTAGGATTTGAAGAGCTCAGCTGGAATTCCATCACCTCCCCTAGCTTTGTTTGTAGTGATGCTTTCTAAGGCCCACTTGACTTCACATTCCAGGATGTCTGGCTCTACGTGAGTGCTCACACCATCGTGATTATCTGGGTCATGAAGATCTATTTTGTACCGTTCTTCTGTGTATCCTTGCCACCTCTTCTTAATATCTTCTGCTTCTGTCAGGTCCCTACCATTTCTGTCCTTTATTGAGCCCATCTTTGCATTCAGTGTTCCCTTGGTATCTCTAATTTTCTTGAATTTTCTCTAGTCTTTCCCACAGGCTGTAGTCACGTGGGCTCAGTACTTGCTGCTCGTGGGCTCTAGAGTATAGGCTCAGGAGCATGGACTTAAGTTGCTCCACAGATCCTGGATCAGGGATCAGACCTGCATCCCTGCATTGACAAGTGGATTGTTATCCACTGTGCTACCGAGGAAGTCTCTTTCTAGGTTTCTTATATCGTTTTTCTGACATTCTCCACATCGTCCGTATTTTTTGAGCATTGTTAATGCATATGTTAGACTTGGTCTTGTAGGTCTGCAATTAGGTTTTTCTCAGGGATAGTTTTTATTGACTTAATTTATTCCTTTCAATGGGCTATACTCTCGTTTCCTTGCATGCTTTGTGTTTTTTGTTGTTGTTGAAAATTAGCTATTTGAATCTAATAATGTTATCCCTGGAAATCAGATTTTCCCTCTTACCTGAAGTTTTTTGTTGTTACTATTTTATTGTTATGGGTTGTCTCTGTTCCAAGGATCAGCTGCAGGTTTAAATTTAAGGTCTTCTCATTTCGTTTTTGAGCCTGTACACTTTCTAATTTTTCCCATATATGTATTTGGTTTTGAATGTCCTAGTCTTTTGATGTCTGGCTGCCAAAATGGGAGAAAGAAAAAAATGAAAGGGAGGGAGAAAAGGGCACTGACACTTTAAATCACTTATAAGGTCCCTTCAGCCATAGGAGAGGAGGCTTACAACAATGGGTGGAAGTGCAACAACAATGGGCCTCCTAGCAGCTATCACCAGTTAGAATATGACTTCCCAATATTTGGAGGACAGAGTCCGTTTTACCCATCCAGGATGTGTGCAGACTGCATCGGGAACATATGCACAGCTGCCTGCCTTGGAGATGGGGGATTGTACTGTGCTAAGAGCTGAGACTGACCAAAAATAACCATAGTTTACCTTCCAAGCCTTCCTCCGGAAGTTGTAAACCTTCAGTCAATTTCAGAATTTTAAGACAGATAGGTCAGAGGAATTCTGCCAGTTGTAGTCTTAAGTGGGGAGAGAGTCCTAGTGTTTCCTGCTCTGCCATCCTCCCAGAATCCTCTCTTATTTTTTAAAGGCAGTATGATTGTTTTTCAAAGGCAGTAAAAAGGCAGTATTTTGTGAGTTTGTTCCTGAGCTGAAATTCTTGACATATCCCTTCCTGTTGTGAGATCTTTTTATGAGAACTTCACCAGTGTTTTTGAGTGTGTGTGGAGATAGAGAGGGTACATGTATAAATACAATGGGGAATTATATGATATGTAGCTCTTCATAAAGTTCTGAGACCTGTGCTGGCCAGTACAGTAGCTGTTGAGCACTTGAAATGTGGCTTCTAAGTCCCTGGTGGCTCAGACTAAAGAATCTGCCTGCAATGCTGGAGACCAAGGTTCAATCCCTGGGTGGGGAAGGTCGCCTAGAGAAGGGAGTGGCTACTCGCTCCAATATTCTTCCCTGGAGAATTCCATCTACCTAAGAGCCTGAGGGGCTACAGTCCATGGAGACACAGAGTTTAATTTAGAAAACTTTCATGGGTGAGTGAAACAACCTTGCTATGGAAATCCACTTTTTCAGCTAAACATTTAATGAAACTCAATACATATCAAGTATTACTGATAAGAATTCTGTTTTCTACATACATATTGAATATACATATATATGTATGTTCATATTCTACATACATTTCTACATACATATGTACTATGAGTGTATTATACCCAACAGATTTTGATAACTACCCCCAAAATGAAGTAAAATATTTAATTAGTAAGTTTTTATATTTATTACATGTTAATGTTTTGGATATAATGGATTAAATAAAGTGCATTTTTATAATTATTTCACTTTTTAATTTTCTCATTACTTAGGAATCTTAAATTACATATATGGCTTCTGTTGTGTGTCTTTTAGACAGCACTAGCCTAGATTGTATGTAACATGAGTTTAAAACACCATTCCCATGGCTCTCCAGTGTTGTAATATAGGAAAAGTGGTAGCTCTGTAGAGTTGGTGACATTAGAGGGTTCGGTGTTGGAAAAATAAGAAAGGAAGCCTGGAAAGCTAATGCAGACCCAGCTGGTTGGAAGAAGAATTTGTGCATTGGGAAGGTTTATTGCTTGAAAGCAACTATTACCCATTTAAAGTATGAACTGAGTACACGGTTATCCCTACATTGCTATGTTTTCTGCTTTCAGTTTATAATCCAAGAAAGTAATTTATTTTTAAAAAATAAACATGAAAGTTGAAAAATAAGGCTAAAATTAATGAGACAAAATGATTAAATATTAAAATGAAGAGGACAGAATTAACAGAAAGATAACTTAAAAAGGAAAACATATACTATTCTAAATCAAGATTTTAAACATTATATCCATGAACCCTCCCTTCCCCAATATTAGCTACAGAAGCTAGTGAACCTCGCTACAATTATAAGTAGGGGGGAACATTCATTTTTTTAGAGGAATACGAGGATGGAGTTACAGAGGAATTTATGTACTCTCACAATACTTTCATAATCATCACTGCCAAAAGAAAAAAATCACTAGGCTTCTTAATCAGGTTGAAATAAGAAGGACCACATTTGTCTTCTCACCAGAAACAACAAAAAATCTGGACAAAATTTATATGAAGCAGTAGATTTCAGACACTGGACATCAGGTGTTTCAGGATAGTGATCTATGAGGAAGGGAAAACCAAATGAGATGGGCCATATAATTGGCCATAATCTCTGGAGAGATTTCAGGTATAATGGGCAGGTATCCAGGGGAGACCAGGGGTCCCTTAAGTTGAGAAGATGGAGACAAGAATCTGGATAGGCCAATGTAAATAAGGGTTTTTAGGACACAGTGCTGAAGAAAAGAGAGCTGAAGATGTGCAGACTTCCCTGAAGGCCTGTAAGATAACCCAAGACAAGGGAATAAACACCAAAATGGAACAGAGTACACTTTCAACGTATCTCACACAAAGCTGGGAATATATTATAATCCCACCAGCCACAGAGGAACACCTCATACTTCACAGGGCATCAGAGTACTTAAGACAGCATTGTATTAGTGGGACAAAAGTAGCCCTAGATTAAGATTACTCTGGTCTCACCTAATAAAAATTAAAACATAAAAGTTATTAATAAATAGAAGTAATAAAAGTTAAACTTTTAAAGAAACAAACTATTTCTAAGTAACTTATGTGGATCCCAGGACAAATCTCAAGATATTATAAAAATGGAAAAATATCTGGAATACAATAAAGTAAAATTCACAGTGTCTGCTAACCAGTTGGAAATTATCCATCATGCAAAGGAAAAAGAAAATACAACCTGTAGTGAGAAAATCAGTAGCAACACAGTTGGAAATAACACCTGATAGGATTTGATTTACAAAGACATTATGTTCTATATGTTCAAGGAAGTAGAGAAATGCTTGAACATTAAAAGATTAAAGAAACGAAAAGATTCAAATTAAACCTCTGCAAACTCCAATGTCTGAGATGAAAAACATACTAGATAGGATTAACAGCAGATTCAGTTCAGTCGCTCAGTCGTGTCCAATTCTTTCCAACCCCATGAATCGCAGCATGCCAGACCTCCCTGTCCATCACCACCTCCTGGAGTTCACTCAGACTCATGTCCATCGAGTCCGTGATGCCATCCAGCCATCTCATCCTCGGGTGTCCCCTTCTCCTCCTGCCCCCAATCCCTCCCAGCATCAGAGTCTTTTCCAATGAGTCAACTCTTCTCATGAAGTGGCCAAAGTCCTGGAGCTTCAGCTTTAGCATCATTCCTTCCAAAGAAATCCCAGGGTTGATCTTCAGAATGGACAGGTTGGATCTCCTTGCAGTCCAAGGGACTCTCAAGAGTCTTCTCCAACATCACAGTTCAAAAGCATCAATTCTTTGGCGCTCAGCCTTCACAGTCCAACTCTCACACCCATACATGACCACAGGAAAAACCATAGCCTTGACTAGACGGACCTTAGTCGGCAAAGTAATGTCTCTGCTTTTGAACATACTATCTAGGTTGGTCATAACTTTCCTTCCAAGGAGTAAGAGTCTTTTAATTTCATGGCTGCAGTCACCATCTGCAGTGATTTTGGAGCCCAGAAAAACAAAGTCTGACACTCTTTCCACTGTTTCCCCATCTATTTCCCATGAAGTGATGGGACCAGATGCCATGATCTTTGTTTTCTGAATGTTGAGCTTTAAGCCAACGTTTTCACTCTCCTCTTTCACTTTGATCAAGAGGCTTTTTAGCTCCTCTTCACTTTCTGCCATACGGTTGGTGTCATCTGCATATCTGAGGTTATTGATATTTCTCCCAGCAATCTTCATTCCAGCTTGTGTTTCTTCCAGTCCAGCGTTTCACCTGATGTACTCTGCATAGAAGTTAAATAAGCAGGGTGACAATATACAGCCTTGACGTACTCCTCTTCCTATTTGGAACCAGTGTGTTGTTCCATGTCCAGTTCTAACTGTTGCTTCCTGACCTGCATACAGATTTCTCAAGAGGCAGGACAGGTGGTCTGGTATTCCCATCTTTGTCAGAATTTTCCACAGTTTATTGTGATCCACACAGTCAAAGGCTTTGGCATAGTCAATAAAGCAGAAATAGATGTTTTTCTGGAACTCTCTTGCTTTTTCCATGATCCAGCGGATGTTGGCAATTTGATCTATGGTTCCTCTGCCTTTTCGAAAACCAGCTTGAACATCAGGGAGTTCACGGTTCACGTATTACTGAATCCTGGCTTGTAGAATTTTGAGCATTACTTTACTAGCGTGTGAGATGAGTGCAATTGTGCGGTAATTTGAGCATTCTTTGGCATTGCCTTTCTTTGGGATTGGAATGAAAACTGACGTTTTCCAGTCCTGTGGCCAATGCTGAGTTTTCCAAATTTGCTGGCATATTGAGTGCAGCACTCTCACAGCATCATCTTTCAGGATTTGAAACAGCTCAACTGGAATTCCATCACCTCCACTAGCTTTGTTCGTAGTGATGCTTTCTAAGGCCCACTTGACTTCACTTTCCAAGATGTCTGGCTCTAGATTAGTGATCACATCATCATGATTATCTGGGTCATGAAGATCTTTTTTGTACAGTTCTTCCGTGTATTCTTGCCACCCCTTCTTAATATCTTCTGCTTCTGTTAGGGCCATACCATTTCTGTCCTTTATCGAGCCCATCTTTGCATGAAATGTTCCCTTGGTATCTCTAATTTTCTTGAAGAGATCTCTAGTCTTTCCCATTCTCTTCTTTTCCTCTATTTCTTTGCATTGATCGCTGAAGAAGGCTTTCATATCTCTTCTTGCTATTCTTTGGAACTCTGCATTCAGATGCTTATATCTTTCCTTTTCTCCTTTGCTTTTCGCTTCTCTTCTTTTCACAGCTATTTGTAAGACCTCCGCAGACAGCCATTTTGCTTTTTTGCATTTCTTTTCCATGGGGATGGTCTTGATCCCTGTCTCCTGTACAATGTCACGAACCTCATTCCATAGTTCATCAGGCACTCTATCTATCAGATCTAGACCCTTAAATCTATTTCTCACTTCCACTGTATAATCATAAGGGATTTGATTTAGGTCATACCTGAATGGTCTAGTGGTTTTCCCTATTTTCTTCAGTTTAAGTCTGAATTTGGCAGTAAGGAGTTCATGATCTGAGCCACAGTCAGCTCCTGGTCTTGTTTTTGTTGACTGTATAGAGCTTCTCCATCTTTGGCTGCAAAGAATATAATCAATTTGATTTCGGTGTTGACCATCTGGTGATGTCCATGTGTGAGTCTTCTCTTGTGTTGTTGGAAGAGGGTATTTGCTATGATCAGTGCATTTTCTTGGCAAAACTCTATTAGTCTTTGCCCTGCTTCATTCTGCATTCCAAGGCCAAATTTTCCTGTTACTCCAGGTGTTTCTTGACTTCCTACTTTTGCATTCCAGTCCCCTAGAATGAAAAGGACATCTTTTTTGGGTGTTAGTTCTAAAAGTTCTTGTAGGTCTTCATAAAACCGTTCAGCTTCTTCAGCAGATTAGACATTGCAGAATGAAAGATTCATAAACTTGAAGATAAAAAACAGAAACTATCCAAAGTGAAACAATACAGTAAGTTCCCTACATACAAATCTTCAAGTTGTGAACTTTCAAAGATATGAACATGTGCTCACATGTCCAATCACATGAGTTAGTTCACTTGTCTGGTGTTCACTGTCACATGCTTGCATCCTCTCCGAGTGGTTTGCTTTTGTGTACTTTACTAAATAGAAGATAGAGTAGTAACAGTATCTATTTGAAGCCTAGGATGCCCAGAAGCAAACAAGCACAGCAGTGAAGTAGTTGGTCCAGCAATAGGTTAGATGTTTTTGAGGCATGGGACCTAAGTGTAGAGTGGTACACGAAGGTTGCCCTTCAGAATAAAACCCAGTGTGACTGTGTCATCTCTGACAAGAAAAAAAGACCTACTACCCAGACGTCACTGGGTGGTTTTTCAGGAGTGTCCGTGTGAACCGGGATCTGTGCCATCAGCATCATGTGTGAGTGACATTCCCGCTTGCCCTCCATTTCCTGTTACTGCTGATCCTTCAGCTCTACTGTCTCTCTTCATTCTCTCTCTTATAGTCAGTAACTCTTGCCTGTTCACCCGATGCCAGCACCTCGTATGCCAGCCGTTGTACTACCCCACTATACTTTTTAAGGGACAGTATTGTAAGATTAAAGGTTTTTTCCTTATTTTTTGTGTTTGTTGTGTATTATTTATGTGAAAACTGTTATGAACCTATCACAGTACGGTACTATATAGTTGACTGTGTTAGTTGGATACCTAGGCTAACTTTGTTGAACTTACAAACTGGACTTATGAACATGCTCTTGGAATGGAACTCGTTTGTGTGGGAGGGACTTCACCGAAAGATTGAAGAGCTCTACAGTGGATTGTGGAATTGTAGGGCAACGTCAAATGATCTAATATATGTGTAATTGGAGTACCCAAAGGACAGCAGAGTATAGGACCAAAAAAACATTTGAAGAAATACTTACTGGCCAAAGAAAATTTCAAATTTGATGACAACTATAAGCTCGTGGATCCAAGAATCTCACTGGACACCAAGTACAAGAAACATGCCAGAAACTGTGTGAAAGCAGATAATACTCAATTTCTTCAAACCAGAGATTAAGAAAATACTAAAGATAGGGCAAAAAAACCCAAAGCCTATAGAGAAACAAAGATGACAGCATAGTTTTCATCAGACACAATGCAAATGTGAAAAGAGTGGAGTAATATCTCAAAGTACTGAAAGGAAAAAAAAAAAAAAAAAACTTGAGGTCTATGCCCAGCAAAAACATCTTTCAAAAACTGTGGTAAAATTGAGCAATTCAGACTTACAAAAGTTCAAATAATTCATCACCAGCAGACTCATGCTAAAAGAATTGTTAAAGGAACTCCTTCAAAAATAAGAGACAAGATACCAGATGGAAATTTGGATCTACATAAAAGAATGAAGAGTAAATTTCTTTAAAAGATAGATACAGTTGACTCTTTAACAACACAAGTTTAAACTAATACAGAGATCTACCTATACATGGATTTTTTTTTCAATATATACATACTACTCTACTACATAATCAACAATTGATTGACTCCCTGGATGTAGAACCACAGAGAGCCAGCTATAAAATTAGAGTTTTGACTCTGCAGGGGGCACAATACCCCAACCTCCACCTTGTTCAAGAGTCAACGGCATTGCTTAAATGAAAAGTAATAAAATTAACCATGGCCCTATAATATATGTAGAAGTAAAAAGTATGACAAAAATAGAACAAAAGTTTTTATCTGAAGGAGAAAGTAAAAGTAAAATATAAAAAATATAGAAGTAAATGTGTACAACAGACTTCTGGTTCAAGATGGCAGAGTGAAAGAATGTGCTCATCTCCTCTTGCAAGAGCACCAAAATCGCAGCTAGCTGTTGAACAACCATCAACAGGAGGATGCTGAAACCCATCAAAAAGATATCCCATGTCCAAAGACAAAGAAGAAGCCGCAGGATATGGCAGGAGGAGTGCAATCACAATCAAATCAAATCCCATGCCCACCACGAACTAGAAAACAATAATACCAGAGAAGTTCTCCCACTGTTGTGAAGATTCTGAACCCCATGTCAGGTTTCCCAGCCTGGGGAACCCCAGGGAATCTGACCTTGAAGTTCAGCAGGATTGGATTATAGGATTTCCACAGGACTAGGGGAAACAGGGGAACCTGGTGGGCTGCCGTCTACAGGGTCGCACAGAGTCGGACACGACTGAAGCGACTTAGCAGCAGCAGCAGCAGCAGGGGAAACAGAGACTCTAGTCTTGGAGAGCACAAACAAAACTTTGCATGAACCAAGACCCAAAGGAAAGGAGCAGTGACCCTGCAGGAGACTGAACCGAAACTACCTGCTACCATTGAAGGGTCTCTTGTGGAGGCATGGGTCAGCAGGGGCTCCCCACACGGATGGGGGCACTGGCAGCAGCAGTCCTGGGAGGTCCCCCTCAGCATAAGCCCTCTTGGAGGTCACCATCAACCCTACCATAGAGCGCATAGACCCCAGGGCTGGGGTGCCTCAGATCAAACAACTACCAGTGAGGGAGCGCAACCCCGCCCATCAGAAGATAATTGGATTAAACTTTACTGACTAAGGCCCTGCCCACCAGAGAAAGACCTAGTTTTTCCCACCACCAGTCCCTCCCATCAGGAATCTTACACAAGCCTCTTAGCCTCCTCCATCAGAGGGCAGACAGAAGAAGCAAGAAAAACTACAGTCCCACAGCACCTAGAACAAAACCACATTACATAGTTAATTGAGATGAAAAAGCAGAAAGTTATGTCCCAAATGAAGGGAGGACAATAAGACCCCAGGAAAACAACTAAATGAAGAGGAGACAGGCAAATTTCCAGAAAAAGAATTCAGAATAATGGTAATGAAGATGATCCAGGCTCTCAGGAAAACAGCAGAGAAAATGCAAGAAATGTTTACCAAAGACCTGCAAGAACTAAAGAATAAACAAACAGAGGTGAATAACAGAAGGAATCGAAAGCAGCATAACTGAGACGGAAGAATGGATAAATGGCCTAGAAGACAGAATGGTGGAAATCACTGCCACAGACCAGAATACAGGGAAAAAATGAAAAAAAGAAACAGCCTGAGAGACCTCTGGGACAACATTAAATGTACCAACATTCACATTATAGGTATACTTTATTCTCCCAGAAGGAGAAGAAAGGACCTGAGAAAATATTGGAAGAGAAAGTAGCTGAAAATTTCCCTAACATGGGAAAGGAAATAGTCAACCAAGTCTAGGAAGCAAGAGAGTCCCAGGCAGGATAAACCTGAGGAGGAATATACAGGGACATAGTATTCAAATTGACAAAAATTAAAGATAAAATATTAAAAATAACAAGGGAAAAACGGCAAATAACATTTGTTGACAATGTTTGTCTATATTTGTCGATAACAATGTTGACAAATAACATTCATCTCAAGACTCTCATTGAGATGTGATGGATAAATCAAAAGCTTTCCAGGCAAGCGAAAGTTAAGAGCATTCAGAACCACCAAACTAGCTTTATAACAAATGCTAATAGAACTTCCCTAGACAGGAAACACAAGAGAAGGAAAAGACGTACAAAAAATAAACCCCAAACAATTATGAAAATAGTAACAGGATCATACATATCAATAATTACCTTAAAGTGAATGGATTAAACGCACCAACCAAAAGACACAGACTGGCTGGGCAGTCACCATGTGCATGCATGCAGCCCCACTCACCACCTCAGCTGGCTTGACCCCCCACAAATTGTCTGTAATTATTGTATATGGTTAGGGTAGTCGTGTTCCCGTTGTGGCTTGCAATTGTAATTATCATTTATTTTTTGTCTGGCTCGTGATTGTGAAAACTGATAAACATCTTTCACTATTGTGATTATGTAACTATTACTATTATTATTATGTAACTTAATACCACTGTGTCATGCCTGGTCAATAGAAAAATAATAGAATTCTATATCACCAAAACTATCATTTAATAGAAAACCTGTAATCACTTTTTAAAATCCAGATGTATATCAGAATTATCTTGGAATTTTTTTTGAAAAATACAAATGCCCAGATATTGCTTTTTTTTCTCCAAAGCTCCAGATATGTTTCTAATAAGCAGCCATGTTTAGAAACAACTGGACTATATGATGATCCTTTTACTTTTATCCAGTTTGTTTCACTTTTTCTATTTCATATTCAGTGCTCCCATCTCAAGTGGTTTATGTTTTCCAATTTCTCATCTCTTCTTTTTTTCTTAATGTTCTTTCTCAAGCCTTTATCAAGCATAGTAGAAAAGCTTTTGTATACATATATATAAATAGTACGTATAATATATATATTTTAGAAAACTTACAAATTTTGCCTAAGAAAATTATGACATTTTCATTCCACTTGTTTGACTTAGTATGAATAGAATGCTAGATTTCTAATTTAAAAATATACATATGCAACAAACAACAAAGTTTTACTGTATAGCACAGTGAACCATCAGTTTCAGTTCAGTTCAGTTCAGTCGCTCAGTCGTGTCCGACTCTTGGTGACACCATGGACTACAGCACTCCAGGCTTCCCTGTCCATCACCAACTCCCAGAGTTTACTCAAACTCACAGAGTTTACTCAAACTCACATTCATTGAGTCGGTGATGTCATCCAACCATCTCATCCTCTGTCGTCCCCTGCTCCTGCCTTCAGTCTTTCCCAGCATCAGGGTCTTTTCAAATGAGTCAGTTCTTCGCATCAGGTCCCAAAGTATTGGAGCTTCAGCTTCAGCATCAGTCCTTCCAATGAGTATTCAGGACTGATTCCCTTTAGGATGGACTGGTTGGATCTCCTTGCACTCCAAGGGAGTCTCAAGAGTCTTCTCCAACACCACACTGTAGTCAATAACTTGTAATAACCTATAATGGAAAATAATCTGAAAAGTAATATATATGTGTATATGTATGACTGAATCACCTTCCTGTGTACCTGAAACATTGTAAGTCAATTCTATTTCAATAAAATATATAAATTAAGGAAAAAAAAGTGTATGACATTAGGACAAAGACCAGGAAGAAGGAAAGGGAATTTTCAGGGTGTAAGAGTCTTACCCCATATAAAAAGTGATGTATTAGTGGAATGTAGTACATAATAATTTAAAGATTGGTGTATAAGATAAATCCTGAAGCATTCACAAAAATTGTAAGACTGATAAGCTAATAGAAGACATATAATAGAATCCTTAAAAATGCCCAATCTGGGGACTTCCCTGGTGGTTCAGTGGTTAAGACTCCACTTTCTAATGCAGGGGATGCAGGTTCGATCCCTGGTTGGGGAACTAATATCCCACATGTTGGGAGGCAACTAAACTCAGCACTACAAGGAAGAGCCCATGGCCACAATGAGAGACCCTGCATGCTGCAGCTAAGACCCGACACAACCAAAAAAAATCCAACCTAAAGAAGGGATAAAGGGAACAAAGAGAACTGAGACAGACTGAAGACAAATAGCAAAATGAAAACATCTATTACCAGTCAATAATTGTACTTCATCAAAATTGTCTAAACACCCCAGTTAACATCAAGGCGGATTTAAAAAGTAAGACACAATTACATGCTGATTATCAGTGGTTTCACTTTAATAAGTGGTTCAAATAAGTTAAATGTATTAATAAAATAGTGGGGAAAATGCCCTTCTGCCTCTAATACAATATAAAGAAAGTTGGAAAGCCTGTGTAAAGAGCAAACAAAGTAGAGTTCAGAACAAAGCTTATTACCAGTGAAAAGTCAATCTTGTTATAAAGGTCAGAGGGTCAACTCTGTGGAGCTGACAATTCTACATGTTTATGTTCCTACATATTTACGGCACAGCTTCAAAATACATGCAAAAGCTGACAAAATGGTGATGGGAAGCAATATTCATAATATAGGCAGATTTCAACACTTCTCAATAACAAAACACACGAAACTAATATAATTTTGTATGTCACTTATATCTCAATAAAAACAGAAAATAAGGGTATATAAAATTTGAACCATACTATCAACCACTTTAACGTAATTGACATTTAGATAGTACTCAGGAGCAGCAGAAAACAGTTTTTCCAAGTGCACAAAGGACTTTTTATCAAGCTTGCTCATATTCTGGGCAATAAGTATCAGTATATTTAAAAGGATTAAAATCATGCAAAGTATTTTTGGCAATAAAATTAAATTAAAATTTGACAGCAGAACAGTATCTGAGAAATCTCCAAATATTTGGGAACTAAACACACTACATCCTCCAAGAAACAACAAAGAAACAAAAAGGGAAATTAGGATTTTGAACTGAATGAAAAGTGAAAATACATCATACGAGAATTTGAAAGATACAACCAAGGCAGAACTCAAACAAAAATTTATAGCATAAATGCCTGTACTTGAAAAAGAAAGTTCTCAAATCAATAATCTAAACTTCCATCTTAAACTAGAAAATTAGTGTGTGTGCATGTTCAGTCATGTCTGACTCTTTGCGACCCCCTGCCAGTAGCTGGCTCTGTCCTTGGGATTTCCCAGGCTAGAATGCTGGAGGGGGTTGCCATTTCCTTCTCCAGGGTATCTTCCCAAACCAGGGATCAAACCTTTGTCTTCCGAATTTCCTACACTGGCAGGCAAATTCTTTACCACTGAGCCACCTGGGCTAGAAAATAAGAATAAGTAAAAATACTCAAAGTAAGGAGAAGAAAGGAAATAATAAAGATAAGAATAGAAATCAGTGAAATTGCTAAACCTCTAGCTAGACTGATCAGGAAAAAAGATGACACATTTTACCAATATACCAGTAGCATTTGGGTTTTTTGTTTTTGTTTCGATTACCTGGTTTTTAGGATCTTAGTTCCCTGACTAAGGATTGAACCCGTAGCTTGGCAGTAAAAGTACGGATTCCTAACCACTGTACCAGCAAGGAATTCCCCTAAAAGCAGAACTCTCTAATCCAATCTCTAATCCTTCCAAAGGATGGCTTTACTAGTGAATTACACAATATGTTTAAGGAAGGAGAGAAAAAAAAAAAAAAAACAATTCCTTACAAAGTCTCCCAGAAAATTGAAGGGAACAGAATGCTCCCTTACTCCAGGAAACCAATTAGTATAATTTTTCACACTAACACACTTTAAAATAAAAAGTGTTCTCTCCTCAACACTTGCACTGATAAAAAACACTGATAAAATACAGCATCCATTTCTGACAATTATTCAGTTGTTACATCGCGTCTGACTTTGCAACCCCATGGACCGCAGCATGCCAGGCCCCTGTGTCCTCACTATCTCCCAGAGTTTGCGCAAATTCATGTCCATTGAGTTGGTGATACTGTCTAACCAATTTATCCTCTCCTGCCTGCTTCTCCTTTTGTGTTCAATCTTTCCCAGCATCAGGGTCTTTTCTAATGAGCTGGCTCTTTGAATCAGATGACCAAAGTATTGGAGCTTCAGCTTCAGCATCAGCTTGAGCTTCCAATGAATATTCAGAGTTGATTTCCTTTAAGATTGACTGGCTTGATCTCCTTGCACTCCAAGGGACTGTCAAGAGTCTTCTCCAACAGCACAGTTCAAAAGCATCAATTCTTTAGCGCTCAGCTAGGTTAAGCCTACCTTGAAGTATTTTGAGCATTACCTTCAGTTCAGTTCAGTCACTCAGTTGCGTCCGACTCTTTGCAACACCATGAACCGCAGCACACCAGGCCTCCCTGTCCATCACCAACTCCCAGAGTTTACTCAAACTCATGTCCATCGAGTCGGTGATGCCATCCAGCCATCTCATCTTCTGTCGTCCCCTTCTCCTCCTGCCCCCAATCCCTCCCAGCATCAAAGTCTTTTCCAATGAGTCAACTCTTCACATGAGGTGGCCTAAGTATTGGAGTTTCAGCTTCAACATCAGTCCTTCCAAAGAACACGCAGGACTGATCTCTTTTAGGATGGACTGGCTGGATCTCCTTGCAGTCCAAGGGACTCTCAAGAGTCTTCTCCAACATCACAGTTCAAAAGCATCAATTCTTCGGTGCTCAGCTTTCTTCACAGTCCAACTCTCACACCCATGCACGATCACTGCAAAAACCATAGCCTTGACTAGACAGACCTTTGTTGGCAAAGTAATATCTCTGCTTTTCAATATACTATCTAGGTTGGTCATAACTTTTCTTCCAATGAGTAAGTGTCTTTTAATTTCATGGCTGCAATCACCATCTGCAGTGATTTTGGAGCCCCTCAAAATAAAGTCTGACACTGTTTCCACGGTTTCCCCATCTATTTCCCACGAAGTGATGGGACCAGATGCCATGATCTGAGTTTTCTGAATGTTAAGCCAACTTTTTCACTCTCCAGTTTTACTTTCATCAAGAGGCTTTTTAATTCCTCTTCACTTTCTGCCATAAGGGTGGTGTCATCTGCATATCTGAGGTTATTGATATTTCTCCCTGCAATCTTGATTCCAGCTTGTGCTTCTTCCATCCCAGCATTTCTCATGATGTACTCTGCATAGAAGTTAAATAAGCAGTGTGACAATATACAGCCTTAACATACTCCGTTTCCTATTTGGAATTAGTCTGTTGTTCCATGTCCAGTTCTAACTGTTCCTGTTCCTGACCTGCATATAGGTTTCTCAAGAGGCAGGTCAGGTGGCCTGGTATTCCCATCTCTTTCAGAATTTTCCACAGTTTATTGTGATCCATACAATCAAAGGCTTTGGCAAAGTCAATAAAGCAGAAATAGATGTTTTTCTGGAACTCTCTTGCTTTTTCCATGATCCAGCAGATGTTGGCAATTTGATGTCTGGTTCCTCTGCCTTTTCTAAATCCAGCTTGAACATCAGGAAGTTCATGGTTCACGTATTGCTGAAGCCTGGCTTGGAGAATTTTGAGCATTACTTTACTAGCGTGTGAGATGAGTGCAATTGTGTGGTAGTTTGAGCATTCTTTGGCATTGCCTTTCTTTGGGATTGGAATGAAAACGGACCTTTTCCAGTCCTGTGGCCACTGCTGAGTTTTCCAAATTTTCTGGCATATTGAGTGCAGCACTCTCACAGCATCATCTTTCAGGATTTGAAACAGCTCAACTGGAATTCCATCACCTCCACTAGCTTTGTTCGTAATGATGCTTTCTAAGGCCCACTTGACTTCACATTCCAGGATGTCTGGCTCTAGGTGAGTGATCACACCATCGTGATTATCTGGGTCGTGAAGCTCTTACCTGAGCACCATGCAAAATGGGTGTAATTGTATGGTAGTTTGAACATTCTTTGGCATTGCCTTTCTTTGGGATTAGAACGAAAACTGACCTATTTCAGTGCTGTGGCCACTGGTGAGTTTTCCAAATTTTCTGGCATACTGAGTGCAGCACTTTAACAACATCATCTTTCAGGATTTGAAATAGCTCACCTGGCATTCTATCACCTCCACTAGCTTTGTTCGTAGTAATGCTTCCTAAGGCCCACTTGACCTCACACTCCAGAATGTCTGGCTTTAGATTAGTGACCACACCATCATAGTTATCCATTAAGACTTTTTTGTATAATTCTTCTGTGTATTTTTGCTACCTCTTCTTAATCTCTTCTGCTTCTGTTAGACCCATACTGTTTCTGTCCTTTATTGCACCCATCTTTGCATTGAATGTTCCCTTAATTTTCTTGAAGAGATCTTGTCTTTCCCATTCTATTGTTTTGCTCCATTTCTTTGCATTGTTCACTTAAGAAGGCTTTCTTATCTCTCCTTGCTAGTCTCTGAAACTCTACATTCAGATGGGTATATCTTTCCTTTTTTCCTTTGCCTTTCACTTCTCTTCTTTCCTCAGTTATTTGTAAAGCCTCCCCAGACAACCACTTTGCCTTCCTCCATTTCTTTTTCTTGGAGATGGTTTTGGCCATTGCCTCCTGTATAATGCTATGCACCTCTGTCCATAGTTCTTCAGACAGGATTTGATTTAGGCCATACCTGAATTGCCTAGTGGTTTTCCCTAGTTTCTTTAGCTTAAGATTCACTTTTGCAATAAAGACCTTATGATCTGAGCAACAGTCAGCTCCAGGTCTTGTTTTTGCTGACTATATAGTCTGTCCATCTTCGGCTGCAAAGAATATAATCAATCTGATTTCGTATTGACCATATGATGCTGTCCAAATGTAAAGTCATCTCTTGTGTTGTTGGAAGAGGGTGTTTGCTATGGCCAGTGCATTCTCTTGGCAAAACTCTGTTGGCCTTTGCCCTGCTTTATTTTGTACTCCAAGGCCAAACTTGCCTATTACTCTAGATAACACTTGACTTCTTACTTTTGCATTCCAGGCCCCTATGATGAAAAGGACATCTTTTTTTGGTATGAGTTCTAGAAGTTTTGGAGGTCTCTATTAGAACTGATCAACTTCAGCTTCTTTGGCATAGTGGTTGGGGCAGAGACTTGGATTACTGTGATGTTAAATAGTTTATCTTGGAAATGAACCAAGATCATTCTGTTGGTTTTGATATTGCATCCAAGTACTGCATTTTGGATTCTTTTGTTGACTATGAGGGCTACTCCGTTTCTTCTAAGGGATTCTTGCCCACAATAGTAGATATAATGGTCATCTGAATTAAATTTACCCATTCCTGTCCATTTTAGTTCACTGATTTGTGAAGATGTTGATGTTCATTCTTGCCATCTCCTATTTGACCATGTCCAATTTACCTTGGTTCATGTACTTAACATTTCAAGTTCCTATGCAATATTGTTCTTTATAGCATCAGACTTGACTTTCACCACCAGACACATCCACAACTGAGTGTCCTTTTTGCTTTAGCCCAGCCACTTCATTCTTACTGTAGCTATGAGTAACTGCCTCTACTCTTCCCCAGTAGCATATAGGACACATCTTGACCTGGGGACTCATCTTCTGGTGTCATATCTTTTTTGCCTTTCCATACTGTTCATGGGGTTCTTGTGGGAAGAATACTGAAGTTGTTTGCCATTCCCTCCTCCAGAACTCTTCACTAGGACCCCTCCATCTTGGCTGGCCCTGCATGGCATGGTTCATAGCTTTAGTGAGTTATGCAAGTCTCTTTGCCATGACAAGGCTGTGACTCATGAAGGGGATAAAATCAGTTATACTTACATAATCAATTACACTTACATATTAAGCACACCAAGTTTATTGAAGTGTTTAATTGAAATCAGATTTAATTTACAGTCAAATAAATTATAATTTGACTATATTTGGTTAAACTGCAGATGATTTTAGACAGAAAAATATAATGTTTCAATGGATATCAAATTCTGATTCTGTTAATTGAAGTCTATAATTACTGTCTAAGTTTAATCTCCCAGAGAGTTCCTTGTTGTCATGTTACATATTTGTAAAGGTTAATTGAATCTTTAAGAAACTACTGTAAGCTTGTTTCTAAAGTTATTGCTGCAATCTATCTTTAAATGAAGATTAAATGCCTCATGCCCTGTGACCAGGTTCTATCAAAAACTGAGTTATTGTGTTAACTGTACAATGACCCAATACTTAGGAATAAATTCTGTAGTAAAATTGTCATAAAATATGACTACTCATGACATGCATTACTGCTTGCAGCTAAAGCACAATGTACAATGTTTGTATGACAGTTCAGTATCATTGATAAAATGCCTTTAAGATGTTTCCCCAATCGATATACCTCTGAGCTTGCTCGTGATATCTGATTAGTTTTCTCCCAATATGGATAACTAGGCAAATGTATAAATAAAATATAAGCCTACCACTGAGAAACAAATATTTAGACCTTTTAAAGGATTTAAAAACAAAAAGGGAAAATGATTTTTAAAGATTTTCACATATCGAGGTATGTGAAACCTTGGCCATGGAACCCTATCATCAATAAAATTTTCAGCAGCTGGTTGGACTATATTAGTTGGGTCTCTTACTCTCAGTTGTGACCTTTGTGATCTTAATGTTTGTATTGGTCTTTGTCTGTTTAACCTTTTGATCAGGTTTGTGTCTTCTAGGCTTCAACAGTTTCAAATAAGACTCAAGGTGGCTCAAGGACTTCAACCCATTCTATCAGAGGGTAACCCAGGTCCCTACACGTCCCCGGAACAATCAGCAAGGGACTTCTACACCTTTAGAGTAAGCTAAGTTCCATGGGTCTGTGGCCCCTGTCCACCAGGAAGAAGTTTCAAAATAAGAGACCTTCAACCCCTTAACCTTTAAGAATAAGGGATGTAAAATCCCTCAGAGGAGAATGAGACAGGCTGGGACCTGACCCTGGGTCCCTTTTGCTGCAGTGCTTGCACCTGGACAAATGTCTCCTTCAACAACAGAATGAGGACGTATAAGGGACCAAAAATAACTGCATACATGGGCAGTTGGGGCAAATTATGAGCAACAAGATACAAAGAGACCAAAAATCCAACAGCCACTTCTGAGGTGTCAGGAATAAAGGTAGTTTATTGCACATAATCCCTGAACACAGTACCATTAATGGACCACACAGGCCACCCATACATCTCCCAAGCCACCCATATATCTCCCAAGCCACCCATACAGTCTGATCCCTAGACTCATACCCTCACCTCATTTAAGGGACCAGCTAGAGGTCCAGTGTTTGGGATTCCATGCTTCCCCCTGCAAGGGCACAGGTTCAGTTCCTGGTTAGGGAGCTAACATCCCATGTGCCACGTGGCTCGGACAAAAAAAAAGAAAGACCAGCTTGCCCCACCCCACTATGGAATAAGCAAGAGAAGCTATTACTTAGTTCTCTCATGAGTCCCAATAAAGTCTTGCCTCACTTTCTTTTTTGGCCTGTTATCAATTTCAGTTGATTCGAGTCCTAGAACCTAAGTAGATAACACTGAGAGGAAATATAATTCTGTTTACTCTTTTAAAAAAAATTGAGGTATACACTCTGCAGGGAACATTGATAATAGAGGATGCTATGCATGTGTGTGGCAGGGATTATACGGGAAGTTTCTGTGTTGTTGTTATTGTTTTAGTCATCAAGTTGTGTCCAAGTCGGTGACCCCATGGACTGTAGCCCACCAGGCTCCTTGGTCTGTGGCATTTGCCAGGCAAGAACACTTGAGTGGGTTGCCATTTCTGTCTCTTGCACTGGCAGGTCAATTCTTCACCTCTGAGGCACCAAGGAGGCCGCAAATTTCTGTATATTCCCCTCAAATTTGTTGTGAACCTAAAACTACAAGAGTAAAGTCTTAAAAATATTGAGGTACAGTTGATGGAGGAGACTTTTGAGAGTCCCTTGGGCAGCAAAGAGATCAAACCAGTAAATCTTAAGGGACACCAACCCTGAATATTCGTTGGAAGGACTGATCCTGAAGCTGAAAATCCAGTATTTTGGTCATCTAATGTGAACAGCTGACTCCTTGGAAAAGTCCCTGATTCTGGGAAAGATTGAGGGCAGAAGGAAAAGAGGGCATCAGAGGATGAGATGGCTGGATGGCGTCACAGATGCAATGGACATGAACTTGGGCAAACTTCTGGAGATAATAAGGGACAGAGAGGCCTGGCATGCTGCAGTCCATGGGGTTGCAGAGTCGGACACAACTGGCTGACTGAACAACAACAACAACATGGTTGACGTGCAATATTATGTGAATTTTCAGGTATACAACATAGTAACTCACAGTTTTTAAAGGTAATACTCCATCTATAGTTTTTATAAAATGTTGGCTATATTCCTTGTGTTGTACAATACATTCTTAAAGCTTTAACTTTATTTACTCTTGATTTCTCTGTCTTTATTCCTGACCCTGTGTTTTTATTTTTGTTTCTGGTTCTTGGCTAAACTTGGTTCTAGTTGTGATTTGCACATATTTGATAAGCTATTCTCAACAGCAGCAATTGCGGGTCTGATTTTCTAGCCTGAATATATGGTTATATTAGCATGATAGGAGATTATACCCTGTTAGCTAATGATCACAGAATATGGTTTATTATACTTTTCTGTTTTGAATGCTTTCCTATTAGAAGGCAATGGCAACCCACTCCAGTGTTCCTGCCTGGAAAATCCCATGGACGGAGAAGCCTGGTAGGCTGCCATCTATGGGGTCGCACAGAGTCCCACACGACTGATGCAACTTAGCAGCAGCAGCATTGGTGACTTCAAATTGATTAGGAAGACATTTTGTGTACAATGGAAAGGTAAATATTCATTTGAGATCAGGACTGTTGAGATTTTGTGTATTGTATTTTCTTTGACCCATAGCTGCCATTGGGCTTCACTGGTGGTTCAGACGGTAAAGAATATGCCTGCTTTGCTGGAGACCTAGGTTCAATCCCTGTGTCAGGAAGATTTCCCTGGAGAAGGGAATGCTATCCACTCCAGTATTCTTGCCTAGAAAATTTTATGGACAGAGGAGCCTGATGGGCCACAGTCCATGGGGCCACAAAGAGTCAGACACGACTGAGTGACTAACAATAGCTGTCTTTATAGAACTAAAGCTGTAGGCTTTCAATGGGTCTCTGTGTCTATATGAGAAAATTCTTTACCTCTATATGAATTTGTAACATTTTCTTATCTCGGCATATATTAATAAATTACATTCTTCCTTGACACAACACAAAGCCACCACACCTAGTTATTCCTTTTTATCTTGTCACCTCTTTAATGTTTTTTAAAAAGGTTATGTATGTTGATGTGTACTTGAATATGTTTGTGTATATGTCTCCAGTAATTTGAATTGTTTACAATGGAAGAGGATGAAATTGCCTAATAAAATACAGGATACCAGTTTAATTTGGAATTCATAAAAACAATTTTTTGTATGAATATGTCTAAAATTCAAATTTAATTGGCATCTTGTTCTGTCACTTGTTAAGTCCAGCCTTCCTGATGGGAGGTACAGTCAATCCAAATAACCTAGACTATCATTATTAGGAACAAATATATATATACATATATTTTTCAAATTCTCAATCTTTGGGTGGAAATTTTAGACATTTAAATTTATGATTTTCAAAGAGATCATTCTTGTTTTTATATTAAAAATATATATATATTTGTTTGTTTGACTGTGGGGTTCTTAGCAGAATGTGGGATCTTCAGTTCTCACTGCTGCATATAGAATCTTTTAGTTCTGGCATGTGGGACCTAGCTCTCTGGCTAGGGAGTGAACCGTCGTCCCCTGCATTGGGAGCATAGAGTCTTAGCCATGGGGCCACCAAGGAAGTTCCAGTTTTTAAAGAGAGTACCTCTAGCTTTTATCTATTAAGTAGAATATTGGCTCATGATTTGAAATACACTTCTTAAAATTAAGAACTGTGTAAAAAAGGATTATCCTTATCGAGCAGATGTCTGGCCTTTGCACTTCAATACTGGGAAGCTAATCTCTAGCTCCTGACTGATAAGAATATCCTGCCTTATAGAAGTGTTTTTGTTTGTTGGGGGCTTTGACCACCAAATAGTTTAACAATGTGATTTATGTTATGGGCTTTGGGCCACACAATTAGTTCCAACTTCCAGGGGAACTAATGCTCGCATAATCTTGGAAGGGATGGACAATAAAGCCATATGGGCAGTAAGTGCTTGAGCCCTAATAACATTCTAGACACCAAGGTCTCAGGCGAGCCTTTCTGGTTGGCAATACTCCATACATGTCACACATTGCGACTAGAAGAAGGGGATACCATACATGATTCCATGGGGAAAGGATGGCTGGAAACTGCATTTGAGCCTCCTCGGGCTCTGCCCATCTCTTCCATATCCGATTTTGGTTTGTATTCTTTCTTTGTAATAAACTGTAGCCATGAGTATAAAAGCTTTAGGTGGGTTCTGGGTCCTTCTAGAAAATTATCAAACTGGAGGATGGCTTTTGGACTCCCCCCCCCACCCAATTAATTAGTGAGTTAGTGAGGCTCGTCTTGTGAGCTCTTGTCCCTGAAACTTTACAGTTTTGTTAACTCTGGGTTGATGCATCTATACTGTTAATGAGAATGTTGTTAAATTTTATTTTGCCTTCTTTTCAAACTTCTATTGAAATGATCAGTAAGTTTACCTTATCTGATATAGCTTTTAAAATATTAATCTGTCGTCAGAGGTGGGTCCAAGGCTTTGTGAAAGCTGACATATTTACCCCTCATTTTATCTTTCAAGCACTTTCTTGCTTTTGGCACTAAAAGATGCTTCAGCACTATCTTGTGTCTTTCCTACCCCAGCCCTGAAATCCCATTTGTTCAAGGAACACTGGTTCATTGCACAGGAGAATGGTATTCAGAAACCAAGATCTGGGCTCAGGTGTGCTCATTGCTACTGAGATGTCACTGCTTCTTGACTATTTCAACAAACATAGCCCCACAAAATTGCTTTATATAAATTTATATAGAGTTATATAAATATAAATTTAAGTTAAAATGTAAATATATTTATACACATGTAAATTTATATAAAGTTATATTTGTATATAAATATAAATGGGCTTCCACGGTGGCTCAGCAATAAAGAATCTGCCTGCAATGCAGGAGCTACAAGAAACACAGATTTAATCCCTGGGTCAGAAAGATCCTCTGGAGAAGGGCATAGCAACCCACTCCTGTATTCTTGCCTGGAGAATCCCACGGGCAGAGGAGCCTGGTGGGCTATAATCCATGGGGTTGCAAAGAGTTGGACACGACTGAAGTGACTTAGCATGCACACACACATACATACAGATGTTTATTTGATTATTTTTAATAAACTTTTAATTTATGGAATAAGCTTAGATTTAAAGAAAAGTTGCAAAGATAGTACTGAGAATTCCTACATGGCCTTTGCCCAATTTTCCCTAGTGCTTACATATTAGGTATATTTGTCAAAACTAAGGAATTTACATTGGTACATTATTATTAATTAAACTTTTAATTTTATTTGAATTTCACCAGTTTTCCCACCAATGCCCCATTTTTTGTTGTTGTGGGATCTAATCCAGGATAACATTACATTTAGTTGTCCTGTCTTCTTATTCTTTTCTGGTATATTTTTTTAATTCACAAATAATTCCTTTATTTAATACTCAAATAAATTGCCTCATTGTTTCATTTTAGAGGCTCAAAAGCATTCAATGACTTTTCCTGGTTCATATTGCTGTTGAGTTGCTCAGTAGGGACTTACTTGGTTTTATCTGATTGCAAAGACTGTGCATACTCTAACCACTCTACATGCTACCTCATGAGCTGTGTATGAAAACCCCAAACAAGTACAAAATGAAGGAACTAAGGGACTACCCTGAGTTTAAGTTAGAACGAGCGCCACCCAGGAGTCAATGACTTCCAAGTTCACCTCTCTAGCCCACATGTCAACTGTGCTCTAGAGCATAGGTGGAGATTGGCCCCATTGGCCAAATTTAACTATTTGGCAATCTCTTGGATGGCCTATGAGATCTTGACTCAATACATCTGAAACAAGATTCACGGCCTTCCTTCTCAAAGCTGGTCTTCTGGTTTCTTCTTTCCCAAACCTGGTTTCTGATGATATAAATGTGGAGTGGGGACCCTAAGGAGTCATGGGAACACGAAGGCATGGGAAAACATTCACATGAATAAGAGTAATTCTAGGACAGAGAGAGGATATAGACCTCTTCTATATCTATCTTTCCTTCTATGGAAGGAAAGAATCAGGGATCTCTAAGCAAGAGTGAAATGGATTAGACAGTTGATGAGTGGCTGAAGTATGCTCAAAGGGTGAGGGTGAGGTGCCAGAGGGTCTATTCTCAAATTCCTTAACTGCCCCAAATTCCTTCTTGCCTTTGGTTTCTGTGAGATCATCTGACTTTACTAAGTTCCTGCTATTTCTGAGCACAAGTAACCATGGCTCACTTGCTATAAATCCCCACTACTTAGAGGTTAATGGAGTGTGCTAACCCTCTCCTTTCTGACCACCCAAATAACCCAATTGGAACCTTACACAGTTGTAAAACTGTGGCACATTGTTATCTTCTCAAGAGGCATATAAGGAGGGTCTTAATTCAGGGTTTCACTAATTTTCATAGGATTTTACAGTTTCTCCTACTTCCCTTGCTCCTGCTCTGGGTGGTGAAGTGGAAATAGTCAGGTGCACTTGAATTCCAGCACTCTTTTTGTTGTTTACATCAGAGTTTTTTTTTTTTTAATGATGTAGTAAAACAACTAAATTATTTCTTCTTTGAGAAAATAATAGAAAGTTATTTGAGGAGGTATTATTTTTTATGTATGGCTGTGTTATTAAGAACACAGATTCTACAGTCAAATCCTAGCTCTACTAGATAAATCAGGGAATGACCGAGACAGTGGAGTAGAAAGACCTTGAGCTTACCTCCTCCCATGGGCAACTATTTATACCAAAATTATAACTATTTACACAACACCTATTCATGAGAAAGACCAGAATACTAGCAGAAAATATTCTACAACTAAAAATGTAAAGAAGGAACCACAATGAGACAGACAGGAGGGGTGGCAATGCGGTATAGTAAATACCCATATCCCTATGCCAATGACTCACAAATAGGAGGATAATTACAATTACAGAGATTCTCCCCAAAGAGTGAGGAGTCTGAGCTCCACATCAGGCCTCACCCAACAGTGAGCAGGCATCAGCTGTAGGACCTTTTGGGCCCCAGCCCCGTTGGCTAGTCAGCAGACATCAGCCCTAGGACCAACTCAGTCCAGCAGCCTGCCATGTCAGGACCCACCAACAGTGGGTCCACCAACCCACCAACAGTCCAGCACCAACTTTGGAACATGTTAGACCCTTCAACCAGCCACCTCAGAATCCATCCCCAATAGCCAACAGCTGACACCAGCTTTGGGACAAACTGGACCCTGTAACCAATCAGGAACCAGCATTGCCCACAGTCAGGTCAGCGTTAGACCCAGGACACCCAGTCCCACAACTACTCACCACAGAACCTGGCTATACACACCAGTGGGTTAACACTAGCCCTGGAAACCACTCCCCCCACCCATGACTCTTCAGCCAGCCTCCTCATGACCTGGTCCTGCCCACCAGTGGCTGGAAGGTTCCACATAAGGTAGGGACTGGTAATTATTGGGCCAGGGGCCAGTCACACATGCCAGACTTGCCACAGTAGTCAGCCTGTTACAACAGCAGGACTCATGCAGCCCACATAGGGGGCACCCATATAACTTAATGACCAGAAGGGAACCTATAGGATGTCTCCTAAAAAGGCCACTTCTTCAAGGTCAGGAAGCATAACAAACCTACCAAATACACAGATATAAAAATAGCAAATTAGCAAAAGGAGGCAACAGAAGAGTATGTTCCAAACCAAGAAACAAGGTAAAACCCAGGAAGAACTAAGTAAAGTGGAGGTAGGCAATCTACCCAATAAAGAGTTCAAGGCAAGGATTGTAATGATGCTCAAATAATTTGGGAGAGATTGGAGGAACCGAGTGAGAAGTTAGAAGTTTTAAACAGAGTTAGATAATATAAAGAAGAACCAAACAGAAACGAGGAGTATAATAACTAAAAATACACTAGAAGGAATCAACAGTAGATTGGATGCTACAGAGGAACAGTTCAGCTAGCTGGAAAACAGAGTAGTGGAAATCACTGGAAACAGGAAAAAAAAAAAAGTGAGGACAGTAGGGGATATATATATATATATAGCCTCCCAGGAGGCACTAGTGGTAAAGAATCTGCCTGCCAGTGCAGGAGATGTAAGAAACATGGCTTTGATCCTTGGGTTGGGAAGATCCCCTGGAGGAGGGTATGGCAACCCACCTCAGTATTCTTGCCTGGAGAATCCCATGGACAGAGGCGCCAGGCAGGCTACGGTCCACAGGGTCACAAAGAGTCAGACATGACTGGAGAGACTTAGCATGCACATACATACATATATATCATGTCTGACTCTTTGTGACCCTGTGGACTGTAGCTTACCAAGCTCCTCTGTCCATGGGATTTTCCAGGCAATAGAACTGGAGTGGATTGCCATTTCCTTCTCCAGAGGATCTTCCCCACCCAGGGGTTGAACCCGGGTCTCCCGCATTGTAGACAGACGCTTTACTGTCTGAGCCACCAGGGAAATCACACACACACACACGCGCGCACACACACACACACACACACACACACACAGTTATGACTGATTTATAATGTTATATGGCAGAAACCAACACAACATTATAAAGCAATTATCTTCCAATTAAAAAATTTTTTTTCAAAGAAATGACAATTTGAGACTTTCGTAGTAACACTCACATTAAAATGGTCCCAAAAGAAGAGAGAGAGAAAGGAGAAGAGAACATATTTGAGGACATAATAGCTGAAAATTTTCCTAATCTGGAAAAAGAAACAGACATCCACATCCAGGAAGCACAGACAGTTACAAACAGAATCAACCCAAAGATAGCCACATCAAAATACATAGTAATTAAAATAGCAAAAATTAAAGATAAAGAGAATATTAAAAGCAGCAAGGGAAAATCAACAGGTTACATACAAGGGAACTTCATTAAGGCTATCAGCTGACTTGCAGAAATTCTGCAGGCCAGAAGGGAGTGGCATGATATATTTAAAGGGATAAATAGGGAAAACCTGCAATCCAAGAATACTCTACCTGGCAAGACTTTCATTCAGATTTGATGGGAAGATAAAAAGTTTTACAGTCAAGCAAAAACTAGAAGAGAGCAGCACCAACAAACCAACTTTACAAGAAGTGTTAAAGAAACTTTTCTAACTAAGAAAGAAAAGATCACAAATAGAAATATAAAATTATGAATAAAAAAATCTCATTGGTAAAGTCAAATAGATAGTAAATGTAGTAAGTCAACTATGCATAAAGGTAGAGGAATGTTAACAGACAAGTAATAAAATCACCTATATCCATGACAAATAGCTAAGGAATACACACACACACACAAAAGATGTAAAATATGATTCAAAAATAGCAAACATGGGGAGGGGGAGTAAAAGTGTAGGACTGGAAAATGTGTTTGAACATAAGAGATGAACAGCTGAAAATAATCATGTATGTATATATAGATTTCTATACATAAACTTCATGCTAACACAAACCAAAAAGCTATAATAGATATATACACACAAAAAAAAGAGAAAGGAATCCAAACATAACACTGTGGCTAGCCATCAAACCACAGGAGAAGAGAGTAAAAAAAAAAGAAAGGAGTAAAAAATAACTACAAAAACAACCCCAACAGTTAATATAATGGCAATAAGTAAATAACTATCAAGAATTTATCATTTTTATTTTTTAATTTTTTATTGGAGTATAAGTGCTTTACAATGTTGTACTGGTCTCTACTGTACAACAAAGGGAATCAGCTATGTGTATATATATATATATATATATATATATCCCTTCTTTTTTGAATTTCCTTCCCATTTAGGTCACCACAGAGAATTGAGTAAAGTTCCTTTTGTAATACAGTAGGTGCTCATTAGTTATCTATTTTCTACATAGTATCAATAGTGTATATATGTCAATCTCAGTCTCTCAATTTATCCCTCCCCTCTTTGCCCCCCTTGGTATCCATACATCTGTTCTCGACATCTGTGTCTCTGTTTCTGCTTTGTAAAAAAGATCGTCTATACCAAGAGCACCAGTATCACAACTAGCTGTTGAAAACCATTAACAGGAGGATGCTCCCAACACGGAAGTATCTAAATATATAAAACAATTGTTAACACGTTGTTAACTAGAGATGTATTACAGCCACAAGCATTAGTTTCTGCAAAAATCCCCTGGTCAGTAATGTGTTAACAAACATTAAGAGAGAAATTGAGAGTAACACAGTAATATTGGAGGGCATTAACATCTCACATACATCAATGGACAGATTATCTAGACAGAAATTGGTAAGGAAACATTGCCCTTAAATGGTACATAAATGAACTATATACATATATATAAACATTATACATATAAAACATTAAATATATATAATACATTATATATGTGAAACGTTCTTTCCAAAAGCAGCAGAATATATACATTATTTTCAAGTGCACATAGACCAGTCTCCAGCATGGATCACATGGTAGGCCACGAAGCAAGTTTTGGTAAATTTTATAAAACTAAAATCGTGTCAAGCATCTTACCAACCACAGTCTTACGAGAGTAGAAATCAACTACAAGAGGAAAACTGCAGAAATCACAAACACGTGGAGTCTAAACAATATGCTACTAAACAAAAATCACTGAAAAAAACCAAAGAAGAAATTTTGAAAATACCTGGAGATGAATGAAAAGGGAAACACAATGATCTAAAATCTATGGAATGAAGCAGAAGCAGTTCTAATTGAAAAGTTTATAGTGATACACACTTACCTCAGGAAATTAAAAAAAAATCTCAAACAGCCTAACTTTACACTTAAAGGAACTAAAAAGAGGAGAAGAAACAAAAATCCAAACTTGGTAAAAGGAAAGAAATCTTTATGCTTTATTTATTTACTTCAGAGCAGAAATAAATGAAACAGAGACCAAAAAACCATAGAAACAATCAATGACACTGAAGAGCTGATTCTTTGGGGAAAAAATATGCAAAATTGATAAACATTTTTGCAAGATTCATCAAGAAAAAGAGAGAGGGGCCCAAATCAATAAAATCAGAAAGGTAAAAGAAGTTATAATCAACACCAAAGAAATAAAAAGGATCATAAGAGACTAAAACCAATTATATGTCAATAAAATGGACAACCCAGAAGAAATGGACAAATTCCTAGAAGTGTACAGTTTCTCAAGAATGAAACAGAAAAAATAAAAAATATGAACAGATCAATTTCATGTAATGAAACTGAATCAGCAATAAAATTTAAAAGTCCCAACAAAAATAGTCCAGGACCAGATGACTTCACTGGTAAATTCTACCAAACATTTAGTTGGAGTTAAGACCCATCTTTCTCAAACTTTTCTAAAAAACTGCAGAGAAACTGGAAATTTGTTCTACGAGGCCAACATTACCCTGACACCAAAACTGGACAAAGATATCATGCAAAAGAAAACTAAAGGCCAATATCACTGATGAACACAAATGCAAAAATCCTTAGCAAAATATTTGCAAATTGAATTCAACAATACTTTAAAAGGATCAAACACATGATCAAGTGGGATTCATCCAAGGGATGCCAAGATAGTTCAATATCCACAAATCAATGTAACACCATGTTAACAAACTGAGGTATAAAAATCATTTGATCCTCCAAATAGATGCAGAAGGAGCTTTTGACAAAATTTGGCATCTGTTTATAATAAAAACCCTCCAGAAAGTGGGTATAGAGGGAACATACCTCAACAGAATAAAGGCCATATATGACCAATATCATACTCAACAGCAAAAAGCTAAGGATCTTGTTCCTCTAAGATCAACATTCAAAAAATTGAGATCCTGGCATGCAGTCTCATCACTTCATGGCAAATAGATGGTGAAACAATGGAAACAGTGACAGACTTTATTTTCTTGGGCTCCAAAATCACTGCAGATGGTAACTGCAACCATGAAATTAAAAAGATGCTTGCTCCTTGAAAGAAAAGATATGACAAACCTAGACAGCGTATTAAAAAGCAGAGACGTTAGTTTTCTGATGAAGGTCGATATAGTCAAAGCTACAATTTTTCCAGTAGTCATGTACAAATGTGAGAGTTAGACCATAAAGAAGACTGAATGCCAAAGAATTGATGGTTTTGAACTGCGGTGCTGGAAAAGACTCTTGAGAATCCCTTGGACTGCAAGGAGATCAAATCAGTCAATACTAAGGGAAATCAACCCTGAATATTCATTGGAAGGGCTGATGTTGAAGCTGAAGCTCCAATACTTTGGCCACCTAATGGGAAGATCCAACTCATTGGAAAAGACCCTGATGCTGGGAAAGATTGAAGGCAGGAGGAAAAGGGGATGACAGAGGGCGAAATCGTTGGGTGACATCATCAACTCAATGGACATGAGTTTGAGCAAACTCTGGGTGATGGTGAAGGTCAGGGAAGCCTGGTGTGCTACAGTCCATGAGGTTGCAAAGTCAGACACGACTAAACAATTGAACAACAACAAGATCAAGAACAAGATGTGTATCCCCATTCTCACCACTTTTATTCTATCAATACTGAAAGTCCTAACCACAGCAATCAGACATGAAAAAGAAAAAAAGTGGAAAGGAAGAAACGAAGCTGTCACTGTTTACAGATGATGTATTACACATAGAAAATCCTAAACATGCCACCAAAAAGTATTAGAGTTCATCAACATTGCAGGATACAAAATTAATATACAGAAATCTATTGCATTTCTATATATCAACAGTGAACTATCAGAAAGAGAAATTAAGAAAACAATCCCACTTAAAGCTGCATCAAAAAGAATAAAAGACCTGTACTCAGAGAACTATAAAACACTGAGGAAAAAAATTAAAGATGAAGCAAGCAGATGACTGGTAAAACTAACATTCTTAAAATGACCATAATACACAGGCAATCCACAAATACAATGCAATCCCTGCCAAAATATCAATGTCACTTTCACAGCACTAGAACAAATATGGAAACACAAAAGATCCTAAATAGCCAATACAATCTTGGGAAAAGAAGAACAAAGCTGGAGGTATCATCATGCTCCTTGATGTAAAACCATACTACAAAACTATACTCATACGGTACTGACACAAAACCAGATATTTAGATCAATGGAACGGAACAAAGAGCCCAGAAATAAAACTACACTTACATTTGCAATTAATCTATGACAAATGAGGCAAGAATGTACAATAGGGAAAAGACAAGCTATTCAATGAATGATGTTTGGAAAACAGGAAAACTACATGCAAAAGAATCAGATTGAACTGCACTCTCATACCATGAACAAAAATAAGCTCAAAATGGATTGAAGATTTAAATGTAGGACCTGAAACAACACTTCTGGAAGAAAACACAGGCAGAAACTATTTGACATTGGTCTTAGTAATATTTTTTTTGGATATGACTCTTCAGGTGAGAGAAACAAAAGCAAAAATAAACAAGTGGGACTACATCAAAATAAAAAGCTTTTGCAGTAAAAGAAAAAGACCACCTACTGAAGGGAAGAGGATATTGGCAAACAATATATCCAATAAGGGGTTAATATTCAGAATATACAAAGGACTCATACAGCTCAACATCAATAAAGCAAACTACCAGATTTTTAAAAAGTGTATAGAATTTGAATAGACACTTTATGAAGATGTACAAAAGGACGACAGTCACATAAAAAGACACTTTACATCAGCAAGTCAAACTTACCATGAGATATCACTTTATACCTATTAGAATGGCTATCATCAACAAATAACAAGTGTTGGGGAAGACATGGAGAAAAGGAATCCCTTCTGTTGTTGGTGGGAATGTAAATTGTTGTGGTTATTATAGAAAACATACGAAGATTCCTTTTAAAATTAAAAATAGAACTCCATATAATCCAACAGTTATCAGAAGAAAATGAAGACACTGTTATAATTAGAGAAGATACATGCACACCTGTGTTCATTGCAACATAGATATGTTGCAACATACAACAAGAAAGATATGAAAGCAACCTAATGCCCTTCAATAGGTAACCAGCTAAAGAATATGTGGCTAATATAGCAAATGGAATATTACTCCTTGATATTCATTCTTTGAATGAATGAAATCTTGCTATTTGCAACAACAATGGCTGGACCCAGAGGCATTATGCTATGTGAAACAAGTCAAAAAGAGAAAGGCAAATACTGTATGACTTCACATAAATGTGGAATCTAAAAAACAAATTAAAAAACAAAGCAGAAACAGAGTCACAGCTACAGGGAACAAATGGGTGGTTGTCATAGGCTGAAGGAATGAAAGAAGAGAAGTAGGTGACAGAGATAAAGAGGTACAAACCTTCCAGTTGCAAAACAATCGATCCATGGGTATAAAATATACAGTGTGGGGAATATAGTCAATAACTATGTCTAATATCTTTGTATAGTGACATATGGTAAGTAGACTTATTGTGGGGATTGTTTTGAAATGCATACACATATTGAATCACTATGTTGTGTCACAGCAACTAACATATGTTATATGTCAATCATACTTCAAAAACAAACAAGCAACTCATAGAAAGAGAGATCAGATTTGGGATACCAGAACTGGCAAATGAGAGGAGGGGGGAACTGAAAAAAGGCAGTCAAAATGTTGGACTTCTCTGGCAGCTCAGTGGTAAAGAATCCACCTGCCAATGCAGGAGACGCTGGTGCAATCTCTGGGTCGGGAAGATCCACTGGGTAAGGAAGATCCACTGGCAACTTAAGTACTCTTGCCTCGGAAATCCCATGGGCCGAGGAGTCTGGCAGGCTATAGTCCATGGGACTGCAGAGTCAGACACGAATTAGTGATTAAACAAAAACAGCAAGTCAAAAGGTACAGACTTCCAGATATAGATAGGTAAGCACTTGTGATGTAATGAATATGATAAATGTAACTAATACTGTTGCTGTTGTTCAGTCACTTAGTTGTGTCCAACTCTTTGTGACCCCATGGATGACTTCCCTGTTCTTCACTGTCTCCCAAAGTTTACTGAAACTCATGTCCATTGAGATGATGATGCAATTCAACCATCTTATCCTCTGTTGCCCTCTTCTCTTTTTGCCCTCAATCTTTCCCAGCATCAGGGTCTTTCCTGATAAGATGGCTCCTTGCATCAGGTGACCAGAGTATTGGAGCTTCAGCTTCAGCATCAATCCTTCCAATGAATATTCAGGATTGATTTTCTTTGGGTTTGACTGGTTTGAACTCCTTGGAGTCTACGGGGGCTCTCAACAGTCTTTTCCAACACCACAGTTCAAAAACATCAATTCTTTGGTGCTCAGCTTTCTTTATAGTCCAACTCTCACATCCATACATGCTTACTGGAAAAACCATAGCTTTGACTAGACTGTCCTTTGTTGGCAAAGTAATGTCTCTGCTTTTTATTTTTTATTTTTTTATTTTATTTTTTTTAAAAGAATAATATAGTCCAGTTGTTTTTATTTTTTATTTTATTTTACTTTTTTTTTTGCTTTTCGGGGGAATTTTACTCATAGTGGTTCATTTCGAACACTCTCTAAAAACTTCCTATACTATGATAGTTGCCACTGTACCATCATATGGACAATTAACTTTTTTTTTTCCCCTATGTTATTTTTTTTAATTTATTTATTTATTTTTAATTTTTACTTTACAATTCTGTATTGGTTTTGGCATAGATTGACATGAATCCACCACAGGTGTACATGCGTTCCCAAACATGAGCCCCCCTCCCACCCCCCTTTGTCATAGCTTTTCTTCCAAGGAGCAAGTGTCTTTTAATTTCATAACAAAAGTTACCATCTGCAGTGGTTTTGAAGCCCCCAAAAATAAAGTCTCTCACTGTTTCCATTGTTTCCCTATCTATTTGCCATAAAGTGATGGAACTGAATGCCATGATCTTAGTGCTTTGAATGTTGAGTTTTAAGCCAGCTTTTCCATTCTTCTTTTTCACCTTCATCAAGAGACTCTTTAGTTTCTCTTTGCTTTCTGCCATTAGGGTGGTGTCATCACATATCCAAAGTTATTGATATTTCTCCGGTCAATCTTATTTCCAGCTTGAGCTTCACCCAGTTTGGCATTTCACATGATGTACTCTGCACATAAGTTAAGTAAGCATGGTGACAATATACAGCCTTGACATACTCCTTTCCCAATTTGGAACCAGTTTGTCGTTCCATGTCCAGTTCTAACTGTTGCTTCTTGAGCTGCATACAGATTTTTCAGGAGGCAGGTAAGGTGGTCTGGGATTCCCAGCTCTTCAAGAATTTTCCATAGTTTGGATTTTTCCATAATACACACAGTCAAAGACTTTAGCAATGAAGCAGAAATAAACGTTTCTCTGGAATTCTCTTGCTTTTTCTGTGATCCAGCGGATGTTGACAACTTGATCTCTGGTTCCTCTGCCTTTTCTAAATCTGGAAGTTCTGGATTCACGTACTGCTAAAGCCTAGCTTGAGCCTTACCTTGATAGCATACAAAATGAATACAATTGTGTGGTAGTTTGAACACTTTGGCCTTGCCTTTCTTTGGGATTGGAGTGAAAACTGACCTTTTCTAGTCCTGTGGCTACTGCTGAGTTTTCCAAATTTGCTGACATATTGAGTGCAGCACTTTAACATCCCTTAGGATTTGAAATAATTCAACTGGAGGAATTCCATCACCTCCACTAGCTTTGTTCGTAGTGATGCTTCCTAAGGTCCACTTGACTTCACACTCCAGGATGTCTGGCTCTAGGTGACTGATCACACCATCATGGTTATCTGGGTCATTAAGACCTTTTGTGTATAGTTCTTCTGTGTATTCTTGCCACCTCTTAATATCTTCTGCTTCTGTTAGGTCCATACCTTTTCTGTCCTTTATTGAGTCCATCTTTGCATGAAATGTTCCCTTCGTATCTCTAATTTTCTTGGAGGGATCTCTAGTCTTCACTCTATTGTTTTCCTCTCTTTCTTTGCATTGTTCACTTAAGATTTTTTTTAATCTCTCTTGCTATTCTTTGGAACTCTGCATTCAAATGGGTATATCTTTCCTTTTCTCCTTTGCCTTTAGTGTCTCTTCATTTCTCAGCTATTTGTAAGGCCTCCTCAGACAACCAATTGCCTTGTTGCATTTCTTTTTCTTGGGGATGGTTTTGATCACCACCTCCGATACAATGTCACTAACCTCTGTCCATAGTTCTTCAGGTACTCTATCAGATCTAATCCCTTGGATCTGTTTGTCACTTCCACAGTATAATCATAAGGGGTTTGATTTTGGTAATACCTGAATGGCCTAGGGGTTTTCTCTACTTTCTTCAATTTAAGTCTGAATTTTTCAATAATGAGTTCATATGTTATATGAGAAAATTGTTAAGAGAATAAATCTTGAGTTCTCATCGCAAGGAAAAATATCTTTTTTCTGTTCTTTAATGTTATATTTATTTGAGATGATGGCTGCACACCAGGGCTTCCCCAGTGCTCAGATGGTAAAGAATCCACCTGTCATGCAGGAGACCTGGATAATCCAGGAAAATCTTCTGAAGAAGGGAATGGCTACTCATTCTGGTGTTCTTGCCTGGAGAATTCCATGGTCAGGGGAGGAGCCTGGTAGGCTACAGTCCATGAGCTCACAAACAGTCAGACACAACAGAGAGACTAACAATGCTAACTAAACTTATTGTGACAAATTCATGATTTATGTCAGATCATTATGTTGTGCATCTTAAAATTATGTAGTTATATGTCAATTTTATCTCAATAAAATTGGAAGGAAAAAACTCAAGCTCTGTTAGTCATGTCTCTTGGGCATGTTACTTAAGAGCAGTGCCCTGGTCTAGGTGGATCTCTGAATCTGTGGCCATTTGGCGGCTTGGTTGGCTGCTGGATGACCTAGGATGACCTCACTCATATATCTAGTAGTTTGCAGACTGCTAGCCAGATCATGGAAGTGACCATGGGCAGGGTCTCCTGTCTCTTGCCACCCATCAGTCTCACCTGGTCTTCTTTCAGTGGCAGCTTGAAGTTCCAAGAGCACAGAATAAGTTCCGCTATACAAAAACTTCTTCCACTTATTTCTTGTTTGCTAAAGTCCAAATCAAATAACAAAGAAATAGAGGAAAAGAATAGAATGGGAAAGACTAGAGATCTCTTCAAGAAAATTAGAGATACCAAGGGAACATTTCATGCAAAGATGGGCTCGATAAAGGACAGAAATGGTATGGACCTAACAGAAGCAGAAGATACTAAGAAGAGGTGGCAAGAATACACAGAAGAACTGTACAAAAAAGACCTTATCTGTTTGACCCAGATAACCATGATGGTGTGGATTTTTTTTAAGTTGAATACCAATCTGTGAATGCAGAGAACAAAACTCTTTGAGACTGGGCAACGAACTAATGAGAGGTAATAACATGATCAGTTCCAGAGAACACTTGGAGTTGGGAGGCATTTGAATTTCAACCAGCCAGAGAGAGAACTTTTTAAATACCTGAAGCATTTAGCAGAGACTCCAGAATAATGAATACTATGAAGTGAAGAGAAGTGAAGTGAAGTGAGATTGCTCAGTCTTGTCTGACTCTTTGATACCCCATGGACTGTTGCCTACCAGGCTCTTCTGTCCATGGGATTTTCCAGGCAATAGTACTGGAGTGGATTGCCATTTCCTTCTCCAGGGGATCTTCCCAACCCAGGGATCAAACCTGGGTCTCCCGCATTGTAGACAGACGCTTTACCATCTGAGCCGCCAGGGAAGTACTATAGACCCCCTCTAATGATGCTTCAAAACAAATCTTGAAAGGATCCAGAAATTTGACTGTCAGCTAAAAAGAAATTAACATTTTAAAAAAAAAGGAATAAAATCCATTGCTCCACACTGAAACATTCACTGTGTCTAGCACTCAATTAAAAAATATCAGTTTGCATAGAAGGAAAAGGTGACCCATACTAGGAGAAGGTGGTCAATAGAAATAGAGCGGAAATGACAGGAATGACGGAATTAGTAGCACAGAATTTTAAATTTATTTTAAGTATACCCAAGAATTTAAAAGAAGTTAATATGAAGAGGTAAATGGAAGCTTTAAGGTGAATCAGAATCTTTAAACTCCTCAATACTTATTAAAAAACTGTAGAACATTTCAACTCCAACCATTTCCTTCTGAACTTATGTGCTAATACTGCCACGTATTTTAATTTTAATCTCATTTTTTTAAAACTTTCTGGAAGCATTTTTATTTTTATTTCATGTGGCTGATGTTTAAATTGTCCTATATTTTCATCATTTTATTCTTTATTATGTTCTTTCATCTTACACCACCCATCTGTTCTCACTTTCTTTCTACCTAATGTAAACATTCTACCTAAAGTAAACATTCTAGAATTTCTTTTAATGAAGAGCTATAGTGACTAACTTTCTGCTTTTGTTTGAAAAATATCTTTATTTACCTTCATTCTTAAAAGATGTTTTCACTGCTCATAGAATTTCAGGTTGACAGTTATTCCTTTCAGCACACTGAATACTTTAAAAACATTGCTTCACTATCTTTTAATTTCAGTAACTTCCGTTGTTGCAGTTGATAAGTCATATGTATATTATTCTAATTATTGACATATGTGAGAGTAATCTCTCTTTTTCAATAACTGCCTCAAATATCTTTTTTTTTTTTCACTCTGTAGTTTCCCTGTCATAGGTCTGGGTATAATTTTCTTTTTAATTGTTTTACTTGGTTTTCATTGGATTTCTTGGATCTATGAATTTTTTTCTTTCTTTAGTTCTAAACGTTCCTAGCCACTATTTCTTCAGTTATTGCCTCTGCCCCATTTTTCTCTTTCCTCCTTCTGGAGATTTAAATAGTCATTATAGTATATCCTGAGATATATTGTTAGATTCTTACAATACAGCCTCCAATATCTTTTTTGTATTTATCATCTTTATCCCTTGTTCTATATAATTTTTTCAGATCTATCTTCTAGTCTACTATTTTTGACTGTGAACCTGAAGTCAGGTGGGCCTTAGAAAGCATCACTATGAACAAAGCTAGTGGAGGTGATGGAATTCCAGTTGAGCTATTTCAAATCCTGAAAGATGATGCTGTGAAAGGGCTGCACTCAATATGCCAGCAAATTTGGAAAACTCAGCAGTGGCAACAGGACTGGAAAAGGTCAGTTTTCATTCCAATCCCAAAGAAAGGCAATGCCAAAGAATGCTCAAACTACTGCACAATTGCACTCATCTCACATGCTAGTAAAGTAATGCTCAAAATTCTCCAAGCCAGGCTTCAGCAATACGTAAACCTTGGACTTCCAGATGTTCAAGCTGGTTTTAGAAAAGGCAGAGGAACCAGAAATCAAATTGCCAACATCCGCTGGATCATGGAAGAAGCAAGAGAATTCCAGAAAAACATCTATTTCTGCTTTATTGACTATGCCAAAGCCTTTGACTGTGTGGATCACAATAAACTGTAGAAAATTCTGAAAGAGATGGGAATACCAGACCACCTGACCTGCCTCTTGAGAAACCTATATGCAGGTCAGGAACAGGAACAGTTAGAACTAGACATGGAATAACAGACTGGTTCCAAAGAGGAAAAGGAGTATGTCAAGGCTGTATATTGTCACCCTGCTTATTTAACTTACATGCAGAGTACATCATGAGAAACACTGGGCTGGAAGAAGCACAAGCTGGAATCAAGATTGCAGGGAGAAATATCAATAACCTCAGATATGCAGATGACACCACCCTTATGGCAGAAAGTGAAGAGGAACTAAAAAGCCTCTTGATGAAAGTGAAAGAGGAGAGTGAAACAGTTGGCTTAAAGCTCAACATTCAGAAAACAAAGATCATGGCATCTGGTCCCATCACTTCATGGGAAATAGATTGGGGAAACAGTGGAAAGAGTGTCAGACTTTATTTTGAGGGGCTCCAAAATCACTGCAGATGGTGACTGCAGCCATGAAATTAAAAGACTCTTACTCCTTGGAAGGAAAGTTATGACCAACCTAGATCGCATATTGAAAAGCAGAGACATTACTTTGCCAACAAAGGTCCATCTAGTCAAGGCTATGGTTTTTCCAGTGGTCATATGTGGATGTGAGAGTTGGACTGTGAAGAAAGCTGAGTGCCAAAGAATTGATGCTTTTGAACTGTGGTGTTGGAGAAGACTTTTGAGAGTCTCTTGGACTGCAAGGAGATCCAACCAGTCCATCCTAAAGGAGATCAGTCCTGGGTGTTCTTTGGAAGGACTGATGCTAAAGCTGAAACTCCAATACTTTGGCCACCTCATGCGAAGAGTTGACTCATTGGAAAAGACTCTGATGCTGGGAGGGATTGGGGGCAGGAGGAGAAGGGGATGACAGAGGATGAGATGGTTGGATGGCATCACTGACTCAACGGACGTGAGTCTGAGTGAACTCTGGGAGTTGGTCATGGACAAGGAGGCCTGGCGTGCTGTGATTCATGGGGTTGCAAAGTGTCAGACACGATTGAGCGACTGAACTAACTGAACTGAAGGTAACTCATCTGATAAAGAATCTACCTGCAATGCAGAAGACCCCAGTTTGATTCCTGGGTCGGGAAGATCCTCCAGAGAAGGGATAGGCTACCCACTCCAGTGTTCTTGGGCGTCCCTGGTGTCTCAGCTGGTAAAGAATCCACCTGCAATGTGGGAGACCAAGGTTCAATCCCAGGGTTGGGAAGATCCCCTGGAGAAGGGAAAGGCTACACACTCCAGTATTCTGGCCTGGAGAATTCCATGGTATAGTCCATGAGGTCACAAGGAGTCAGACATGACTTAGTGAGTTTCAGTTTCAAAGATACATCCAGAAAATTTAAACCCATTCAGAAAGTTTTATTTATTTATTTAATTTATTACTTTTTAAACTTCTTTTTTGTTTCTTTTCATATATGTTGGCTTTAAACTATATTTTCAATTTCCCCTTTTATTTCTAGAAATTTATTAAGTATACTTTAAAAATTTTCCTGTTTGGTGTCTGGTAATTCCAACCTCTGATGTCTTTTCTGTCATTTCTGCTGACTCTTGCTCATGGTACTTTGTTTCCTGATAGTTTTGTGATTCAATTTTTGTTTTGTTTTGTTCTTGTTGTTTTACTGTGAACTGATTTTTTAAAAAACACCTTGTTTAGGAAGTTTTAATGCCTGAGATAAAGATGAGTTCCTTTAAAGGGATTTGCTTTTGCTTCTTTTGGGCACCTGAGGGCATCATTGTACTAGGACGACTTTAAATCTAAAGCCTGGCTTTAGACTTTTTAAGCATCCAGGGTGTAGGTGTTTGGGCTGCAAACTTGCATTCAAGTTCTCTGTGATTATAGACTCTTAGGGGATAAAATCTCCTTCTCAACTTGTAAAGGATATTGAGATGAGTAATTTTTGTTGTAGTCTCCTGGTGATGATAGTTCTGGTAGGGAAGTGCATAATTCCTAATTTGTCTCACACTGAGAGTGTAACACTTTGAGGACTCATTTGTACTGGGTGGAGAGGGTGGTTGAAGAAGAATCTCCTAAACTGAGATTGCCTACAGGACTGGAAAAGGTCAGTTTTCACTCCAATCCCAAAGAAAGGCAATGCCAAAGAATGCTCAAACTACCACACAATTGCACTCATCTCACATGCTAGTAAAATAATGCTCAAAATTCTCCAAGCCAGGCTTCAGCAATACGTGAACCGTGAACTTCCTGATGTTCAAGCTGGTTTTAGAAAAGGCAGAGGAACCAGACATCAAATTGCCAACATCCGCTGGATCATGGAAAAAGCAAGAGAGTTCCAGAAAAACATCTATTTCTGCTTTATTGACTATGCCAAAGCCTTTGACTGTGTGGATCACAATAAACTGTGGGTAGTTCTGAAAGAGATGGGAATACCAGACCACCTAACCTGCCTCTTGAGAAATCTGTCTGCAGGTCAGGAAGCAACAGTTAGAACTGGACATGGAACAACAGACTAATTCCAAATAGGAAGAGGAGTACGTGAAGGCTGTATATTGTCACCCTGCTTATTTAACTTATATGCAGAGTACATCATGAGAAACGCTGGGCTGGAAGAAGCACAAGCTGGAATCAAGATTGCCGGGAGAAATATCGATAACCTCAGATATGCAGATGACACCACCCTTATGGCAGAAAGTGAAGAGGAACTAAAAAGCCTCTTGATGAAAGTGAAAGAGGAGAGTGAAAACGTTGGCTTAAAGCTCAACATTCAGAAAACAAAGATCATGGCATCTGGTCCCATCACTTCACGGGAAATAGATGGTGAAACAGTGGAAAGAGTGTCAGACTTTATTTTTTTGGGCTCCAAAATCACTGCAGATGGTGACTGCAGCCATGAAATTAAAAGACTCTTACTCCTTGGAAGAAAAGTTATGACCAACCTAGATAGCATATTCAAAAGCAGAGACATTACTCTGCCGACAAAAGTCCGTCTAGTCATGTATGGGTGTGAGAGTTGGACTATGAAGAAAGCTGAACGCCGAAGAATTGATGCTTTTGAACTGTGGTGTTGGAGAAGATGCTTGAGAGTCCCTTGGACTGCAAGGAGATCCAACCAGTCCATTCTGAAGGAGATCAGCCCTGGGATTTCTTTGGGAGGACTGATGCTAAAGCTGAAACTCCAGTACTTTGGCCACCTCATGAGAAGAGTTGACTCATTGGAAAAGACTCTGATGCTGGGAGGGATTGGGGGCAGGAGGAGAAGGGGACGACCCAGGATGAGATGGCTGGATGGCATCACCGACTCGATGGACGTGAGTCTGAGTGAACTCTGGGAGTTGGTGATGGACAGGGAGGCCTGGCGTGCTGTGATTCATGGGGTCGCAGAGTCGGACACGACTGAGCGACTGAACTGAACTGAACTGATTTTAGATGCTCCTGGGCTTTGAGTTCTAACTTGCATGCCATGCAACACTATAAATATTGAACCTTAAGCTCTTCCAGTTTTTCTAGACATCTTATTTCTCTCATTTCTCACTTTATCATATTTCATTATTCAAAATATACACTCTTTCACATTTTAAAATTTCTGAAATTAGTGTTCATCTTAAATTGGTGGCATCCTACAGTCATGGTCAGCCAGGGTCAGCCATAACATAGATAAATACATTTTTTATGTGTGTATGAATATCAAAAGTGAAGCATCAAAACTTGCAGGATAAACATCAGTGGCTTAGAAGAAGAAAATCTTGAGGCTGATAATAAATATATTTTAACCCCTAGGGATCAATGTCTACAGAGAAAAGCTGTCCTCTTAGTGAACCAGACATATTCAGCAACATTCCTGAAACATAAGTCAAAAGTTAAGTTGCCTGTGTGTTCAGTCATGTCTGACTCGTTGTGACCGTGTGGACCATAGACCATCAGGCTCTCTGTCCATGGGATTCTCCCGGCAAGAATACTGGAGTGGGTTGCCATTTCCTCCTCCACGGGATCTTCCCAACCCAAGGATCGAACCTGCATCGCCTGAGTCTCCTGTCTCCTGCTTTGGCAGATGAATTCTTTACCACTGAGCCAACTGGGAATCTTCAAAAATAAGTTCAGTTCAGTTCAGTCGCTCAGTTGTGTCCGACTCTTTGCGACCCCATGAATCGCAGCACGCCAGGCCTCCCTGTCCATCACCAACTCCCGGAGTTCACTCAGACTCACGTCCATCGAGTCGGTGATGCCATCCAGCCATCTCATCCTCTGTCGTCCCCTTCTCCTCCTGCCCCCAATCCCTCCCAGCATCAGAGTCTTTTCCAATGAGTCAACTCTTCGCATGAGGTGGCCAAAGTACTGGAGTTTCAGCTTTAGCATCGTTCCTTCCAAAGAAATCCCAGGGCTGATCTCCTTCAGAATGGACTGGTTGGATCTCCTTGCAGTCCAAGCGACTCTCAAGCGTCTTCTCCAACACCACAGTTCAAAAGCATCAATTCTTCAGTGCTCTGCCTTCTTCACAGTCCAACTCTCACATCCATACATGACCACAGGAAAAACCATAGCCTTGACTAGACGGAGCTTTGTTGGCAAAGTAATAACAAAAATAAGTTATTACTGCATAATTGCAAAGTCAAGCTTAAGAGTCCAGTATTCTTTTAAGGATTATTTTCTGAAATAATACATTACCAAGTTTCTTGATGTCACAGAGTATTGATTATGTGGAAAAGTAAGACTAACTGGCAAGTTTTAGACATAACTTCAGCGATTATAATATTAACATATAATGCTAATATTTTAGTTTTTATGTATGCCCAAGAGTAATATATGATAAAAATAGATGAATAAATCTAAAGAGCTCCTTCATTATATGCAATATTGTTCTTTACAGCATTGGACTTTATTTTTACCGCCAGATACATCCACAACTGGGATGCATTTTAAATTACAAGAAATCTTTATGTCATAGTTTGACAGCATTTTCTTTCTTTCTTACTAGTAAATAAAATAATGATAATTCTTTCAACAAGTGATGCCTCAGAATATACATCGTACATTACGCTGAGTTGTGTGCTCAGTTGTGTCCAGCTCTTTTGCAACCCCATGGATTCTAGCCTGCCAGGAATTTTCCGGGCAAGAATACTGGGGCAGGATGCCAGTTCTTTCTCCAGGGATCTTCCCAACCCAGGGATCAAACTCACGTCTCTTGCATCTCCTACACTGGCAGGCGGGTTTTTTGTTTCTTTTTTTGTTTGTTTTTTTACCACTGTCGCCCCCTGTGAAGCCTCATAATACATTAAGTAATCTTTTATTTTTGTCCACTTCGGATCATATTTGAACCTAAAAAATGCCGTAACTTTAGTTGACTGTAGGTGATTTAGTCTTCTGGTCTGTTAAAGTATCAGAAATGTAAGTCTTGTATTACTTTTGAAATCAGAAAACATACGTTATTAAAAAAAAAAATGTTTAGTTTTGAGAGAGTCTTTCAAAAGAAGGGAGAAAGAACTATAGTAAAAGAAAGGGTTTCCTCTTTAGGACAGGGAAAAATTTGGCTTGTTTGTGCATTACCTCGTTTCTAGCGCTTTATGTATTTTCTCTCTCCTTGATTAGATTTGCCAGAGGTTTGTCTATTTCATAGTGTTTATATAATGATATTATTTTTATTTTCTAATAATTTTTGTTTTGGTCTTAATTATTCCCATTCTCCTATTCACTTCTGAGGAGTTTGTTGTTGCTTTTTTACAATCTTTTTTCTCTGTCAAGATAAAATAATATATTAAAACTCTACATTTTCCTTCAAATACTGCTTTGATTTATCACAAAGATTTAGATAGTTGGCATTTCTTTAGTTTTTTAAAAAATAGTAGCTAATAAAAATTGCTAATATTTGCCATACACTTTTATAACCTACAGTGCACTCTCTTTTTATGTTTTCTCTTTCTTTTTGTCCAAGTTCTTCTTTGTGGCTATTTTACAGGTGATTAGGGGCTATTTATAAGAAAATACACATGCCGCTACTGTTCAGTTGTGGACGCAAAATACAGCCCATAAAATATTTGACTTTATTGCCTTTAATGAAAACTTTCTCCATGACCAAGGATGCTCAGTTTCTACACATGAACATGTGTAGGTATTATTGTAGAAAATAAAATCTGAAATAATGTTCTACATTATGAATATTTTAGATCTTCCGTGCAAAGGCATATATTATCTGTTTAACTTGTCAATGATACTTAAGTATTAAAATCTCTCACTATAATTGTGTTTTTATTATTTTCTCATTAGAAACCTATCAATCTACATAATATATTTAGATGCCAAGTTGATCCATATCAATTATTTATTATTATATTTTCACTATTGACTACCTTTTCTGATATGCAATAACTCTACCTGTCTTAGTGCTTTTTTTGCTTTAAGTTCTACTCTATCTGACATGGATATTGCTATCATTGCTTTCCTATTTTTATCAGTTTAGTTTATCTTTGGCCATTTCCTGATGTTTAGCCTTCCTAGATCTTGTGACTTTTAAATACCCTGGTTGCTCAGTGGTAAGGAATCCACCTGCTAATGCAAGAAATGGGAGAGACACAGGTTCAGTCCCTGGGTTGGGAAGATCCGTTGAAAAAGGAAATGACAACCCACTCCAGTACTCTTGCCTGGAGAATCCCATGGACAGAGAAGCCTGGCAGGCTACAGTCCATGGGGTCACAAGAAGAGTTGGATATGACTTAGCAACTAGGCAGCAGCAATTAATAATATATTCTTTAATTTTTAAATAATTTATGCTGTTTTGCCTTCTAATGCAGGATTTCAACTGTTTACAATAATTTTAACTGCTATGCTTGGTTTATCGTTCTTTTTTTTTTTCTATTCTATGCTTCCTAACTTTTATTTTTGTTTCTTCAGTTTTGCCTTTTAAGTTTGATTTGTTTATATTTGTCTTTTAAATCAATTTGCAAAATCTTGCAATTTTATTTGCAAGATAAATTTAGCAGCTTGAATAGCAAACAGCTATTGTATCACCCAGTTTTGTGTCCGGAATCTGGACGTGGTCCGGCTGGGCATTTCTTACGTAGGCTCTGTCAGGAGGCTGCAGTCCACTATCACCTGGTGGCTTTAGCCTTTTGACAGCTTGACACAGAGGGGCAGCTGCTGCAAGTTTCCTTCCAAGTTCAGTCAGTGGCTGTTGTCAAAAGGCCTTGGTGGCTTGGTTGTTGGAGGCCTTGCTCCTTACCTCACGCCCCTCTTAGCAGGACTGTTCATGACATGGCAGCTGGCTCTCCACAGAGCAAATGACCCAAGAGAGACTGAGGCATCAAGATGAAACCGCAATATCTTTTATAACCTAATTTCCCAAATGACTCACTATCACTTTTGCTATATATCCTATTTATCATACAGATCAGTCCTAGGGTGATGTGGGAAAGAGCACAACAGTGTAAGTATAGGAGGCAGAGACATTGGGAGCTATCTTGGAGGCTGTCGACCTCAAGCACACCGTATTTTTAATTCTACTGGTGAATATCTTAAGTCCAGAAACATACTTAATGCTATATTTACCTACTTTTAACTTTAATAAAAAAAGAATTTGCCTCCTAAATTATAGGATGAACAGGTTAGGACATTTGGCTTCTTTACCTTATAACTCTCTCATGCCTTCTCATTGTTTGCTAATTTACTATGAGGCTTTATCTGTCCTGAAGCACTTTTTCAGGACTTCCCTATAGCTCAAAAGGTAAGGACTCTCCCTGCAAAGGCAGGAGACAAGGGTTCGACCCCTGGGTTGGGAAGATCTTTTGGAGAAGGGAATGGCAACCCACTCCAGTATTCTTGCCTGTAGAATCCCATGGACAAAGAAGCCTGGTGGGCTACAGTCCGTGGGGTTGCAAAAAGTCGGGCATGGCTAAGTGGCTAACACACACACACACACACGAGGCTTTACAGTTTCTAAAATCAATCTCTCTTTGATATCTCTTCCTAATATCAATGAAGATGACTTGTCAACTGTAGTTAATAGCACTGTTAGTCAGGTTAAGAAAGAGAACCAGTAGGAAAGAGGTATTAGTAAATTCATCGCAAGAGATGAACTTTTGTAATTGTAGGGATAAGCATGAAAAGTCCAAAATCTATAGAGTAGGCCACCAGGAATGCCAAGCTGAAATCCCTTGGTGAGCTGAATGTTCAGTCCTGGAGTGGAATTTTGTCTCAATTCTCCTCTTATGAGCTTTTCACTGATGAATTAGACCTACTCAGATTATTTAGAATAATCTTCTTTACATTTATCTCCTTTACCTGTAGATATTGTAGTCAATATCTACAAAATACCTTCAGAACAATACCTAATTTAGTGTTTGATTGAATAATGGGGTTAAGCCTAGCCACGTTGACACATAATATAGCACTTTTCCTCAAAATCACTTTTCTTCGAATAGTAGCTTTCAAAGCTTTTGGTGCTTTCAAAGACATCAAATACACAAGGCCTTATAGATTTTATTAACACTTTGCCAAACTAATATTGCTTTCCTGGTCCACTTATTTACAAATGAAACTTATATTTGAAATAAATTATTTTTTCTCTCACTTTCCTTAAGTTTTGTTTTAATCGCAAAATAGAAAGCTGCTCTAATTTGCAGAGAGCTTGCTTTTCTTTTCAGGTTGGAAGATTTAGAATATTTCTTTTTTATCAGTAATTTAATTTATTTTTCCAAAGCCATGGTCTTGGTCTCTGCTAGCTAACTTTGATTTCTTCTGACCTTTTTTTGTGTCTGATATAAATTCTTTTTGGGAGTGAAAAAATATTCTTTTATACCTTGATTGATCACACCTGTGACTGTTTTTCTGTATTCTTTGAGACTTCTATTATTCAAAGTTTGGTTCTGCCTTCCTCTTTCATTTTCTTTTAAAATCTACTTATATTTTTATTTCCCAATGCATTTCTCTAAATTATTTTTCACTTCAGTGATTCTACTTTTTCCTGTTGGGTCCATTTTGCTTTTCACTGTTTTGCACAATTATCTGGCTTGGAAATGTGATAATCCAATCAGGTGTTGAGTTGGTAAGTGTGTGTGTGTGTGTTCGTCACTCAGTCCTGTCAGAGCCTTTGCGACCCCATGGACTGTAGTCTGGCTGTCCATGAAATTCTCCAGGCAAGAATACTGTGGTAGGCATTCCCTTCTCCAGGGGATCTTCATGACCCAGGCATCAAACTGGGTCTCCCACACTGCAGGCAGATTCTTTGCTGTCTGAGCCACCAGGGAGGCCCAAATCAAGTCTCTAGGTTGATAAGCCTTGTGTAGACAAGGCTAAACAAAGGTGGCTCCAGATGCCTTTCCCTGAGTAGATGCAGAGAGTGTGTTAGTCGCTCAGTCTGACTCTTTGTGGCCCCACAGCCAGGCTCCTCTGTCCATGGAATTCTCCAGGCAAGAAGACTGGAGTGGGTAGCCATTCTCTTCTCCAAGGGATCTTCCCAACTCAGGGATCAAATCCAGGTCTCCCACGTTGCAGGCAAACTTTTTACTGCCTGAGAATATAACTATATATATATATATAGTTGAACCCACTTTGCATTCACTATGGTAAAATTCCTTTCTCAATCTCCTCAGTGGTGTCCATTATGTTGGTTTATATCATTTTCCTCCATGTCTTTATACATTTATTATATACTATAATATAGTAGTTGAGCTATTTCAAATCCTGAAAGATGATGCTGTGAAAGTGCTACACTCAATATGCCAGCAAATTTGGGAAACTCAGCAGTGGCCACAGGACTGGAAAAGGTCAGTTTTCACTCCAATCCCAAAGAAAGGCAATGCCAAAGAATGCTCAAACTACCGCACAATTGCACTCATCTCACACGCTAGTAAAGTAATGCTCGAAATTTTCCAAGCCAGGCTTCAGCAATACGTGAACCGTGAACTTCCAGATGTTCAAGCTGGTTTTAGAAAAGGCAGAGGAACCAGAGATCAAATTGCCAGCATCCGCTGGATCATGGAAAAAGCAAGAGAGTTCCAGAAAAACATCTATTTCTGCTGTATTGACTATGCCAAAGCCTTTGACTGTGTGGATCACAATAAACTGTGGAAAATTCTGAAAGAGATGGGAATACCAGACCACCTGACCTGTCTCTTGAGAAACCTGTATGCAGGTCAGGAAGTAACAGTTAGAACTCGACATGGAACAACAGACTGGTTCCAAATAGGAAAGGGAGTACGTCAAGGCTGTATATTGTCACCCTGCTTATTTAACTTATATGCAGAGTACATCATGAGAAACACTGGGCTGGAAGAAACACAAGCTGGAATCAAGATTGCAATAACCTCAGATATGCAGATGACACCACCCTTATGGCAGAAAGTGAAGAGGAACTATAAAGCCTCTTGATGAAAGTGAAAGAGGAGAGTGAAAAAGTTGGCTTAAAGCTCAACATTCAGAAAACGAAGATCATGGCATCTGGTCCCATCACTTCTTGGGAAATAGACGGGGAAACAGTGGAAACCGTGTCAGACTTTATTTTTCTGGGCTCCAAAATTACTGCAGATGGTGGTGACTGCAGCCATGAAATTAAAAGATGCTTACTCTTTGGAAGAAAAGTTATGACCAACCTAGATCGCATATCAAAAGCAGAGACATTACTTTGCCGACTAAGGTCCGTCTAGTCAAGGCTATGGTTTTTCCAGTGGTCATGTATGGATGTGAGAGTTGGACTGTGAAGAAAGCTGAGTGCCAAAGAATTGATGCTTTTGAACTGTGGTGTTGGACAAGACTCTTGAGAGTTGCTTGGACTGCAAGGAGATCCAACCAGTCCATTCTGAAGGAGATCAACCCTGGGATTTCTTTGGAGGGAATGATGCTGAAGCTGAAACTCCAGTATTTTGGCCACCTGATGCAAAGAGTTGACTCATTGGAAAAGACTCTGATGCTGGGAGGGATTGGGGGCAGGAGGAGAAGGGGACAACAGAGGATGAGATGGCTGGATGGCATCACTGACTCAATGGACGTGAATCTGAGTGAACTCCAGGAGTTGGTGATGGACAGGGAGGCCTGGCGTGCTGCGATTCATGGGGTCGCAAAGAGTCGGACACGAATGAGCAACTGAACTGAACTGAACTGAACTGAACTGAAAGAGTCGGACACGACTGAGCGACTGAAATGAACTGATAATATATGCTAGTGTTTTGCCTGTTTCTCAACTTTATCCAAATGGTGTCACACAAAAGGCAAATTGCTTTTCTATTCAAGATTATTTTTTATATATTAATATTTATTCATGCTGGCATATGTAACTAGTACATTCATTCTAACTATTGAATTTCTTATGGAATTTATACCTCAGTTCTTATTTATTTAAGGACCTATTGATGGACATTTATATTGTTAGCAATTTTCCATGTTACATCAATGCTGCAATGAATATTCTTATACACTTCTCATTGTACATACACAAAGAGTTTTCTACAGTAGATTTATTTATACCTAGGAATAGAGATGTTAATGGTGTGCAAGGTCCTAGTTCTTCACAGCCTCACCACTACTCATTTTTGTAGACTTAAAAAAAATTATTTTTTTGGTCTGATGAATATGAATGATCTGTTGTTTTAATGGGCATTTCTCCTAGTAGAGAGATTGAATTTCTTTTCTGTGTTTTTCCTTTTGCAAATTGCTTGTTCATATCTTTTGCTCATTTTTCTGTTACGTTGTTTTTCATTTTCTTACACTGATGTGGGGTTATTTACATATTCTAAATATCAACCCCATGTCAATTATGTTTATTGCAATTATATTCCCTTAGCATCTTGGCTTATTTTTCACTTTATTTATGGTGTCTTGTTTTATAGAATTTTTACATTATAGTACTTTTAAAATTGCTGTTTTTTTCCTTAAGGCTTCCATCCAATAAAAATTCTAGATTTTCTCTTCTAAAAATATTAAAAATTTTCTCTTTGCATTTAGGTCTTGATCTGCCTGGATTTTTCTTTCTGTACATGATATAAAATATGGATGTACTATAATTTTTTCAGTTGTGGATTATTGATTTTTCTAACATTAATTTTCCAATAATTAATTTTTTGCTACACAATTTGTGGTGTCCCTTTGATCATATTTTACGTATCTACACCTATCTCTCTTTTCCGATTCACTGGCAGCCTTGACAATTCCTATACTATTATCATGGTGTTCAGTATTATGTTTTTATTATAGGTTTTTTTTTTTTAAACATCACCATGACTTAAGTGGAAGTTTACACACTTTGACCCCACTCACCCATTTTGCCCACCCTCTTTCCCCCACCTCTGGCAACCACCTAAAGGTTTTGATATTTGGTGAATAAGTCCTTCTACTTTGTTCTTCTTTATAATTATCCTGGCTGTTTTTCACCTTTTATGTGAAGTATTGCTGTTGTTCAGTCACAAAGTCATGTCCAGCTCTTTGAGATCCCGTGGACTAAAGGATGCCAGGGTTTCCTGTCCTTCACTGTTTCCTGGAGTTTGCTCAAACTCATGAGCATTGAGTTAATGATGCCATCCAACCATTTCATTCTCTGTTGCTTCCTTCTCTTCCTGCCCTCAATCTTTCCCAGCATCAGGGTCTTTTCCAATCAGTTGTCTCCTTGCATCACGTGGCCAAAATATTGAAGCTTCAGCTTTAGCATCAGTCCTTCCAGTGAATATTCAGGATTGAATTCCTTTAGGATTGACTGGTTGGATCTCTTTGTAGTCCAAGGGACTCTCAAAAGTCTTCTCCAGCACAATTTGAAAGCATCAATTCTTTGGCTCTCAGCCTTCTTCACAGTCCAGCTCTCACACCCATACATGACTACTGGAAAAACCATAGCTTGGACTATCTGGACCTGTGTTGGCAAAGTGATTCTCTACTTTTTAATTTGTTGTCTAGATTTGTCATAGCTTTTATTCCAACAAGCAAGTGTCTTTGAATTTCATGGCTGCAGTCACATTCTACAGAGATTTTGGAACCCAAGAAAATAAAATCTGTCACTGTTTCCATTGTTTCCCCATCTATTTGCCATGAAATGATGGGACTGGGTGCCATGATCTTCATTTTTTGAATGTTGAGTTTTAAGCCAGCTTTTTCACTCTCCTCTTTCATCCTCGTCAACAGGCTCTTTAGTTTCACTTCACTTTCTGCCATAAGGGTGGTATCATCTGCATATCTGAGATTATTGATATTTCTCCTGCAATCTTGATTCCAGCTTGTGATTCATCCAGCCAGGCATTTTGCTGGATGTACTCTGCATGAAAGTTAAGTAAGCACGGTGACAATATACAGCTTTGTTGTACTTCTTTCCCAATTTTGAACCAGTCTATTGTTTCATGTCCGGTTCTAACTTTTGCTTCTTGACCTGAATACAGGTTTCTTAGGAGGTAAATAAGGTGGTCTGGTATTCCCATCTCTAAGAATTTTCCAGACTTCATTGTGATCCACACAGTCAAAGGCTTTAGTGTAGTCAATGAAGTTTAAGTAGGTGTTTTTCTGGAACTCTCTCGCTTTTTCTATGATCCAATGGATCTTGGCAATTTGATCTCTGGTTTCTCTGTCTTTTCTAAATCCAGCTTGTACATCTGGAAGTTCTTGGTTCATGTACTGTTGAAGACTAGCTTGAAGTATTTTGAGCCTTACTTTGCTAGCTTGTGAAGTGAGTGCAATTGTATAGTAGTTTGAACATTCTTTGGCATTGTCTTTCTTTGTAATTGGAATAACAACTGATCTTTTCCAGTCCTGTGGCCACTGCTGAGTTTTCCAAATTTGCTGGCATATTGAGTGTAGCACTTAGCATCATCTTTTAGGAATTGAAATAGCTGAGCTGGAATTCTATCACATCCACTAGCTTTTAAAATTTTTAGATTAATTCAGTCCCATCTTACTTTATTATTAACTTTAACATTGAAGTTTTCTATGAACATAGTATGTTTTTTACTTGATTTTATGTTTTAGAATTTCTTCCGTAAGATTTTTTGAAGATTTTTTCCTGTAGGTACCCTTCCCTACCCCTACTGAGGTAATAAGTACAGAAATAAGTAGAGTAGCATGGACCTTGGAAATGAATAATCCAAAAGATTCTGAAGAATAAGGAGAAAATGTTTGTAAGACCTGTGCAGTTGTTGATTCTTATGATGGCTTTGTACTCTGTCAACAGTAGCTAAGCTAGAGCTACATTTCCCATAATTTCCTTCCCTGCAAGCTTCTTGGTTAGTATTGCCCACAAAAGAAGTTTGCATGACATTTTGAAGGTAGAAATGAAGATCACTGTAGGGCCAAGCAGTTATGTAGTTCACACATCATATATCAGTTACTGACTCATTTTGCTGGTTCGAGGTCGATACCAACCATCTCCCACTGGATATCCTTCTTCATTCTCTCTCAACCCTGGGCCACGTGCATGTGCAGGAAATGTTCATATGTGCTAAGTAAAACCAGCTTTTAGAGTAGGAATATGGGGGACACATACAGTTCCACTTTGTCCTCGCAGGTTGCTCTTGGTCTTTTATGCCTCCCACATCATGTCTGTCTCCTCTTTCCAACTGCTGGCCTTGCTGACTTCAGGCCTGGCACTTGCTGCAAAAGCAACAGACTTACCCAGACGGCTTAACAGGTCCCCAGGACTGTAAATCCCCAATCCCCATAATAAATCCTTTATTCTATCTCATCCCTAATAGTATTCACCTCTAATCAAATCCAATGGCTCCCCCACTCCAGTACTCTTGCCTGGACAATCCCATGGATGGAGGAGCCTGGTGGGCTGCAGTCCATGGGGTCGCTGAGAGTCAGACACGACTGAGCGACTTCACTCTCACTTTCCACTTTCATGCATTGGAGAAGGAAATGGCAACCCACTCCAGTGTTCTTACCTGGAGAATCCCAGGGACGGGGGAGCCTGGTGGGCTGCCGTCTATGGGGTTGCACAGAGTTGGACACGACTGAAGTGACTTAGCAGCAGCAGCTAATCAAATCATAACTGATATAATTTCCATTTCCCTAAATGAATGTCCCAGAAAGAATACTGGAAAATAGAATGAAGAAAGTTATAAATTGCATAAGATCTCTGAGGGATTGAGGGAACATCTTAAAGAATTCAGGGACAAGATACAGTTCTTTTAATGAAATGAGTAAAGACTGATGTTGTGGAAACTACAATGGCTAGTGTCAATGGAAAAGAATTTGAGACATACTTCCATAGCTCAGCACAGATGCAAAATCAATGAGTAGAAGTCAATTTGGGAATGCAGGATTTATTTGGTAGTTAACTTAGTTTTTTACTGTTGGTAATTTATTTTTGAAGCCCCTTAGTATAATCTCTGGAACAGTATGCATGCTCTCAACAAAGTGTTTTGAAATGAATTGCAATTAGACTGTCTATTCTTGGCAATATTGTGAGACTCGGTTTGGCCAAAATACCATTAACTAGGCCAATGAGAAATATTATTGCCCTGTGTTCAAGAGAGAAAATGGATACTTAAAGAGATAGTACAACATGGTCCCTTTTCATCTGAAAATACAGACTGGATAATAAAATCTCTGAATTTTGGAATAGGAAATAAATTTAATATAACCTTTGGTTCACATACTGTTAAAGCCTAGCTTGAAGGATTTTGAGCATTATCCATTTGAATTTTTTCCAAATGAGTCAAAGTGAAAGTGAAGTCGTTCAGTCGTGTCCGACTCTTTGCGACCCCATAGACTGTAGCCTACCAAGCTCCTCCGTCCATGGGATTTTCCAGGCAAGAGTCCTGGAGTGGGGTGCCATTTTCTTCTCCAGAGGATCTTCCTGACCCAGGGATCGAACCCGGGTTTCCCACACTGTAGGCAGACTCTACCATCTGAGCCACCAGGGAAGCTCTTAATGAGTCAAAAGGAGTTGTTTAACTTGACAAATTCAGTGGCAAAGTTTGTATCAGAGTCGTGTTCATAGAAATCTCAGTCCATTATTACTTACTAAACAAACCTCAGTCTCTACCCTGCAAATATAGTTAGGTGAATTTATTTATTGTTGATTGAAAAGTTAAACTCAAGTACTGATAAGATCAGTTTCAAATTGATAAGAGATCTTTAAGTGTCCAGGCCTTTCTTCATACAACAGTTTCTTCAGAAACTTGGATAAAGACCTATGAGAAATATTTGTATGAAATCATCAGATGACATAAACTGTACTGTATTGACCAACACAGTTAGGATTCCAAATGCTAAGTAACAGGCTGTAATGTTGGGCTGCAAGATATAAATTTATAGGAGTAATTGGAAAGTCTGGTGTATACATTACACATATATAATAAGCATAGGAAGGGAAAACCTTAGTTTGGTAGCAGTTCAAAAGGAAAGGGCCTAACATTTCATACATCCAATGAACGATGCAAAGAAACTTAAAAAAGTGTTTATACAATCTTTGGTTGTAAGAAGATGGAGGAGACTTCCCTGGTAGTGTAGTAGATAGGAATCCTCCTGCCAAAGCAGGGGACGCAGGCTTGATCCCTGGTCCAGAAAGATTCCACATGCCTTGAAACAACTAAGCCTGTGCATCGCAACTACTGTGCCCATGCTCTAGTGTCCCTGAGCCACAACTACTGAGCCCACTGGCTGCAACTTCTGAAGCCTTTGCCCCCTAGAGCCTGTGCTCCGCAACGAGAGAAGCCAGCTGCATGGGAAGTCTGCCCACTGCAACGAGAGTAGCCCCCACTCGCCCCAGATAGAGAAAGCCCCGGAACAGCCGCAAAGACCCAGTGGAACCAGAAATAAATAAATAAGATGGAGGAAGAACCATTTGTTTGAGGATGTAGATCCTGTACAATGTAAAGACCTGAGGCACAGCTGTAAGCTATGGGATTTCTAAATCTTTTCCTAGAAATCCGGAGAAGCTAATGCATAGCTTGTGGGGACCCCTGCTGAACTAGGCTTTGCTTGCTGCAGATTCTCCCACCTCTTCATCAGGTACCTGCAGTGCTGTTTTCCTGTGTAGAGAGTGTCTGTAGACCACCTTTCCCCTCTGATCCCCTCTTTTTTAAAAATTATTAGTATTTATTTGACTGAGCCTGGTGTTAGTTGTGGCACACGGGATCTTCTGTCTTTGTTACGGTGAGTGGGATCTTTAGCTGTGACGTGAGATCTAGTTCCCTGGGGAATCGAACCTGGGTCCTCTGCACTGGGAGCCCAGGGTCCTGGCCACTAGACCACCAGGGATGTCCCTGATCACCTTAATTCTGTCTTTCATTCAAGCCTACCTTCAGTCCCACCCATCTTTCAGCTAACTCTGTTCACAATAAACTTTCTCTTGCTCTGAACTTCTTAGCATTTTATTTTGTTATTTAATCACTAAGTCATGTCAGACTCTTTTGTGACCCCATGGACTGTAGCCCACTGGGTTCTTCTGTCCGTGGGATTTCCCAGGCAAGAATATTGGAGTGGGTTACCATTTTCTTCTCCAGGGGATCTTTCTGATCCAGGGATCAAACCTGCATCGCCTGCATTGTCAGGGAGGTTCTTTACCATTGAGCCCCCAGGGAAACCCCTCCTTAGCATTTACTTATTCTAAATCTTGGCTTCCCAGGTGGCAATAATGGGAAAGAACCTGCCTGACAATGCAGAAGACATAAGAGACACAGAATCGATCCCTGGGTCGGGAAGATCCCCTGGAGAAGGAAATGGCAACCCACTCCAGTATTCTTGCCTGGAGAATCCCACGGACAGAGGAGCCTGGTGGGCTACAGTCCATGGGGTTGCATAGAGTTGGACATGACTGAAACAACTTAGCATGCATCCCAAATCTTATACTATCTTTTAGTTGTTGCTTTTAGTTAATGATAATTGTGATGATGATACGAGTGGCAATAGTGACAAGGGGCAGTGGCAATAAATAAGAATTAGTTGAGAATGAGAAAGTCTTGAGGAGAGGTGACTCATTTCTAAGAGGATACAGTGCTAATTGTAAAAGCTAAAGAATGAAGTAGTTTGGAAAAATCACTATTCTATTGTTGCTTTGAAATTCGGCATTTTCAAAAGTTGTAAAATTATCTTATAAAGGGGCAACATATTAAAAAACTGGGTCCCAATATGTTAAGTGACTTTGCCCAAAACCACTAAACAAAAGATCAATTTGATTCCGCAGTATGCTAGGCCCTGCACTATGTCTATCAGATAAGGCTCTTAGGAGTTTATGTTGCAAGAACTAGAAGCCAGCTTTAGCTGGTCTAAGCAGAAATGGAATTTATTTGGTCAACACATCTAGTTAATATATATTTCTTGAGTGCTCACTATGTGCTAAGAGCTTTTTTAGGCCCAGGGGATATAATAAAAAACAAAGGTCCTATTCTCAAGGAATTTACATTGTTGTACGGAAGATAAACAATAAACAAGTGTATAAATATATTGTATTTCAGGTACTAAAGAAATAAAATAAAGAGGAATGATTCAGATTCAGAAAAGAAAATGATTTAGAAAAGAAAAATGGAGGGCTCCAGCAGAGGAAAGGATCAAGCAAGGATCTGGCAGAGAAAAAGATTGCTATCTTAAATAAGGGGGTCAAGGTGGCCTGTCTTATAAATAACATTTAAGTAGAGACCTAATTGAGTGTGGAAGCAAGTCATGGTAGCATCTTGGAGAAAAGCGCTCCATGCAGAAGAAACAGCAAGGCTAAAGGCTTAGTATGAGGAGTGTGCTCGGCATTTTGATGTACAGCAGGGAGGCTTGTGTGGTCCAAGCAGAGCAAATGAGGGAGAGAAGGGAAATAAGATTAGAAAGGTAGCAAGCAACAAGCCAATCATCTAGGACTCGATATGTATTTTGAAATTTATTTTGAGTAAAATCAGAAATATGGATTGGTTTTAATCAGAGGAGTAACAGGATCTGACTTAAGATTTTATTTTTAAAATATATCTATTTATTTATTCAGCATGCCAGGTCCTAGTTGGTAGCACACAAGATCTTCAATCTTTGTTGAGACATGTGGGATCTTGTTCCCTGCCCAGGGATGGAACCCTAGCCCCCTGCATTGGGAACTGGGAGTCTTAGCCACTGGACAACCAGGGAAGTTCCCTGACTTAAGATTTTAAAAGATCACTGACTATTATGTGGAGACAGGACTGTACGGGAACAAAGATGAAAGCAGGAAGGCCAGTTAGAGGCTGTAATCCACTGAGGGATAATGGCGGCTCAGGCCTGGGGGTACCAGTGGAGGAGGTGGGCCACTTTCAGAATTTCCTGATGAATTAGATATAGGGCTACAGAGAAGACTCAAACACATCTCCAAAGTTTGAGCCTGGGAAACCCAAACCCTGAGAAGAAGAGCTGGCTAGTTCATAGAATTTCCTGGAGACTCAAGCTCTGAAAATGGGCATATAATTAAAGAGGAGGGAGGGAGTCACAACCGCTGGCAAAATCATACCATGGAGCTAGTCTGATGAAGCCTTTCTTGCTGCAAGCACTAGACATTGCGTGCCATCCTGGCATGGAAACTAGACATTCTAGCTGTTGCTAGAGTAAATTCTGTTTCCCTGCTTCTTTCTCTGCATTATTGTTTCCTGAGTCAAAACCCCAGGCTCAGATGGTAGGCAGCCACAAACTCAAGGAACATCTGAGCGGTTAGGTCTGAGCAGTCACTGCGGAAGGAAGCTACTGTAACTCATTTAAGAGCTAGGTGTTTTAAAGGAATTTTAAGAAACCAATCTGAGAGAATTTCATTCATAACTAAGAGCACTTCAAACTCTTCAACAGGAAGAGGAGCGGTTGCGTTATCACTTGACGGCAGGAAGTATCAGTAACAGACTTCCTTCTGCTTTGCCCACTGGCTTCACCACAGCCCTGTGAGCCTGGGATTCTTACAGAAGCAAGGTTTGCTTTCAAGGCGCCCAGGGCCCTATCTATGTATTGTTTATCCTTCTTAATCATTGCAGCATCAGGGGAAAATGAAGCCTAACAACACTGTGATAGTTGCTGAGAGAATCAAATGTACTGGAAAGCAAAGGGGTGTACCAAAGTCAGGCATTACTGAGCAGTAGTTTTTAAGTTTTTTAAAATTTATTTTTAATTGGAGGATAATTGATTTACAGTACTGGGTTGGTTGCTGCCATACAACAACGTGAATCAGCCATAAGTACACACGTATCCCCTTCCTCCCGAACTTCTACCCACCCTCACCCCATCCCACGTCTAGGTTGTCACAGAGCACCAGGCTGAGCTCCCTGTATCATACAGCAGCTTCCCACTGGCTACTATTTCACATGTGGCGGTGTATATATGTCAATGCTACTTGCTTTAAGAACCTCCACAAAATCTCACAAATTCTCCCACGGAATTGTTGAAGGCCTTGAAAAACAAAGTTTGAAACCACTGGATAATTCAAAGAACACCAGATGGAATATCGAAAGCCCAGAGTTGTCACTGTGCTGTTGGGGTTAATTTATTACATCCCCATAAACTTTAATCTCTGTAAACCCTAGTTTTTCTTCTATAAAATTGAAAATTAAAAAAAAAATCACCATTTCAGTGCTAGCATAAGGATTAAATAAGAAAATGCATGTAAAACCTATCTGAAGGATGAGTAAAGTTTCCTATGAAGTTAGAATAACTTACTTTCCACAGGCACAGGGAACCAAAAATTTTAAACCTAAAGCACTTAGGTACTATACCTGTGTTGCCTGGGACACTTCTGTTGCCCTGGAAGATATGGAGGCCCCAAGGCTCATGGTACCTTGCCTCAAGAATGTTACAACAGCATTGATGAGAGAACCCAGCTTGCAACTTTCCTGTCCCCATCATTTTAAACAGGCCATAGGTTGTCTGTGCTCTGGCCTGCCTTAATGCCTTGACGTGTTAGGTTGGTGTGAACTGAGAGCTGCCAAGTGGAGGTGTTAACTTATGCACACCATTGTCACGAGGAGTCCTGCCTAGCTCTACTCAGAGATGGCTTGCTTGTTCTTCCTGGCACATCTAGGCGCTGCTTTTCAATTCCCCGACTAGGTCCTCCCTCTCAGAGACATTTCCCCAGCGCACTGGGTAAAAGCTGATTAGCCAGGAAATTCCCACCAGTCTTCTCTGGCAGCATAGAAGCCATTCTGTGGTTTGTGATTGAGTCACTTGGGGAGACCTCCTTTGGGTGGTCACCTTTGTTTAGGACTCACAGACTTAAGGCCCACAAATTGCTCTGTGGGCTCTTCCAAACTTCTCTTCTGTGAGTTAGGAACAGACATTTCCCCAGGTTTCCATGGTACTTCCTGCCTGGGGGAAATGCTCTCTCAGGTCTGACCACAACAAGAAGGATGAAACATACAGGACATCTGAGCCCTGTTGGAAGACCTGGAGCAAAGTAAAAGTTAATGGAGGCAGGCCTTGGACAATGCCTGCTCAAAATGAAAAAAAGAGGAGTGTTGTCTGTGTGTATAAGGCAGCAAATAAGGTTACCCTGTCTATATTTTGGCATTGAATGTGAAAAATATTTTACAATTAAAATATATAATATATGTGAAATGACTTATTTATGAATTGTTTGTTTGGGACTCTTATAGTTCTGAACATGTGAAACAGGAAAAAGAGATAAAAGCAAGCCTTCTGACTTACTGCATTTTAAAAATGAATACCCAGAAAATCTTTTGGAAGAGAACAGGTGGCTTTCAGTCTCTAAGCTTCATGGTCACTCATGGAATCCTCTTCTCTTGTCTTATACACAGGAAGGGATTTGCTAGAAGGAAAGTTGTGAATATTTTTCACTAGACTTTGTTTTCCCATCTATGTTACATGCTTATTACTTTAAAATCATGTGTCGCTAGGTTCTGCTATATAAGGTCAGAAACAGCGCCTATCTTCTAAGGCTTTAAGTACATCTATAAAATAGGTGTAGTTATGAAGTTCCAACCTGCAATAACAGAGAACCCAAACCAACACAATGGTGAAGCAAGAGTAAGATCACTTTATGGCAAATAGATGGGGAAACAGTGACAGACTTTATTTTGGGGGGCTCCAAAATCACTGTAGATGGCGACTGCAGCCATAAAATTAAAAGACCCTTACTCCTTGGAGGAAAAGCTATGACCAACCTAGACAGCATGTTAAAAAGCAGAGACATTAACTTGCCAACAAAGGTCCATCTAGTCAAGGCTATGGTTTTTCCAGTAGTCATGTATGAACGTGAGAGCTGGACTATAAAGAAAGCTGAGCACCAAAGAATTGATGCTTTTGAACTGTGGTGTTGGAGAAGACTCTTGAGAGTCCCTTGGACTGCAAGGAGATCCAACCAGTCTATCCTAAAGGAAATCAGTCCTGAATATTCACTGGAAGGACTGATGCTGAAGCTGAAACTCCTATACTTTCACCACCTCATACGAAGAACTGACTCATTGGAAAAGACCCTGATGCTGGGAAAGATTGGAGGCAGGAGAAGAAGGAGACAACAGAGGATGAGACGGTTGGATGGCATCACCGACTCGATGGACATGAGTTTGAGTAAACTCCGGGAGTTGGTGATAGACAGGGAGGCCTGGCGTGCTGCAGTCCATGGGGTCACAAGGAATTGGACACGACTGAGCAACTGAACTGAACTGAGGAGTAAGATGTTTTCATGCAAAAGATTTTAGAGTTGAGAATGAAGAAAAACTTGACAAAAATTTTAAGAGCTCAGTGTCCAGGGGAAGTGTCAGCTAAGAGGTATCCTAGTCTTTGCTACCCCACGAACTGTAGCCCACCCGGCTCCTCTGTCCATGGAGTTCTCCAGGCAAGACTACTGGAGGGGTGGCCATTTCCTGTCCTAAAGGAGAGGGAATTACAGGATTATTTGAGTAAAATTAATTCTTTATACTGTCTAGCCTCTAGCCTCCGTTTGGATAGGGAGGCGTCAAGGGCTTCTGGGGCCCTGGTGGGCTGAGTAAAGACGGTTAATTAAACAGTTCTCTTTCACTCTGACAAATCAGAGCAGCACCGGATTTGTGGGGTACTAGTGGGCTCACAAGATGCTGACTTTCTGGAGGTGGTTTCTGCTACGTGCCTCAGACCTGGGATTAGGTCTCTTTGAAGGTTAATTGTCACATCACCAATCTGCAGCTGGAAGGGCCCTTGCAGATCTGGGGAACAAGATACCATCAAGGCTGATTTGTGCAGAACATTGAGCCTTGCCATCAAGCAGGAGAAAGGAAGGCGCGCAGGGGGCTGCCCAGGAAGGATGCCACCCAGGCAGCGGGGTGCTTACGTTCTTGCACCCATCAGAGCCTACATCTTTGTGTGGAGTAGAGACCACAAGTTTATACCTGTCACTCAAACTGAAGACCATGCAGGACCTCAATTATCCCAAATAAAGACATCACAAGGTGGCCAGCTCTAAACTTTGCCCTTAACAAAGAGAAGAGCACTTGAAATTGGAGCCAGCTCTGGAGCTGATACATAGGAACTTTCTCTGGACACTTCCCTTTGACTTTACACTGCTTTGAACAATCCATTTGATTTATGATTCATGTAAAAATAAGACTAAACAAAAACTATTTACCAGACACCAGCAATACGTACATTACTCTCGACTGTGTAAGGACTGTTAAAAAAATTATGAAATCTGCAGTTTTATACATATGCATACTTTCCAAAGTGTTTTCAGATCCTTGCAAGATTTTATCCTTATAACTTCTGCTTATCTTGTCCAGGGAGTGTTCTCCTACTAAATTTACCTTGTTATATTTATTTCAATATTTATATATATTAATTTTTGAAGTCGCATGCATTTGTACTTGTCTATCTTTGATATATATTTAGGTGTGTGCAGCTAAGACTGATTCTTAGAGCAGCTACACATGATTTTAAGTAATAAGCCTGGGCAGCTTATATATATTAATTTTTGAAGTCGCATGCATTTGTACTTGTCTATCTTTGATATATATTTAGGTGTGTGCAGCTTATGTTAGACTGATTCTTAGAGCAGGTACCTTTATCAACCAGTTGCCCTAAAAGTTTCCTGAGGATTGGAGCTGTTTTATCCAATAGATTGAGAGGCACAGTGGAGACGGGGCTCCCCGCTAGCTCAGCAGCAAGGAATCCTGCTGCAGCACAGCAGATGCAGGAGACACAGTCTCGATCCCTAGGTTGAGAAGATCCCCTGGAGGAGGGCATTGCAACACATTCCAATATTCTTCCTGGGAAAATTCCATAGACAGAGGAGCCTGGCAGGCTAAAGTCAATGGGGTGGCAAAGAGTCAGACACCACTGAAGCGGCTGAGCTTACACACATAGAGGCGGAACTTAAGAAAAATTATTCACTTAAAAAACTTTACATATAGTAAAATTCACTATTTTTGTGAGTACAGTTCTATGAGCTTTGACAAAGGTATGCAGTTATGTTAATACCACCAGGATCAAGACATAGAACAGTTTCTCCCCCCTCACAAGTCCTTTCATGCTGCCCTGCTATAGTCTCTCTCTCCCAGCCCACCTCCACCCTCAACCACCGATCTGTCTTTTGTCCCTGTAATTTTGTTTATTTCAGATGTCATATAAGTAGAATCACGCATACGTACCCTTTTGATTCTTTCACTTATCATGATGCCTTTGAGATCCATCCATGCTATTGCGTGTGTCAGGAGTCTGTTCCTTTTTTTGCTGAGTAGTGTTCCATTTCATGTATATCTCATAGTTTGATTATTCTTTCAACAATTAAAGGACATTTGGGTTGTTTCCAGTTTTTCATGACAATGAATAAAGCCATCATGAACATTTGTGTACAAGTTTTGTATGCACATAAGTTTTCGATTCTCTTGGTTAAATACATAGGCATGGGATTGGTGAATCGTACAGGAACTGTATGTTTAACTTGAAAAGTACTGTCTATGAACCTAAAGTTGTTCTAAAAATATAAAGCCTTTAATAAGAAAAAAAGATAAAGAAGATGTCAAATTTTCCCATAGTAGCTGTTCCATTTTCTATTCCCACCAGCATGTGTGAGAGTTCTACTTGCTCTGTGTCTTTGTCAGCACTTGTTACTGTCTGATTTTTAACTTTATCCATTCTGATAGATGTGTAGTAGTTTCTCACTGTGGTTTTAATCTGCTCCTGATAACTAATGTTGATCATCTTTTCTTGTGTTTATTTGCCCTCTATATATCTTGTCAGGTGAAGTATCTCTTCAAATATTTTGTGCATTTTCTTAATCAGCTTGTTTTATTATTGAGCTTTGAAAGTTGTTTATATATTATGGATACAAGTCCTTTGTCAGATGTGTGTTTTTTTTAGAAAAATAAAACTTCAAGCTGGCTTAAACAACAAATCAGCTCACACAATTAATTGTAAGATTCAGAGGTATAACGTGCAGACTTCAGGATCAGTAACATCCAGTTTCTCGTTATTTTCCTTTATCTCCACTCTGCATCCTGCTGTGCTAGCTTTATCTTAGGCATAGCTTTTCTGATGGTGACAAAATTGCTGCAGTAATTCCGGATCTCACATCCCTAAGCCACACTGTCCAGAAAGAGGGAGGACTAGCTTAAGAATGAGAGATCTTCTTTAACAATAACCCCACAAAACTCTGCGTGTCTCCTTGGACTGGAATGGGTCAGATGCTTATCATAAAGTAATCTCCATGGCCGAAGGAATGTCGTGAGCTGACTGGGTTAAGCAATGTGGAGGGCAAACTTATGCCTTGAGGTCTCCCTGCATCTTTTGATCACCTTTTCCGGTGTCTCACTGTTTCAGTGGCTCTTGTAGTTATGGCACAGACATGAGACTGGGCTCACCAATCAGATGCTTCTTTGAGATATTTTGATTGTAAAGAGAGCAGAATGAGAAAGCAAGGACCATGAGGGATCAATTTTCTTCCTAGGGAGTTCCCTGGTGGTCCAGTGGTTGTGAATCCACTTGCCAGTACAGGGGACACCGGTTTGGTCCCTGGTCTGGGAAGATCCCACATGCCACAGAGCAATTAACCCTGTGTGCCACAGCTACTAAACCCATGCTCTGCAAGAGGAGAAGCCGCCACAGTGAGAAGCCTCTGATTGCAACAAAGAGTAGAGCCCACTCACCGCAGCTGGAGAAAAGCCTGCGCAGCAGGGAAGACCCAGCGCAGCCCAAATAAATAGATTAATTAATTTTAAAAAATCTTAATAAGGCGGCAGCAGAGGTCCAATCATTAATTTGTTAAGTGGGATTGGGCCCTAACTAAGTTAATCCATGAAAAGCTAAGTCAATAAGACCCTTGACTCATAGAACTATAAAGCTATGACCTCTGTAGATTTTCCTGTTTCTACTTCACTTGTTTCAGACTCCTAGATGTGTGAGGATTAGGATGCTTCTATCTCTGAGAGAAGATCTAGGGAAGGTGGAGGGAACCTGTGGGGTTAGGGACGTCCCTGGCTCTCCATTTTAAGTATTACTTTGCATCGGAGGTAAGGTTTTGCATAGGAAAGTTCCATGCAAAATGGGGATGGTGGAGGAATACTGGGAGAAAAGGAGATGTTACCTCATTAATTGGAGGAGGAAATGGCAACCCACTCCAGTATTCTTGCCTGGGAAATCCCATGGACAGAAAAGCTTGGTGGGCTACAGTCCACGGGGTCCAGATTCAAATATGGCTCAGTGACTAAACCATCGCCACCACCAACCATCTCATTAGTTTAGATAAACCAGTGTGGCCAGAGGTTAGGAAATGGAGGCAGGAGCAGCATATGTTTAAACTAGAGAGGTAAGCAAAGCCCAGGGCATGTTGGTTTCATAAGGCATGTACCTCATTCAACTTTGTGACTTGAGTGTGAGTAGTGATGCCACTTACTCTGACAGGAAACCCTGGAGGCAGAGGTTGAGAGGAGAGAGCTGATAGTGAATTTGAGGTGACTGCGATATCCTGTCAGTTAGGCAATTGGATCTATGGATATAGAAGCTCAGAAGATATAGTCATAGGCAAATTGTTAACTTGAAAAGGCACAGGGTGGGAATTTCCTGGCTTGCTTTATATGTGCTGTATGAGAGTGTATAAGGAGTTTAACTGGTAGGCTTCTTGGTTGCAAGAGACAGAAATCCTATTTAACTACCTTGGAGAAAACCAAGAATTTCTTAGAAGGATATTGGTATAATTGTGTGGTCAAGGAAGATTTGATGAACGAAACTACAAGAAGAGCAGAAATGCATCTAGGCTGATGTAACAACTGAAATGGCAGCCTTTGATAGCTTTTATAGTTTCTTCTCTTTTCCTCATGTTCTCTTAAAGCTTCCTGGCTTCCTCCATATGGAAGTAATAAGACAGTCATAAAGCGACACACAGGTGGTCCTATGCGACACGGTTTTTGTTGTTGTCCAGTTGCTCAGTTGTGTCCAACTTTTTGCATCCCATGGACTGCAGCGTGCCAGGCTTCCCTGTACTTCACTATCTCCCAGAGTTGGCTGTAACTCATGTTCATCGAGTTGGTGATGCCATCCAGCCATCTCATCCTCTGTCGTCCCCTTCTCCCCCTGCCCTCAATCCTTCCCAGCATCAGGGTCTTTTCCAATGAGTCAGCTCTTTGCATCAGGTGGCCAAAGTATTGGAACTTTAGCTTCAGCATCAGTCCTTCCAATGCATTTTCAAGGCTGATTTCCTTTAGGATTGACTGGTTTGATCTCTTTGCAGTCCAAGGGACTCTCAAGAGTCTTCTCCAACACCACAGTTCAAAAGCATCAGTTCTTTGACGCTCAGCCTTCCTTATGGTCCAATTCTCCCATCTCTACATGACTACTGGAAAAACCATAGCTTTGACGGACCTTTGTTGGCAAAGTGATGTCTCTGCTTTTTAATATGCTGCCTAGATTTATCATAGCTTTTCATCCAAGGAGCAAGAGTCTTTGAATTTCATGGCTGCAGTCACCCTCCACAGTAAGTCCAAGGAAAGAGTCCAAGGAAAGAAAGCCTGTCACTGCTTCCATTTTTTCCCCATCTATTTGCCCTGAAGTGATGGGACTGGATGCCATGACCTTAGTTTTTTGATCTGGCTTTAAATGCAGGTAAACAAAGAGACTGACTCTCTTAACAGACACAGCTTGAAAATCATGGACAAGAAATTACTAGCCGGGCCTGGGTCACACCTCTCCCTGGACCATCTGACTGTGGAGTGTGGTGGGGTGGTGTTTTGCTGAAAGTTTTCACTTTGGTCTTAGGTTCAAAGGATTTGTTAACAAAATAAGCCACTTGTTATATACAAATAAATAATACAAATATTTATTAGAGAATTATAGAGCTTAGTTTCAATATACTAACATTAAAAGAAAAGAGAAGTAGAAACAGCAGAGGACACACCACCAAACTGGGTTTTGACCAACATCCGGATTTAGCCAGCTCCAGGAAGTCCCATGGCACAGCTCATCCGGAGTCCCGACTGGGAAGAGGTCCCACCCAGTTCAGGCTTCCCGCGTACAATCCCAGGAGGTCACAAAACTGATACCATCATCAGTCTGTGACCAAATTGCCACTCTAGTTCCATGTTAATGCTATTTGTTTTGTTGTGTAAAACTTGGAATGTAGTAAAGCCTGGGGCTTGGTTGACCAGGCCCCCTCCAGGGGCTCAACAATGTCAAGATTCCTGCCCCATCTTATCTGTGGTTCTACAAGTCTTGCACTCAGAGCAAGCAGTCACTCACAGTCACTCCAAGTCAGGGCAGTGTCCAGGGAGGTTAGAAGCAAGTCTGAGGGCTGCTTTGCTTTGTCTCTGAAGCCTAGACAAGACTATTCATTTAATTTCCCTAACAGGTGTAGGTGGTGTATCACATGGCAGAATAAAAATTAAACATTCTGTACCATGATTTTGGTATAGCTGGGTGATAAAGATCCAAAATAACAATGGGTTAATTGAAATAGAGATTAAGTTTTTGCATGTAAATACCAGAATTTCCTGGTGGCTCAAGAGGTAAAAAAAAGTCTGCCTGCAATGTTTGAACCCTGGGTTGGAAAGATCACTTGGAGGAAGAAAATGGCAATCCACTCCAATATACTTGCCTGGAAAATTCCATAAACAGAAGAGCCTGGCAGGCCACAGTCCATAGTGTCGCAAAGAACTGGACATGACTGATATAAATTTTATGGTACAAAATTTTACAGTACTAAAGCAAGTATTTGTTAAGTATGAGAAAAAAAAAATCACAACAAATTACTGGACCTTTGGAGTTTTTACACATGGACATCACCAGATGGTCAATACCAAAATCTTTGAAGACAAAGATGGAGAAGCTCTATACAGTCAGCAAAAACAAGACCAGGAGATGCTGTGGCTCAGATCATGAACTCCTTATTGCAAAATTCAGACTTCAATTGAAGAAAGTAGGGAAAACCACTACACCATTCAGGTATGACCTAAATCAAATCTCTTATGATTATACAGTGGAGGTAACAAATAGATTCAAGGGATTAGATGTGATAGACAGAGTCCCTGAAGAACTATGGACAGAAGTTGGTGACCCTGTACAGGAGGCAGTGATCAAGACCATCCCCAAGAAAAAGCACTGCAAAAAAGCCAAAATGGTTGTCTGAGGAGGCCTTACAAATAGCTGAGAAAAGAAGGGAAGCTCAAGGCAAAGGTAAAAAGGAAAGATATAAGCATCTAAATGCAGAGTTCCAAAGAATAGCAAGGAGAGATAAAAAAGACTTCTTCAGTGATCAACGCAAAGAAATAGAGGGAAACAATAGAATGGGTAAGACGAGAGATCTCTTCAAGAAAATTAGAGATATCAAGTGAACATTTCATGCAAAGATGGGCTCAATAAAGGACAAAAATGGTGTGGACCTAACAGAAGCAGAAGATATTAAGAAGAGGTGGCAAGAATACACAGAAGAACTATACAAAAAGATCTTCATGACCCAGGTAACCATGATGGTGTGATCACTCACCTAGACCCAGACATCCTGGAATTCGAAGTCAAGTGGGCCTTAGGGAGCATCACTATGAACAAAGCTAGTGGAGGTGATGAAATTCCAGTTGAGCTCTTTCAGATCCTAAGGGATGATCCTGTTAAAGTGCTGCACTCAATATGTCATCAAATTTGGAAAACTCAGCAGTGGCCGCAGGACTGGAAAAGGACATTTTTCCTTCCAATCCCAAAGAAAGGCAATACCAAAGAATGTTAAAACACAGTTGCACTCCTTTCACAGGCTAGGAAAGTAATGCTAAATAGTCTCCAAGCCAGGCTTCAACAGTATGTGAACCGTGAACTTCCAGATGTTCAAGCTGGATTTAGAAAAGGCAGAGGAACCAGACATCAAATTAGCAACATCCCCTGGATCATTGAAAAAGCATGAGAGTTCCAGAAAAACATCTTCTTCTGCTTTACTGACTGCACCAAAGCCTTTGACTGTGTGGATCACAACAAACTGTGGAAAATTCTTAAAGAGATGGGAATACCAGACCACCTGACCTGCCTCTTGAGAAATCTGTATGCAAGTCAGGAAGCAACAATCAGAACTGGACATGGAACAGCACACTGTTTCCAAATTGGGAAAGGACTGTGTCAAGGCTGTATATTGTCACCCTGCTTATTTAACTTCTATGCAGAGTACATCATGAGAAACACTGGGCTGGAGGAAGCGCAAGCTGGAATCAAGATTGCCAGGAGAAATATCAATAACCTCAGATATGCAGGTGACATAACTCTTATGGCAGAAAGCAAAGAAGAACTAAAGAGCCTCTTGATGAAAGTGAAAGAAGAAAGTGAAAAAGTTGGCTTAAAGCTCAACATTCAGAAAACTAAGATCATGGCATCTGGTCTCATCACTTCATGGCAAATAGATGGGAAAACAATGGAAACAGTGACAGACTTAATTTATTTGGGCTCCAAAATCACTGCAGATGGTGACTGAAATTAAAAAAATGCCATGAAGTTAAAAGATGCTTGCTCCTTGGAAGAAAAGCTATGACAAGCCTTGACAGTACATTAAAAAGCAGGGCACTACTTTGCCAAGAAAGGTCTGTCTAGTCCAAGCTATGGTTTTTCCAGGGGTCATGTGTGGATGTTAGAGTTGGACTCTAAAGCAAGCTGAACACCAAAGAGTTAATGATTTTAAACTGTGGTGTTGGAGAAGACTCTTGAGAGTCCCTTGAACTGTAAGGAGATCCAACCAGTCCGTCCTAAAGGAAATCAGTCCTAAATATTTATTGGAAGGACTAATGCTGAAGCTGAAACTCCAATACTTTGGCCACCTGATGCAAAGAACTGACTTATTGGAAAAGACCCTGATGCTGGGAAAGATTGAAGGCCGAAGGAGAAGGAGATGACAGAGGATGAGATGGTTGGATAGTACTGACTCAATGGACATGAGTTTGGGTAAACTCCGGGAGTTGGTGATGGACAGGGAGGCCTGGTATGCTGTAGTACCTGGGATAGCAAAGAGCAGGACGTGACTGAGCTACTGAACTGAACTGAACTGAACCTGGAATTTCAGGTCTCTTTCTTCTGAGATCTCCTTAGCCAATTTGCTTCGTAATTGCCATGTTCTTTTTAGAGCACTTCACAACTCCCAGCAGCTGCCAGCACTCACCAAGCGTCAGGCAGGTGAAGCTTCAATCTGTGGTTTCACTGGCTGCATGCATATCTGTCTCTGTGCTGAGGTAAAGTTCTACTCCCTTTTAAGAAGAAAAGAAGAGATATCCCACTAACAATCTCTCCCACCAGCTCATTATGCATAACCCTATAGGGTATTATTTGGATTTATGGGTAAGGGTTTCAGAAAAATTACATCAGCCTAATACTGAGAGAAACTTTAATGTAGTCAATAGATATGATGGACAGTATTTAAATGTGTGGAATTATTTGTCCCTGGAGGTAATTGAACCAATAACCATTCATGAGTATGTCTTAAGGAGAATTTAAGCAACAGTTCAGTAGGGTTTATTTAGATTAAATAAACTTTAAGTATAGTGAAACACAGAGGACATGGACTTCAAAGTAAAATAGATCTGGGATTGAGTCCCCATTATACTTCTAGCTAGTAAAATGACAGTGGGCAAATGGTTTAACTTCTCTGAACTTCTATTTCCTTTTCTATAAAGTGAGGACAAAAAGACTTATTCTTCTGGTTTTCTATAAGGATTAAATGTGAATGGATTTAAAATATGCAAATAGGTACATAATAATAGATCTCAGTATAAATTATTTTCCTCTCCTCCTGTTCCTTTCCAGTACCAAGATACTATGATCCTATATGGGATCTGACCTTTGTTTTGAAATATAAAGAGGATTAAGATGAGCACGGTCTTCTCTTGTGGCTCAGCTGGTAAAGAATCCACAGGCAACGCAGGAGACCTGGGTTCTATCCATGGATTGGGAAGATGCCCTGGAGAAAGGAAAGGTTACCCACTCCAGTATTCTGGTCTGGAGAATTCCATGGACAGTATAATCCATGGGGTCGCAAAGATTTGGACACGACTGAGTGACTTTTACTCAAGGTGAGCACAGAGGGAGAGAACATTCTGAACAGACAGACTGACAAGGTGATGTGTTAATTTCTCATTTTTGTCCAACTTTCCTTCTCCTTTTTAAGGTACTACTCCTTTTCCAACCATAGTACAAGTAATTTGGAGGCAATTTATAAGTCACAAAACAATCCTTTTATCACCCAATTTCTCTATTCTTATAGTCATAATTATTCATACCTTGAATGGCAGAAGTAAATCTTCAAGTAATTTCTTTGATGAAGGCAAGTAAGTATTCTATTTACGGAGCCCTTGCATATCTGAGAATACTTTTTTGTTGTCTTCACCCAGGAACATTCTCTGGATATAAAGTACTGTTTTGCAAATCTGTTTAATGTCTAGCTTAATAGAAGATAACTCATTCATTTCTGCATTCAATCTGCTGTGATATGTTGTAGTGGTTAGTATACATAAAGAAAATCTGGCCTCACACAATTATGAAAATATCGAAAGTGGAGAAGTATTTTAATATTTTAAGATAATTCAAGATATTCTTCTTTGATATTATACCAAAATTCAATGAATGGTAGTTTCCTAAAGGTTAATTGCATCATGAAACCAAAAACCTTTTCAATGATTTCAATTCATACTGTGTTAAATAAGGATCTATTGACCTATCTTTCACTTTGAATGAATTTTTATCTGTCGTAATTTTGTAACATCATCATGCATTTGGTAATTTGGAAATTATTGGCTCACTGAGTTATGTGCATCTTCCAACTGTTAACATATTTCATTAAACAATATAGGAAAAAATCACTTTAATTTACATTAGCACTGATATCAGAAAAGCCTTTAAGTATTAAGGATCTGAGCTCAAAGTGGCACTCACAACTTTTCTAAATTCACAAATTTTCATTTTTACTTGAAATCTCGAAGTTTTTACTAGCAACAAATACTGTCAATAGGCTCATTTTGTTCATTTTCAAGAAAATATCTGCCAATACCCAAGTCTCTATAACAATGGTTTGTCAGTCATTTTTTCCATTAAAAGGTAATCCATGAAAAAAGTGGCTAGTTCAGCTTGTGATTCAACCCCATAAATGCTTTTTTGTTGAGACAATTATCATACCCGAACAGAGAAGGCAATGGCACCCCACTCCAGTACTCTTGCCTGGAAAATCTCCCTCCCACGGAGGAGTCTGGTGGGCTGCAGTCCATGGGGTCTCTAAGAGTCGGACACGACTGAGCGACTTCACTTTCAATTTTCACTTTCATGCATTGGAGAAGGAAATGGCAACCCACTCCAGTGTTCTTGCCTGGAGAATCCCAGGGACGGGGGAGCCTGGTGGGCTGCCATCTCTGCGGTCACACAGAGTCGGACACGACTGAAGGGATTTAGCAGCAGCAGCAGAGAAGAACAAATCCAACGCCATACTGGATCTATTCCTCCAGCACCCTTGTGCTTTGTTGCTGTGCTTAGTCATACTGGCTCTGCACCTTTGTCAAAGAATGTTGCCTAGAGTCCTTTCACAAGACTCTCCCTCCCAAGCTTGATCTTTAAAGCCACAATATTTTTCATTCATATAGAGATAAAAAGTTGCAGAGCAGAAAATAATTTATCTTGTTGGAGGTTTTATAGGACCATCGTGACCAGACACACCAGAATAACTGCAAGTACAAAGGATTATCCCATGCCCTCTGGGGGCTGGCCAGCACCAAGAAGTCTTTTAGTATAAGAAAATACTGAATTATAACTCAGGTAAGATAGTTATGTGGAACACTAGCCCACTGTCTTCTCAGTCTGCCTGCTTTGTCAATAGTCACTATTTTTTCGGTTTATTCTCCTGTCATTTGGCGAGCATTATGAGATTGAACTTGATACCAGTACTTCACCAGGCAAAGTGCATCATGTTTATTTCCTATTTGCCACATAGGATATTTTTTAAACGTGCACTTAAGATTCAGGTACCCCCACTCGTGGGGGTTTGAAAAATGGGCATGAGTAGTTTCATCTCTTCATCTAGGAAGGTGGATGGCTTTTAAAAAGAAGAAACTGCTGGTTATTCTCTTCGATGCTGTAAGATACAGGGGCAGGCCTTGCCTCTATGGAGGCAAGCCAGGCCTTTGTCTGAACTGTAGTCAGCCGGGCTCCTTTGTCCATGGAATTTTCCAGGCAAGAATTCTGGAGTGGGCTGCTACTCCAAGGGGTCTTCCTGACCCAGGGGTCAAACCCACGTCTCTTGTGTCTCCTGCATTGTAAGGAGCCCCACATTTAAGAGGTGTAATATCAACGATCCCAACATCTGAAATGTCCATGGGGTTGCAAAGAGTCAGAGATGACTGAGCCACTGAACCTGCAACTATCAGTAAATAAATAGGGAGTTAAATTCTGGATGACAAAATATATACACAAAGAGGCTTTTGGTGAGGTAAAGTGTGTATCTTTGAACTTTAGAGTATACTGAACATGTTTTAACCTTAGCTATTTAAGAGGTTGTATTATGCCAAGAGGGTTCTCACAGCTTTTAACTTCTGCAAGAGGCTTTAAGTCTTCATATTTTGTCTCCTCATATTTTGACTTTGGCAGGCAACTACAGTGTATGTCAGGACATTGCAGCTTATTTTTCTACAAAGCAAAGCTGCACCCTTGCGCACTTTGGGCCTTAAGCAGAGAGACGCACTCTGTCGAGACACATTCCTCAGTATGCCGCTTCGCAGGCCTCAGGTGGCCTCCGGGCATACACTGTTGATGAGTCCTGAACATTTAACTATGGCACTGATTGAAGTCCACATATGTGGAACCCTTGGAGACATCAGCAGAACTGGCAGATCTAGAGGATTTAGTGAGCAGGTATAACTGGGGTAAGAATTTAAATTCTAAAAGAAAATGGATATTTCATTACGTAGTTCTTTAAGGAACTGATTGGTGGGCAGAAAAATGTTTGTGCTTTTAAAATACAAGCCAGTCAAATCTGTGTGAGCTACAAAGCACTTGTGACGATTTGTTTTTCAGTGGCTCAGTCACATCCGACTCTGCGACCCCATGGACTGCAGCACGCCAGGCTTCCCTGTCCTTCACCATCTCCCAGAGCTTGCTCAAACTCATGTCCACTGAGTCAACGATGCCATCTAAGCATCTCATCCTGTGTCATACCCTTACCCTCTTGCCTTCAATCTTGCCAGCATCAGGTTCTTTTCTAATGAGTCAGGTCTTCATATCAAGTGACCAGAGTATTAGAGCTTCAGCTTCAGCATCTGTCCTGCCATTGAATTTTCAAGACTGATTTCCTTTAGGATTAACTGGTTTCATCACCATGTAGTCCAGGGGACTCTCCAGAGTCTTCTCCAACACCACAGTTTGAAGGCGTTGATTCTTTGGCGCTCTGCCTTCTTTACAGTCCAGCTCTCAACAACAGTACGGGACCACTGGGAAGACCATTGCCTTGACTATACAGATCTATGTAGCAGAGTGATGTCTCTGCTTTTCAACACACTGTCTAGGTTTGTCATAGCTTTCCTGCTGAGCAGCAATCATCTTCTGATTTCATGGCTGCAGTCACCATCCACAGTGATTTTAGAGCCTAATGAGAGGCAATCTGTCACTACTTCCACCTTTTCCCCTCTTACTTGCCATGAAGTAATGGGACCAGATACCATGATCTTTGTTTTGTAATATTTAGTTTTAAATATTATTTAACTATTTAATATTATTTTAAATATTATTTAACTATTTAATATTATTTTAAATATTTATTTAATATTTAGACTTTTCTAGGTCAAAGCAAATGGCATCTGAAACTCCCCTGCAAAAGCAATAGGTGCATAAAAGCTGTTTTGATTTGGTCCGAGCAATATACTTCAACAGTACATGAACCATGAACTTCTAGATGTTCAAGCTGGATTTAGAAAAGGCAGAGGAACCAGACATCAAATTGCCAACATCCGTTGGATCATTGAAAAAGCATGACAGCTCCAGAAAAACATCTCCTTCTGCATTATTGACTACACCAAAGCCTTTGACTGTGTGGATCACAACAAACTGTGGAAAATTCTGAAAGAGATGGGAATACCAGACCATCTGACCTGTCTCCTGAGAAATCTGTATGCAAATCAAGAAGCAACAGTTAGAAGTGGACATGGAACAACACACTGTTTCCAAATTGGGAAAGGAGTATATCAAGGTTGTATATTGTCACCTTGCTTATTTAACTTATATGCAGAGTACATCATGAGAAACGCTGGGCTGGATGAAGCACAAGGTTGCCAGGAGAAATATCAATAACCTCAAATATGTAGATGATACCACCCTTATGGCAGAAAATGAAGAAGAACTAAAGAGACTCTTGATGAAAGTGAAAGAGGAGAGTGAAAATTTTGGCTTAAAGCTCAACACTCCGAAAACGAAGATCATGGCATCTGGTCCCATCACTTCATGGCAAATAGATGGGGAAAAAATGGAAACAGTGACAGACTTTATTTTCTTGGGCTCCAAAATCACTGCAGATGGTGACTGCAGCCATAAAATTAAAAGGTCCTTGCTCCTTGGATAAAAAGTTATGACCAACCTAGACAGCATATTAAAAAGCAGAGATATTACTTTGCCAACAAAGGTCCATCTAGTCAAAGCTATGGTTTTTCCAGTAGTCATGTATGGATGTGAAAGTTGGACTATAAAGAAAGCTGAGCACCGAAGAATTGATGCTTTTGAACTGTGGTGTTGGAGAAGACTCCTGAGAGTCCCTTGGACTGCAAGGAGATCCAACCAGTCCATCCTAAAGGAAATCAGTCCTAAATATTCACTGGAAGGACCGATGCTGAAGCTGAAACTCTAACACTTTGGCCACCTGATTCAAAGAACTGACTCATTGGAAAAGATCCTAATGCTGGGAAAGATTGAAGGCGGGACCAGAAGGGGATGACAGAGAATGAGATGGTTGGATGGCATCACTGACTCAAGGGACATGAGTTTGAGTAAGCTCTGGGAGTTGGCAATGGACAGGGAGGCCTGGCGTGCTGCAGGCCATGGGGTCACGAAGAGTCGGACACGACTGAGTGACTGAACTGAACTGAAGCAATATACCTTTTCCACAATGATATTGATGATTGGAATACACTCTCTGATAAGTTTTATGACCCACAATCATTCTCCAGGATCACAAGCTAAACAGATGAGTTGGATGGGGATATTTTACATAGCAACATCCCTGCACATACAAAGCTAAGAAGCAAGGAGAAAAAATATTATTGTGTGGGCTACATTTTCTGATCATAATGAGATAAAATTAGAAATTAATAATAAAAAGATAATTTTAAAAGCACACGTTTGATAATTTTAAAACACACCTCTCTCTATAGACGTAAATGGAAAGATCAAGATATATAGTTGAAGTAAATAAATCAAGATAGTATTTTAAAAATATGTAATACTATTTGTGTAAAAGGAGAAAATATATATTTGTATGTATATATAAAAACTATTTGGAAATATATCCTCCCAAACCTAACAGTGAATACTTGTATTAAGGGAATATATAAAACCATGTGGATAGGATCAGTAATAGGATGGAAACTTTGAATAGAACGCCATTTGGCATTTTTTATTTTTTATTTCTGTGACTATATTAAATTGACAAAAATTAAGTGCTTAAAATTATTTATAAAATATATTTTAACAACTCCTGAGCCAAAAAAGAAAATATAATAAGTTAAAATACATTTAGAACTAAATGGAGATAAAATATTTGTACATTTTGAAATTTGTAAGAAGTAGCTGAAACTAAAAAGAACTTTGATACTCTTAAATACATATACTAGAACACAAGATAGATTGAGGTTAAAGAGGAAAAAAAATCTCCTTTAAAAAAATTATCAAATAATAAATAATGCAAATTCAAGGAAACACTTTAATTATATTCTATTTCTGACTATATAATGGACAGTTAATCTGAATAAATCTACTGTTTCAATTAAAATTCTGAGTGAAATATTATCTTTAAAAACCTTTTCAATGTGTTATCAGACTGGCATAAAAGAAATCACCAAATTCCCATAATGAGCTGCAAAAGAAATTCTAGAAGTTCAATGTTCTCGTATCCACTGAGGTTTTCTGACCAGGGATTAAATTTCAGAAATAGCTACGAAAGCCCAGAATTTTAGTCACTCGGCCACCAGGGAGCTCCTCCTGACTTCTGTTTTGACAACTCTATGGACCATAGGACATCTCAATAGTAAATTAAAGATAATTTACTAGGGATGTGTGAGTGAGAGTCGCTCACTTGTGCCCAACTCTTTGTGACCCCATGGACTGTAGCCCACCAGGCTACTCCATCCATGGGATTCTCCAGGCAAGAATAATGAAGTGGGAAGTCATTCTTTCTCCAGGGGATCTTCTTGACACCAGGATCAAACCTGGGTCTCCTGCATTGCAGGCAGACTCTTTACCATTTGAGCCACAGGGAAGGCCCAAGTTAATAAAAGATGCTTTCTTACAGTTAGGACTCAAAGGAGAGAACCTCAGTGGTAGAGTAAACAGAAATCAAATTATGTTGTTAAAAAAAAAAAAAACAGGTGACAAGGAAGCACACCCAGTTTGACCTAAATGCTGGAAAGAAAGAGAAGAAAATCTCCCTGGATAATTTACATGAAAAAGCTACCTATGAATGTAGCTCAGTCACTAAGTCATGTCGAACTCTTCCCGACCCCATGAACTGCAGCACACAAGCCTTCCCTGTCCTTCACTGTTACTCAGAGTTGGCTCAAACTCATGTCCACTGAGTTAATGATACCATCCAACCATCTCATCCTCTGTCACCCCTTTCACTTCCTGCTCTCAGTCTTTCCCAGGATCAGGATCTTTTCCAGTGAGTCAGCCCTTTGCATCAGATAGCCAGAGTACTGGAGTTTCAGCTTCAGCATCAGTCCTTCCGATGAATGTTCAGGATTGATTTTCTTTAGGATTGACTGGTTTTATCTCCTTGCTGTCCAAGGGACTCTTCTTAAGAGTCTTCTCCAGCATCACACTTTGAAAGAATCAACTCCTTGGTTCTTAACCTTCTTTATGGTCCAACTATAACATCCATACATGACTACTGGAAAAGCCATAGCTTGGACTATTCAGACTTTGTTAGCGAAATGATTTTTTGCATTTTAATATGCTGTCTAGGTTTGTCATAGTTTTTCTTCCAAGGAGCAAGCACCTTTTAATTTCATGGCTGCAGTCACCATCTGCAGTGATTTTGGAGCCCAAGAAAATAAAGTCTGTCACTATTTCCACTGTTTCCCCATCTATTTGCCATGAAGTGATGGGACCAGATGCCATGATCTTAGTTTTCTGAATGTTGAGTTTTAAGCCAGCTTTTGCACTCTCTCTTTCACCTTCATCAGGAGGTTCTTTAGTTCCTCTTTGCTTTCTGCATTTAGAGTGGTATCATCTGCATATCTGAGATTATTAATATTTCTCCCTACAATCTTGACTCCAGCTGTGCTTCATCCAGACAAGCATTTCACACGATATGCTCTACATAGAAGTTAAATAAGCAGGGTAATGATATACAGCCTTGATGTAATCCTTTCCCAATTTGGAACCAGTGTGTTGTTTCATGTCCAGTTCTAACTTGCTTCTTGACCTGCGTACAGGTTTCACAGGAGGCAGGTCAGGTGGTCTGGTATTTCCCATCTCTTTAAGAATTTTCCGCAGTTTGTTGTGATCCACACTGTCAAAGCCTTTAGCACAGTCAGTGAAGCAGAAGTAGAAGTTCTTCTGGAATTCTCTTGCATTTCTGTGATCCAACGGATGTTGGCAATTTGACCTCTGATTCCTCTGCCTTTTCTAAATCTGGCTTGTACATCTGGAAGTTCTTGGTTCAGATACTACTAAAACCTAGCTTAAAGTATTTTGAGGATTACCTTGCTAGCATGTGACATGAGAACAATTGTATGGTAGTTGGAACACTCTTTGGCATAGCCTTTCCTTGGGATTGGAATGAAAACTGACCTTTTCCAGTCCTGTGGCCACTGCTGAGTTTTCCAAATTTGCTGACATATTGAGTACAGCCCTTTAAAAGCACCATCTTTTAGGATTTGAAATAGCTCAGCTGGAATTCTATCACCTCCACTAGTTTTGTTTGTAGTGATGCTTCTTAAGGCCCACTTGACTCACATTCCAGGACATCTTGCTCTAGGTGAGTGACTAGACCGTCATGGTTATTTGGGTCATTAAGATCTTTTTTGTATATTCTTCTGTGTATTCTTGCCGTCTCTTCTTAGAATCTTCTGCTTCTGTTAGGTCTTTACCATTTCTGTCCTTTATCGAGCCCACCTTTGCATGACATGCTGTTGGTAGCTCAAATTTTCTAGGAGAGATCTCTAGCCTTTCCCGTTTTATTGTTTTCCTCTATTTCTTTGCACTGATCACTGAAGAAGGCTTTCTTATCTCTCCTTGCTACTCTTTGAAACTCTGCATTCAAATGGGTATATCTTTCCTTTTCTCCTTTGCCTTTCACTTTTCTTCCTTTCTCAGCTATTTGTAAGGCCTCCTCAGACAGCCGTTTTGCTTTCCTTCATCTCTTTTTCTTTGGCGTGGTTTTGGTCAGCACCTCCTATACAATCTTAGGAACCTCCGTTCATAGTTCTTCAGTCACTCTATCAGATCTAATCTCCTGAATCTATTTGTCACTTCCACTGTACAATCATAAAGATTTGATTCCATTCATACTTGAATGGCCTAGTGGTTTCCTTACTTTATTCATTTTAAGTCTGAATTTTGCTATAAGGAGCTCACGATCTAAGCCACAGTCAGCTCCAGGTCTTTTTGTTGTTGTTGTTGACTGTATAGTGCTTCTCCAACTTTGCCTACAAAGGGTAGAACCAATCTGATTTTGGTATTGGCCATCTGGTGATGTGCCGTGTAGAGTCATCTCTTGTGTTGTTGGAAGAGGGTTTTTGCTACGACCAGTTCATTCTCTTGCAAAACTCTGTTAGCCTTTGCCCTGCTTCATTCTGTACTCCAAGGCCAAACTTGCCTGTTACTCTAGGTACCTGTTGACTTCCTACTTTTGCATCCCAAACCCCTATGATGAAAAGAACATCTTTTTTTGGTGTTAGTTCTAGAAGGTCTTTTAAGTCTTCATAGAACTGTTCAACTTCAGCTTCTTTGGCATTAGTGGTTGGGGCATAGACTTGTATTACTGTGATATTGAATGGTTTGCCTGGGAAAGGAACCAAGATGATTCTGTCATTTTTGAGACTGCACCCAATTACAATGTTTTGGACTCTTTTGTTGACTCTGAGGGCTACTTATTTCTTCTAAGGGATTCTTGCCCACAGTAGTAGATATAATGGTCATCTGAATTAAATTCACCCATTCCCATCCACTTTAGTTCACTGATTCCTAAAATGTCAATGTTTATTCTTCCCGTCTCCTGTTTGACCACATCCAGTTTACCTTGGTTCGTGAATCTAATATTGCAGGTTCCTATTCTTTATAGCATTGGACCTTACTTTCACTGCCAGACACATCCACAACTGGGTGTCATTTCTGCTTGGCTCATCATATTCATTCTTTCTGGAGCTATTTCTTTGCTCTTCCTCAGTAGCATACTGGACACCTATTGACTTAGGGGACTCATCTTTCAGTGTTATATCTTTTTGCCTTTTCATGGCATCTAAGATTTTCCCAGTGATCTCTGCCTTCTGACATTTACACTCTTGTATATATTCACCTCCTACATTGAATAGACTTACTTCAGTAATAGAAGGTTACAGAAATGATTGTGTATGATCTCTGAGGCTAGATCACATAAAATATTGTGGTTCCTACTTTGTTTTTTTCTTGAAAAACTCATGCTGGGAGAAATTAGCTCCATGTAAAGAAGACTCTCAACCAATCTTACAGAGAGGCAAAAAACTGAGGGCTCCTCCTAGAAGCTAGCACTAGTTTGCCAGGCCTGTGAGTCAGCCACTTTGGAAGTATTAATATATCCTCCAGCCCCAGTTACTTAACTTTTAGGTGACTGGAGTACTTGCTGACATCTTGAATGCAACCTCAGGTGAGACAGTGAGATAGAGCTACTCTCAGGCTTTGGAAGGAATGATGCTAAAGCTGAAACTCCAGTACTTTGGCCACCTGATGTGAAGAGTTGACTCATTGGAAAAGACTCTGACGCTGGGAGGAACTGGGGGCAGGAGGAGAAGGGGACGACAGAGGATGAGATGGCTGGATGGCATCACTGACTCGATGGACATGACTCTGAGTGAACTCCAGGAGTTGGTGATGGACAGGGAGGCCTGGCATGCTGCGGTTCATGGGGTCGCAAAAAGTCGGACACGACTGAGCGACTGAACTGAACTGGAGAAATAATAAATGCTTATTTTTTTAAGCTGCTAAGTTATATAATTTGTTACACAATAGATAACTAAAACACAGTTCTCAAAAGATTTTTGGTCTGAATTTCTGTTGCTGGTGTAGTTAGAAAAAAATTCAAGTAGAAATGTGACAACTGACAGAAACAAATACAAGCTATCTTAGGAACAGCATATTTTCAACCAAAGCCTCCAGGGTTACTGAGGATAAATTTCAAGGAAAATGATCAAGAATTTTGAGGATTGTTGAGAGATATCAATCCTCAGATCCAGAAAGTCCAACAAAATTCAGGGAGGATAAATAAAAAGAAATTCAATGGAAACATATCACAACTTAAATGCAAATCAGAAAAGAATAAGAGATGATCTTAAAAAGTAGAGTAAAATCAAAGTATAACAAAGGAAAAAATTTAAAAACATAAATTAGTGAAATAGAGGGAAAAAATGACACCATTGAGGGATCTATAAAAACAAAGCAGACATTAAAATAGACAAACATACAAATAATAAATACTTAATAAATAAGTTTACATATGAATAATATCAGAAATGAAAAGGGGGACAATATGTTTTACATTAAAGTCTAGATATTATAGGAGATTATTATGAAAAACTATGTCAATAAATTAGTAAATGAAATGGACTGCATATTAGGATATATTTAATTAAAATTTAGAATAGATTGGGGGCAGATAAGAATGCTTGCTACATACGCTTGGAATAAATAATTTTTAAAATAAGCTCATTTGAGATAAAACATTCATACAGAAAAGTGCATAATTCAATGTGCACAGTGGCTAAATCAAGGGCACAACTAACCCAATGTATTTTTCACAAAGTAAACACACTCAAGTAATCAGCACCCAGATCAAGATACAGAAACTTCATTTTGGCAGGATAATTTAAAGTTTAATCATCAAAGTAGAAAGTCAAGAGATACCTGGATAACAGGCAAGTTTGGCCTTGGAGTACAGAATGAAGCAGAGCAAAGGCTAACAGAGTCTTGCCAAGACAACACACTGGTCATGGCAAAACCCTCTTCCAACAACACAAGAGATGACTCCACACATGGACATCACCAGATGGTCAAAGATGGAGAAGCTCTATGCTGTTGCTACTGCTAAGTTGCTTCAGTCGTGTCCGACTCTGTGCGACCCCAGAGACGGCAGCTCACCAGGCTCCCCTGTCCCTGGGATTCTCCAGGCAAGAACAGTGGAGTGGGTTGCCATTTCCTTCTCCAATGCATGAAAGTGAAAAGTGAAACTGAAGTTGCTCAGTCGTGTCTGACTCTTAGCGACCCCATGGACTGCAGCCTACCAGGCTCCTCCGCCCATGGGATTTTCCAGGCAAGAGTCCTGCAGTGGGGTGCCATTGCCTTCTCTGGGAGAAGCTCTATACAGTCAGCAAAAACAAGACCAGGAGCTGACTGGGGCTCAGATCACGAACTCCTTATTGTGAAATTCAGACTTGAGTTGAAGAAAGTAGGGAAAACCATTAGGCCATTCAGGTATGAGCTGAATCAAATCTCTTACGATTACACAGTGGAAGTGGCAAATAGATTCAAGGGATTAGATCTGATAGACAGAGTGCCTGAAGAACTATGGATGGAGGTTTGTAACAGAGACTGCAGTTCACAGGGTCACAAATAGTCAGACATGACTGAGCGACTGACCACCCATACTTTCTAGACCTCAGTGAAGTGAAGAGAAGAGCCCAGGGCCTCCTGGAGTTGAAGAGCTATAGGTGAGAATTTGAAAAAGTCAAGGCATCTTTAATTCTTAGGGTACATTATTGGAGAGAAGAGCACTGCACAATCTACAGAGGAGTTCTCTTCAGTCTTCAGTTGAATGCTGATCAACGTATGGGTGTGAAAAAGTCATGAACCAGTGAAAAAACAAACGGGCAGAAGCAGCAGAATCACTAAATACACAGGCTTAAAAATAGTTCATATTCCCAACAAATCAGAGTGGAACAACCTTGCGATACACAGGGCTTAGACAGAATACTAGTAAGTATTAACTCGGTAGAGGGACCAATTTAACTCTAGAATCAGACAGTTCTGATTTTACCTAACAAAACTAAAAGCAATCCTTGAAAGTACCAAACTGTTTCCTAGTAACTTAACAGCATATCAGAGTAAACTCAACAATATTTAAAGACTGCCCCCCAAAATCAGCATCCAATAATATAATATTTGTAATCTCTATCATTAAATAAAAAATGACCAGACATGCAAATAAGCAGCAAAATAAAAACCATAATGAGGAGAAAAGTCAGTCAATGGAAACATACCCAGAAATGACACAAATGATAGGCATACACTTCATAATTTCTAAAAGCAATGCGAAATTAAGAACATGTTGAAAGACATGGAAGCCTTTTTTAAAAGTTCACATAGAAGTTTTAGGGATGAAAATAGGCTGGATGGGATTTCTATTTGTTGGCTAGGGCTACCATACCAGAATGCCACGGACTAGATCACTTAAACAACGGAAGTTTATTCTCTCACTGTTCTGGAGGCTGAAGTTAAGGTGAAGCACTCAGCAGAGTTGGCTTCTGGTAAGCACTCTCCTACCAGTTGCCCCTGGCCACCTTATTGCTGTGTCCTCACATGGCCTTTTCTCTGAATTCATGTACTCCTGGTATATCTAACTACTCTTTTTGTTGTTGTTTTATTTTATTTTTGGCTGCACTGGGATCTCATTGCTGCACACAGTCCTTCTCTAGTTGTGGCACATGGGGGAGACTCTTAATTGTGGTGGGCTTCTCACTGCAGTGGCTTCTCTTGTTGTGAGTGCAGGCTTTAGGCATTCAGGCTTCAGCAGTTGCAGTATGAGGGCTCAGTAGTTGCTGCTCATGGGCTCTAGAGTGTGGGATCAGTAGTTACTGTGCACAGGCTTAGTTGCTCTGTGGCACGTGGAACCTTCCCAGACTGGGGATTGAACCGAAGTCCCCTGCATTGGCAGATGGATTCTTTTTTTTTTTTGGCAGATGGATTCTTAACCACTGAACCACCAGGGCAGTCCTTCTAACTCTTCCTATAAGGACACTAGTCCTCTTAGATTGAGGCCCTACTGTTATAGTCTCCTTTAACCTTAATTACTTCCTTAAAGGCCCTATCTCCAAACAAAGTAACATTGGAGATTAGAGCTTTTGCAATATTAAGTTTGAGGGGGACACAATTCAGTCCACAACAGGATTAATAACAGATTAGACACAACAGAAAAATAATTAGAAAAGTTGACGATATAGCAATGAAAACTATACAGAAGGAAACATACAGAAAGAAAAAGAATACTGAAAAAACAAAACATCAGTGAGGTGGGGCCAACTTCAAGTGACCCAATATGCATATAATTAGAGTCCCTAAGAAATGAGGGACAGGCAGAAAAAATATTTGAAAGACTAATGAGGGGATGCCCTAGCAGTTCAGTGGTTAGGACTCGATGCTTTCACTGCTAAGGCCTGGGTTCAATCCCTGATTGGGAAACTAAGATTCTGTAAGCTATGTAGCATGACCAGGAAGAAAGAAAGCCTAATGAATAAAAAATTTTCTAAATTGGTGAAAACAATAAATTCAAGAGTCTCAACAAATCCTAAATCCAAGAAACAGGGGCAAAAATACATCATAGTCAAATTGCTTAGAACTATTGATAAGATTTAAGAGAAGACCTTAAAGAATTTGCCTGCAATGCAAATTCAGGAGACCTGAATTTGATCCCTGGGTTGAGAAGATCCCCTGGAGAAAGGAATGGCAACTCCAGTATTTTTTTCCTGGAGAATTCCGTGCACAGAGGAGCCTGGTGGGCCACTGTCCATGAGATCACATGAGTCAGAGACAACTGAGTGAAACCTTAAATCTTAAAATCAATCAGATTTTAAAAAGACAACTTGTATATAGAATATAAAGATGATAGTGGGAACAGATTTATTATCTGAAACAGTGCAAATCAGAAGAGGATGAAGCAATAGCTTTAAAGTACTGCAAGAAAAAACTATCAGTCTAGAATTCTACACCTAGAGAAGAAATTTCAAAACAATTTTTTCAGTATACAAAAGCTGAAAACAAGTTATACCAGCACATTTGAACTACAAGAAGTTAAAGGAAGTCTCCAGGCTGAAAACAAGTTATACCAGCACATTTGAACTACAAGAAGTTAAAGGAAGTCTCCAGGAAGAAGGAACCTATAATCAAATGGAAATCTAAATCTACACCAAAAATTGAAAAGCATGGGAAATAATAACTATGTGGGTGAATATAAAAAAGCTTTCAAATTTTTTCTTAAAATTTCTTTAAAAGATAATTGACTTTTAAACCAAGCATAACAAATGTAATATGGAATTTATAACATATGTAGAAATTAATTATATGATAGCAATAGAACAAAGACCAGAAGTGGAGAAATGAGAGAAGTATACAATTGTGGTTCTTATACGATTTGTGAAATAATGTTGTTTCAGAGTAGACTTTGATAAGTTAAATGTGTATACTGTAGGCCACAAGTAGGCCTGCTAAAAACAAAACAAAGCAAAACTCAAGGCACTAGAGCCAAAAAGGCAGTGAAAGAAATAAAATAAAATCATAAAAAATGCTCAATCCAAAAGAAGGCAATAAAAGAGAACAATGAATAGATGAAACAAATAGAAAAGAGCAAATAAGTAGCTTTTAATCTAATAAAATCAATAAACAGTTTAAAATTAAATTTTTTAACATCCCAATTGAAAAACAAAGATTGTCAAATTGGATAAGCCTGCAATTTGACAATCTTTGAATATCTATCTACATACAGTCTTCAAGAACTGACTTTAATAAAGACACAAATAGGATAAAACCAAAAAAATTTTAAATGATATATCATGCTAATACAAAAGCAAAGAAAGCTGGAAAGCTTCCAAACTTTCAGAATGACATTAAGGACTTGCAAAAATCTGTTTCTCAATAAAGGCAATGAGAAGTCTGGAAAAAGCTATTAAAATCAATGTTTTCAGGCTTTCAAAATTAAACATAGATTTCAATAATCTGAGCAATTTTTGTCAGAAAACAATGACTGAATCTCAGTAAGAACAATGAGGTTAAGGGCATTTTGACTTTCCTTAATCCAATAACTCCCTTTCCAGCTTCAAAGTGTTATTAAAAGCCAATATAGTAGTAGCTACTATAGTAGCGACTATAATATAATAGCTATAGTAGTTTTGAAAACCAGCAGACTAGTAGCTACTGAAGCAGGGAGAAATGGGTTTGGAAATTCCCCAAGGCCCCAGTACCAGATAATTTTCACTACCTTATTTGTCTGGCAGCCCAGTGAAAATTACTGTCTCATTTTTTTTTTTTTAATTTGACCTGAATCTGAACTCAACTTCTGCAAATAGCCTTATCCACAGGGCATTTCTCAAAAACAGTCAGTGGCAATTGTTTAACATCAAAGTTTCCTGAGGTGTGTTAACAGCTGGGGTTAACAATCAATTGATTTAAAAATCTTAAAATAGAAAATTGGAGAATAAGATGTCCATAGAGAGACATGAAAAGACATGAAATAGTCCTGGCAATCCATGAGGCCATGTGCATGCTATATGCATGCCCAGTAAAGACCTGAGAAGGCCCTAATGTCTCACTGCTGGCAGACATTTAGACTTTGCCCAGTTAAGAAGTGAAGGCAATAAGAAGTGTAAACTGCCTGACATCATTGAAACTGTATGCCAATACACACAGAGAGTCATTAAACAAAAGCTGGTTCAAGATGTTTGGGGAATTCTCTGTTCAGTCACTATCTGGATGCTAAACTGAGTAGAAATTTCATAAGATAAAGATACAGACTTTGTAAAATTAGTCCAAGAAAGTCACTAAACAATTCCTGAGGGATTGTGGATATAATTCAAAGAGTTACCACATTCAATTCAGTTCAATTCAGTCGCTCAGTCATGTCCAGCTCTTTGCGACCCCAGGGACTGCAGCACGCCAGGCTTCCCTGTCCATCACCAACTCTCAGAGCTTGCTCAAACTCATGTCCATCGAGTCTCTGATGCCATCAAGCCATCTCATCCTCTGTCATCCCCTTCTCCTCCTGCCTTCAATCTTTCCCAGCATCAGGGTCTTTTCCAATGAGTCAGTGCTTCCCATCAGGTGGCCAAAGTTTTGGAGTTTCAGCTTCAGCATCAGTCCTTCCAATGAATATTCAGGACTGAATTCCTTTAGGATTGACTAGTTTAATCTCCTTATAGTCCAAGGGACTCTCAAGAGTCTTCTCCAACGCCACAGTTCAAAAGCATCAATTCTTCAGCACTCAGTTTTCTTTATGGTCCAAAATGTTGCCGCATTATATCATTTTAACTGTCCAGTTCAACAACAACAACAAAATTAAGAGATATGAAAAGAAACTGAAAATATGTCCCATATGTAGGAAAAAAGAGTCAATAGAAATATTATCTGAGGAAGTCCAGATGTTGGGCTTACAAGGCAAATACCTCAAACTTACTATTATAAATATGCTCAAAGAACTAAAGGAATTGTGCCTAAAGAATTAAAGGAATATGAAATCTTGTCTTACTAACGAGAAAAAAATAAACAGAAATTCTATAGTTGAAAAGTACAATTACTGAAATGAAAAGTTCATTAGATGGATTAAACAGCACATTTTAACATGTAGAGGAATCAGAGAATTTGAAGAAATGTCAATTAAGATTATCCATCCAGAGAAATTGAAATTTTAAAAAATGAAGAAAATGAACTGAGTCTCAGACCTCTGGAACACCATTAGGTGAAACAACATAAGCATAACTAAAGTCTCAGAAGGAGAGGAGAGGGAAATGAGCAGAAAGAATAGTCAAAGAAATAGCCACTAAATTGCCCTAAAAAATTAGCCTGCACATCCAAGAATCTCAATGAATGCTCAAAACAGACTTAGTGGGTTCCACATATTGACATGTCATAGAAAAACTGTCAAAAGACAAGTGAGCATTTTGAAAGCAGAAAAGAAAAATGAACTCATCACATATAAGAGATCTTCAACAAAATTAACAGTAAAATGGAATATTCAAAGTGCTAATAGAAACAGACTGTCAATCAAGAATTCTATATCCAGCAAAACTGTCCTTCAAAAAAGGGAGAAATTAAAATATTCCCAGATAAACAGAAATTGAGATAATTCATCACTAGCATACCTGATCTACAAAAAATACTAAGGGGAGTCCATCGTGCAAAATGGAAAACATAAATCCTATTTCATTAATTGCTACAGTAAATATTATCAGATGAAATAATTTTTAAATTTAGTTTTTATTTTATTTTGGGGTACACTCGATTTACAATACTTTCAAATTGTGGTACTGGTGAAGACTCTTGAGAGCCCCTTGGACAATAAGGAGATCAAACCAGTCAATCCTAAACAAAATCAACCCTGAATATTCATTGAAAGGACTGATGCTGAAGCTGAAGCTCCAACTTTGGCCACCTGATGTGAAGAGCCAACTCATTGGGAAAGACCCTGATTCTGGGAAAGATTGAGGGCAGGAGGAAAAGGGGACGACAGAGGATGAGATGGTTGGATGGCATCACCGACTCGATGGGCATGAGTTTGAGTGAGCTCTGGGAGAGAGTGAAGGACGGGGAAGCCTGGAGTGCTGCAGTCTACAGAGTCACAAAGAATTGGACATGACTTTGTGACGGAACAACAACAAAAGATTCCAATGAAAGGCAGATGTTAGCAGGAGGGATAAAAAAGACATGATCCAACTGTCTACAAGAGATACACTCTAGATTCCAAGATAGAAAAAGTTGAAATTAAAAAGATGGAAACATATATTCTATGCAAATAGTAACTAAAAACAGCTGAGGTGGCTATACTATTATCAGACAGTTTTGCTTTGTTTTTTAATTTGGTTTTTATTTTGTTTTGAGGCATATTTGATTTACAATGTTGTGCTAGCTTCAGGTGTACAGCAAAGTGGTTCAGTTATAAATAATCATATATCCATTCAGTGTCAGACTTCATTTTTTTGGGCTCCAAAATCACCGCAGATGGTGACTGCAGCCATGAAATTAAAAGACGCTTACTCCTTGGAAGAAAAGTTATGACCAACCTAGATATCATATTCAAAAGCAGCGACATTACTTTGCCGACTAAGGTCCGTGTAGTCAAGCCTATGGTTTTTCCTGCGGTCATGTATGGATGTGAGAGTTGGACTGTGACGAAGGCTGAGCGCCGAAGAATTGATGCTTTTGAACTGTGGTGCTGGAGAAGACTCTTGAGAGTCCCTTGGACTGCAAGGAGATCCAACCAGTCCATTCTGAAGGAGCTCAACCCTGGGATTTCTTTGGAGGGAATGATGCTGAAGCTGAAACTCCAGCACTTTGGCCACCTCATGCAAAGAGTTGACTCATTGGAAAAGACTCTGATGCTGGGAGGCATTGGGGGCAGTAGGAGAAGGGGACGATCGAGGATGAGATGGCTGGATGGCATCACGGACTCGATGGACGTGAGTCTGAGTGAACTCCGGGAGATGGTGATGAACAGGGAGGCCTGGTGTGCTGCGATTCATGGGGTCGCAAAGAGTCGGACACAACTGAGCGACTGAACTGAACTGAACTGATTCTTTCTGAGATTCTTTTCAAATATAGGCTATTGTAGAACATTGAGTAGAGTTCTCTGTGCTGTACAGTGGGTCCTTGTTGATTATCTATTTTATATATAGTACTGTGTATATGTGGATCCCAAACTCCTAATTTTTACCTCCTCCCCCCAACTTTTCCCCTTTGGTAACCATAAGTTTGACTTTGAAGCCTGTGAGTCTGTTTCTATTTTGTAAATAAGTTCATTTGTATCATTTTTTAAGATTCTGCATACAAATGGAATTATACGATAACTGTCTTTTCCTGTCTGACTTACTTCATTCGACATGGCAATCTCTAGGGTCATCCATGTTGCTGCAAATGGCTTTTTTCATTCTTTTTTATGGTTGAGTAATAGTCCACTGTTTAGGCGTACCACATCTTCTTTATGCCTTCCTCTGTTGATGGACATTTAAGTTACTGCTATGACTTGGCTATTGAAAATGGTGCTGCAATAAACATTGGAGTGCATACATCTTTTTAAAGCATGGTTTTCTTTGGATATCTGTCCAGGAGTGCGATTGTTGGATCATATGATAGTTATTTATTTAATTTTTAAAGGAGCCTCTAAACTGTTTTTCATAGTAGTTGTATCAATTTACATTCCAGCAGTGTTGGCATTTATTGTTTGTAAATCTTTTGATGATGGCCATTCTGACCAGAGTGTGGTGATACCTCACTATAGTTTTAATTTGCATTTCTCTAAGAATTAGTGATGTTGAGTACCTTTTAATGCCTTTTTTGGCCATATATATGTCTTCTTTGGAGAAATGTCTATTTAGATCTTCTACCAGTTTTTGGATTGGGTTGTTCTTTTTTTTTTTTGGAGTTGCATGAACTGTTTGTGTATTTTGGAAATAATTCTGTATCAATTACTTTCTTTGCAAATGTTTTCTCCCATTATATAGATTGTCTTTTGTTTTATTTATGGTTTCCTTTGCCATGGAAAAGCATTTAAATTTAGTTAAGTTTCATTTGTTTATTTTTGTTTTTCTTTTCATTACTCTAGGAGGTGGATCCAAAAAGATATTGCTGCCATTTAAGACAAAATAGATTTTCAAAACTTTTTATTTTGTATTGGGGTATAGTCTATTAATAGTGTTGTAATAGTTTCAAGTGAACAGCAAAGGGATTTAGCCATACATATTCATGTATCCATTCTTCCCCAAATTCCCTCCTATCCAGCCAGCAACATAACACTGAGGAGAGTTCCAGGTGCTACACAGTAGATCCTTGTTGGTTGCATGTGTGCATGCCAAAGCATTTCAGCTGTGTTGTATCCATGAGATTCTCCAGGCAAGAATACTCAAGTGAGTTGCCATGCCCTGCTCTAGGGATCAAATTGCATCTCTTATGTCTCCTATATTGACAGGTGTTTTTTTTTTTTTTACCACTATTGACACCTGGGAAGACCCCTTGTTGCTTGCTGCTGCTGCTGCTAAGTCACTCCAGTGGTGTCCGACTCTGTGCAACCCCATAGATGGCAGAGCACCTGGCTCCTCTATCCCTGGGATTCTCCAGGCAAGAATACTGGAGTGGGTTGCCATTTCCTTCTCCCCTTGTTGTTTGGCTATTTTAAATATGACAGTGTGTACATGCCCATTCCAAACTCCCTGATTATCTCGTTCCCCCTTCCTTCTCCCCAGCAACCATAAGTTTGTTCTTTAAGTATGTGAGTCTAAGACAAAGAATTAATAGATTTTTAAGCGAAAATTTTCTCACTTCCACTGTATAATTGTTAGGGGTTTGATTTAGGTCATACCTGAATGGTCTAGCAGTTTTCTCTACTTTTTTCAACTTAAGTCTGAATTTGGCAATAAGGAGTTCATGATCTGAGCCACAATCAGCTCCCGGTCTTGTTTTTGCTGACTGTATAGAGCTTCTCCATCTTCAGCTGCAAAGAATAAAATCAATCTGATTTTGGTGTTGACCATCTGGTGATGTCCATGTGTAGAATCTTCTCTTGTGTTGTTGGAAGAGGGTGTTTTCTATGACCAGTTCATTCTTTTGGCAAAACTCTATTAGGCTTTGCCCTGCTTCATCCTGTACTCCAAGGCCAAATTTGCCTGTTACTCCAGGTGTTTCTTGACTTCCTACAATTGCATTCCAGTCCCCTATAATGAAAATAACATCTTTTGGGGGTGTTGTTCTAGAAGGTCTTGTAGGTCTTCATAGAACCATTCAATTTCAGCTTCTTCAGCATTACTGGTTGGGGCATAGACTTGGATAATTGTGATATTGAATGGTTTGCCTTTTAAATGAACAGAGATCATTCTGTCATTTTTTGAGACTGCATCCAAGTACTGCATTTCAGACTCTTTTGTTGATTATGATGGCTACTCCATTTCTTCTAAGGGATTCTTGCCTACAGTAGTAGATATAATGATCATCTGAGTTAAATTCACCCATTCCAGTCCATTTTAATTCGCTGATTTCTAAAATGTTGACGTTCACTCTTGCCATCTCCTGTTTGACCACTTCCAATTTGCCTTGATTCATGGACCTAACATTCCAGGTTCCTATGCGATATTGCTCTTTACAGCATTGGCCCTTACTTCCATCACCAGTCACATCCACAACTGGGTGTTGTTTTTGCTTTGACTCCATCCCTTCATTCTTTCTGGAGTTGTTTCTCCACTGACTTCCAGTAGCATTTCGGGCACCTACTGACCTGGACAGTTCATCTTTCAGTGTCCTATCTTTTTGCCTTTTCATACGTGCATGGGGTTCTCCAGGCAAGAATACTGAAGTGGTTTGCCATTCCCTTCTCCAGTGGACCACGTTTTGTCAGAACTCTCCACCATGATCCGTTCTTCTTGGGTGGCCCTACACAGCATGGCTCATAGTTTCATTGAATTAAACAAGGCTGTGGTCCTTATGATTAGATTGGTTAGTTTTCTGTGACTTATATCTGTGAAATAGATTTAAGGGCCTAGATCTGATAGACAGAGTGCCTGAAACTATGGACGGAGGTTTGTGTCATTGTACAGGAGAAAGGGAGCAAGACCATCCCCAAGAAAAAGAAATGCGAAAAAGCAAAATGGCTGTCTGAGGAGGCCTTACAAATAGCTGAGAAAAGAAGAGAAGCAAAAAGCAAAGGAGAAAAGGAAATATATACCCAATGGAATGCAGAGTTCCAAAGAATAGCAAGGAGAGATAACAAAGCCTTCCTGAGTGATCAGTGCAAAGAAATAGAGGAACACAATAGAATGGGAAAAACCAGAGATCTCTTCAAGAAAATTAGAGATACCAAGGGAACATTTCATGCAAATATGGGCTCAATAAAGGACAGAAATTGTAAGGACCTAACAGAAGCAGAAGATATTAAGAAGAGGTGGCAAGAATACACAGAAGAACTGTACAAAAAACATCATCACAACCCAGATAATCTCGATGGTGTGATCACTTACCTAGAGCCAGATATCCTAGAATGTGAAGTCAAGTGGGCCTTAGGAAGCATCATTACAAACAAAGCTACTGGAGGTGATAGAATTCCAGTTGAGCTATTTCAAATCCTGAAAGGTGATGTTGTGAAAGTGCTGCACTCAATATGCCAGAAAATTTGGAAAACTCAGCAGTGGCCACAGGACTAGAAAAAGTCAGCTTTCATTCCAATCCCTAAGAAAGGCAATGCCAAAGACTGCTCAAACTACCACACAATTGCACTCATCTCACACACTAGTAAGCAATGCTCAAAATTCTCCAAGCCAGGCTTCAGCAATACGTGAACCATGAACTTCCAGATGTTCAAGCTGGATTTGGAAAAGGCAGAGGAACCAGAGATCAAATTGCCAACATCCACTGGATCATCAAAAAAGCAAAGGAGTTCCAGAAAAGCATCTCCTTCTGCTTTACTGACTATGGCAAAGCCTTTGACTGTATGGATCACAACAAACTGGAAAATTCTGAAAGAGATGGAAATACCAGACCACCTGACCTGCCTCCTGAGAAACCTGTATGCAGGTCAGGAAGCAACAGTTAGAACTGGACATAGAAAAACACACTGGTTCGAAATAGGAAAAGAAGTACATCAAGGCTATATATTGTCATCCTGCTTATTTAACTTATATGCAGAGTACATCATGAGAAATGCTGGGCTGGATAAAGCACAAGCTAGAATCAAGATTGCCAGGAGAAATATCAATAACCTCAGATATGCAGATGACACCACACTTATGGCAGAAACTGAAGAGCAAAAGAGCCTCTTGGTGAAAGTGAAAGAGGAGAGTGAAAAAGTTGGCTAAAAGCTCAACATTCAGAAAACAAACATCAAGGCACCTGCTCCCATAATTTCATGGCAAATAGATAAAAAAACAGTGAGAACAATGTCAGACTTAATTTTTGGGGGCTCCAAAATCACTGCAGATGGTGATTGCAGCCATGAAATTAAAAGACGCTTACTCCTTGGGAGAAAAGTTATGACCAACCTAGACAGCATGTTAAAAAGCAGAGACATTACTTTGCCAACAAAGTCCGTCTTGTCAAGGCTACAGTTTTTCCAATAATCACGTATGGATGTGAGAGTTGGACTATAAAGAAAGCTGAGCTCCGAAGAATTGATGCTTTTGAACTATGGTGTTGGAGAAGACTCTTGAGAGTCCGTTGAACTGCAAACCAGTCCATCCTAAAGGAAATCAGTCCTGAATACTCATTGGAAGGACTGATGTTGAAGCTGAAACTCCAGTGCTTTGTCCACCTGATGTGAAGAGCTGACTCATTTGAAAAGACCCTGATGCTGGGAAAGATTGAAGGCAGGATGAGAAGGGGATGACAGAGGATGAGATGGTTGGATGGTGTCGCCAACTCAATGGACATGAGTTTGAGTAAACTCCAGGAGCTGGTGATGGACAGGGAGGCCTGGTGTTCTACAGTCCATGGAGTCACAAAGAGTTGGGCACAACTGAGTGACTGAACTGAACTGAACTGAAGGAAAAAATTGTTACTAGAGATTAAGAAGGACTTGGTATAACGATAAGATAGTCTGTCAGTAATACATAATAATTATAAACTTATCTGTACATAACAATCAAGTCTTAAAATACATAAAGTAAAAATTGACAAAATTGAATTTATTGGTAATTCAACAATAACAGGTCGAAATTTTAATAGCCTTCTTTTAATAATGGATAGAAGAACCAAGCAGAAGCTTGACAAGGAAACAGAAGACTTAAACAACACTTTATAGCAAGTAGACCTGATAGATATATATAGAACACATCAACAACAGTAGCAAGCATTGTTCTCAAGAGCAGCATCTGGAACATTCCTTAGGATCAACCATATGTTAAAAGTATAAGCCCAGCCTCAATAAATTTAAAGGAAATAAATTTGGAGAACTCATAAATATGTAAAAATTAAGCAACATACTAATAAATAACCAATGTTTGAGAAATAAGATATCTTCTCTTACCCTGTCACCATCACTATTAAACATTATATATATCAGCAGAATTAGACAAAATAAATAAATAAGTAAAAGGCAGCCACATTGGAAAGTAAAATAAAAGTAATCAGAGATGAAAAGGTCTTACATAGAAATACTAAAAATTTCACATACACCCACACAAACTCATTTAAACCAATAAAGAAGCTAATTGAGAGTGTGTATTGATACAAGGTCAATATGCAACAATCAGAAGTACTTACAGACTCTACCAATGAACAATCTAAAAATGAAATTATGAAACACTTCTATTTACAATAGCATCAAAATAAACAAATAAATAAAACACTTAGAAATAAATCAACAAAAGAAAGGCAAGACTTATACACTGAAAACTACCAAACATCAATAAAAGGAATTAAAGAAGACTTAAATAAGTGGAAAGATATCCATAGCAATGGAACGCTCAATATTGTTAAAATGATGTGTGTGTGTGTGTGTACTTAGTCGCTCAGTTGTGTCTGACTCTTGCAATGGATTGCAGCCTGCCAGGCTCCTCTGTTCATGGAATTTTCCAGGCAAAAATACTGGAGTGGTTAGCCATTCCCTTCTCCAGGGAATCTTCCCTACCCATGGATCAAACCCAGGTCTCCTGCATTGCAGGTGGATTCTTTACTATCTGAGCCACCAGGGAAACCCTGTTAAGACAATAATACTACCCAAATTGATCTACACATTGAATGCAATTCCTATCAAAATCCCCTCTGCCTTTTGTGTAGACATTCACAAGGTGATCTTAAAATACATATGGACGTGCAAAGGACCTAGAAGAGTCAAAACAATCTTGAAAAAGAACAAAGTTGGAAAACTCACACTTCACAATTTCAAGACTTGTTTTCAAAGCTACATTAAGATAGTGTGATACTGGCATAATGATAGACATGTTAATCAAAGGAATAGAATTGAGAATCCCAAAATAAACCCATACATCTATGACATGACTGATTTTTAATAATGGTGCTGAGACCATTCAATGGGAAAAGAATAATCTCTTCAACAAATGGCTTTGTGTAAGTCCCAGCCTATTCATAGTGATGCTAGGAATGCCTGAGGCACCTGTCTGGGTCCATATTACTCATAACAAACCACCATAGATATTTTCCTCACTGGACCAATGTTGTGGCTGAAACAGCCATTTTGGTTTTTATTATGTCTGTAGGATGCACTTCAGCAAAAACTATCAGGGAACTTTTTGAGGAAGATGATTTATTATTTCCAGATTTCTCTGGTGGTCAGACAGTAAAGAATCTGCCTGCAATGCAGGAGACCTGGGTTTTATCCCTGGGTCAAGAAGATCCTCAGGAGAAGGGAATGGCTACCCACTCCAGTATTCCTGCCTGGAGAATCCCATGGTCAAAGGAGCCTGGCAGGCGACAGCCCATGGGGTCACAAAGAGTATGACAGGACTGAGCAGCTAATACTTTCACTCATAGAAAGTGTACAAGAAAACCTGAAGGGCCTACAGAAAGGTACAGGAACAGAGAGAAAGTACAGACTTGGGGCTCTGAGATTATTGGAGTCCAAGAATGGAGTGTTTAGGGTTTTGTGGGTTCACTTCCTATTGACTAATTTAAAGCAAAAGAGTGAAAATTATGTTCTGGGAAGGAAAAAGTGAGATCACTCGAATAGCCAATTATCTAGGTTTCCCAGTGCTTTTTTTTTTTTTTAACCTGTTCTTTCCAACTGCTGTATAATTAACTTTTGCTTATTCACATTCACAATTAAGAATAGTAACAGCTTCATATTATTCAGATGAAATACATTAAACTATTTTACTTGCAGGAATCTGCTTATCTTTCTCCTTGATTTGCTTAGAAGAGAATTAAGGTTGGTGTGCATTTCCTAGATACATGAGAACTCTTCTTAGGCAAAAAGCAAAAACAATCTAAAATCTCAGAACCATGCTAAACGACGGGGAAACATTAAAAGTTGAGTTAAAAATCATCTGGGCATAATCAAGCATCTTATTTGGGAGACTCAGGGACAGAATTTTTGTGCACCTCACTAAGACTCAATGCTTTCTGAAAGAGGGAACTGCACAGGTGGAGGCAGCCTTATTCTTATCTGGTTGTTTTGCTAGTAGCTGTGTCATATAGTCGGCATCATGTTTATTCAAGATGATATCTTTAGAAATAGATGACTCAGCAATCAAAAGGTTAACATTAGGCACATATATTACAACAAAAAACTTAATATCAGGCACTTACACTGTAAGGTGCTGGAGCAACTCAATAAAATGGAATTGGGGTTGGAGATTACAGGGAAGCAAGGAGACACGACCACACTAATGGCTCTCAGATCTTGTACAAAGTGGCTACTACACCTATCAGCATTTTTGATGGGCAGAATGAGGTTAATGCAAGAGCTAGTGTAATAATGAGTCTTTTCTGGTGGTATGCAGAATAAGATGAGCTAAAGGCCTTCAATATCCTCCATTTTTGTAGTAGGTTTTACATCAATTTTGGAAGGGTATGGCCAGAATGATAGGCTTTTAAGGATAGGACTTTTCTTTCTGTGTCACCCACACCTGTACCATATTTGGTCTTTCGGGTCAGGGCTCTTTTTGAAAAGCATGCTGACTAGAAGACCCTAAGAGACAGGAGTTGACTGAGCCAAAAACAGAATCTAAGGCATGTCTGATTTTCCTACCACTGGAGACATTTCTTTACTCCAAGGAAGAGAATTACAGAAAGGTGGTAGAGTTTATGAAGGAAAATAAATTCGTTTTTGCAACACAACTCTCTTTTGTGTGAAGGGCAATTGTGGGCAGGCTTGTGCAGCAATATCTGAGAAGGGGTGTCATTTTGATGGCCAGATTTTGTCCTTTGTCTTTTAGATCCTCTCTTCTAAGCTGAAACTGAGCAATTGTTCTTCTAGTGTTCCTTTTGCTTATAACAGAGACAGGTTCTTTATCTAGACTAGACTTGATGATGTCCATGTTCTAGTTTTATCTAGTTACTTCATCTCAAGAGCTATTAATTTGGTCTATGTATTTTTCTCAGTCAAACTATCTTCTCAGTGCTCTGAAAGATCTTATAATTTATTTTCTTAAGTATTTTTTAAATTGGAGGATAATTGCTTTACAATGTTGTCTCTACCATGCATCAATGTATAATTATATACATATCCATAATTATAAATATGTATTATATTTATATATAATTATATAATATCCCCTCCCTCTGAAGCCTCCCTCCCTCTACCATTCCACCCCTTCTCTGCCTTTGCTAAATCCAGGTTGTACATCTGAAAATTTTTGGTTCACGTACTGTTGAAGACTAGTGTGAAGTATTTTGAGCATTACCTTGCTAGCTTGTGAAATGGTGCAGTTGTACAGTAGTTTCAACATTCTTTGACATTGTCCTTCTTTGGGACTGGAATGAAAATTGACCTATTCCAGTCCTGTGGCCACTGTTGAGTTTCCCAAATTTGCTGGTATATTGAATGAAGCACTTTAACAGCATCATCTTTTAGGTTTTGAAATAGCTCAGCTGGAATTCCATCACCTCCAGTAGACTTTGTTTGTCATGAAACTAAGGCCCATTTGACTTGGCACTCCAGATGACTGACTCTAGGTGAGTGATCACACCATCATGGTTATCCAATAATACTTTTTTATACAGTTGTTCTGTGTATTCTTGCCACCTCTTCTTATATCTTCTTCTCTTAGGTCCATACCGTTTCTTTCCTTTATTGTGCCCATTTTTCAATGAAATATTCCCTTGGTATCCCTTATTTTCTTAGAGCAATCTCTAATCTTTCCCACTCTATTGTTTCCCTCTATTTCTTTTCACTGTTCACTTTGGAAGCATTTCTTATCTCTCCTTGCTATTCTTTGAAACTCTGCATTCAGGTGAGTGTATCTTTCCTTTTCTCCTTTTCTTTTTGCTTCTCTTCTTCGCTCAGCTATTTGTAAGGCCTCCTCTGACAACCTTTTAACATTTCTTTTTCTTGGGGATGGTTGTGATCACCTCCTCCTGTCCAATGTTACAAACCTCTTTCCATAGTTCTTCAGGATCTCTATTAGATCTAATCCCTTGAATCTATTTGTTACTTCCACTGTACAGGCATAAGGGATTTGATTTCAGTCATACCTGAATGGCCCAGTGAGTTTCTCTACTCTCTTGAATTGCTGCACTAAGGACCTCATAATCTGAGCCATATTCAGCTTCAGGTCTTGTTTGGGCTGACTGTACAGAGCTTTGCCAACTTTGGCTGCAAATCAATCTGATTTCAGTATTGACCATCTGGTGATGTCCTTGTGTAGAGTCATCTCCAGTGTTGTTTGAAGAGGGTACTTGCTATGACCAGTGTGTTGTCTTGACAAAACTCTGTTAGCCTTTGCCCTGTTTCATTTTGTACTCCAAAGCCAAACTTGCCTGTTACTCTAGGTATCACTTGACTTCTTAGTTTTGCATTCCAGGCCCCTATGATGTAAAGGACGTCTTTTTTGTGTGTTAGTTCTAAAAGGTCTTGTAGGTCTTCGTAGAACCGTACCACTTTAGCTTCTTCAGCATTAGTGGTTGGGACATAGGTCTGCGTTCCTGTGATATTGAATGGTTTGCCTTGGAAATGAACATTCTCTTGTTTTTGAGATTACGCCCAAATACTGCATTTCAGACTCTTTTGTCGACTATGAAAGTGAAAGTGAAGTCACTCAGTCGTGTCTGACTCTTTGTGACCCCGTGGACTGTAGCCTACCAAGCTCCTCTGTCCATGGGATTCTCCAGGCAAGAATACTGGAGTGGGTTGCCATCTCCTTCTCCAGGGGATCTTCCCGACCCACGGATCGAACTCAGGTTTCCCGCATTGGAGGCAGACGCTTTAACCTCTGAGCCACCAGGGAAGCCTAAGAGATTCTTGCTCACAGTAGTAGATGTAATAGTTATCTGAATTAAATTACTTCATCTGGTTTCTTTCATAGATATCTTGCAGTTTTCTGCATACGGACCTTTTATCTCTTTAGGTAGATTCATCCCTAGATATTTTATTCTTTTCATTGCAATGGTGAATGGGATAGTTTCCTTAATTTCTCTTTCTGATTTTTCTTTGTTAGTATAGGAATGCAAGGCATTTCTGTGTATTAATTTTATATCCTGTGAATTTACTATATTCTTTGCTTAGCTCTAGCAATTTTCTGGTGGTATCCTTAGGGTTTTCTATGTATAATATCATGTCATCTGCAAACTGAATTTTACATCTTCTTTTCCAATTTAGATTCCTTTTATTTCTTTTTCTTCTCTGACTGTTATGGCTAGGACTTCCAAAACTATGTCAAGTAATAGTGGAGAGAGTGGGCTTCCTTGTCCTGTTTCTGATTTTAGAGGAAATTTTTTTTCACCATTGGGAATAATGTTTTCTGTGAGTTTGTCATATATGGCCTTTATTATGTTATGTTCCTCCTATGCTTATTTTCTGGAGCCTTTTTAAAAATTACTATAAACTGGTGTTGAATTTTGTCAAACGCTTTCTCTGCATCCATTGAGATGTTATATAGTTTTCATCTTTCAATTTGTTAATTTGGTGTATCACATTGATTCATTTGCATATATTGAAGAATTCTTGCATCCCTGGGATAAAACTGACTTGATCATGATGTATGATCTTTTTCACATGTTGTTGGATTGTTTGCTAGAATTTTGTTGGAGATTTTTGTGTTTATCTCCATCAGTGATATTGGTCTGCAATTTTCTTTTTTTGTGGCATCTTTTTCTGGTTTTGGCATCAGGGTGTTGGTGGCCTTGTAGAAAGTGTTTGGCAGTCTCCCCTCTCTGCAATTTTCTGGATGAGTTTGAGCAGAATAGGTGTTAGCTCTTCTCTCAACTTTTGGTAGCATTCACCTGTGAAGTTATCTGGCCCTGAACTTTTGTTTGTTGGAAGACTTTTGATTATACTTTCAGTTGTCGTGCTTGTGATTGGTCTGTTCATGTTTTCCTTTTTTTTTTTTTTCCTGTTCATATTTTCTATTTCTCCCTCATTCAGTTTTGGAAGGTTATACTTTTCTAAGAATTTGTCCATTTCTTCCAAGTTGTCCATTGTATTGGCATATAGTCACTCATATTCTCTTAGGATCCTTTGTATTTCTGTGCTGTCTGTTTAACGTTTTTTATTTCTAATTTTATTGATCTGAGTCTTCTTCCTTTTTTTCTTGATGAGTCTGGTTAATGGTTTGTCAATTTTGTTCATTTTCTCAAAGAAGCAACTTTTAGTTTTATTGATCTTTGCATTGTCTCCATTTCTTTTTCATTTATTTTTGCTCTTTATGCTCTCCTTCTACTAACTTTGGGGTTCTTTGCTCTTTATTTTCCAGTTGCTTTAGGTGTAAGTTTAGGTTGTTTATTTGTTGTCTCTCTTGCTTCTTTAGGTAGGTTTGTATTGCTGTAAACTTCCCTTTTATCACTGCTTTTACTGCATCCCACAATCCCACAGGTTTTGAGTTGCCATATTTTCTTTGTCATTTGTTTCTAGGTGTATTTTTATTTCCTTTTCTGATTTCTTCAGTGATCTGTTGGTTATTCAGAAGCGTGTTGTTTAGCCTCCATGTGTTTGTGTTTTTTATCATTTTCCCTGTAATATTTATATCTAATCATATAGCATTGTGGTCAGAAAAAATGCTTGAAATGATTTCAATTTCTTAAATCTTGATTCGTGACTCAAGATATGATCTATCCTGAAGAACTTGAGAAAAAGCTGAAATCTTCTTTTTTGAATGAAATGCCCTGTAGATATCATTTCAGTACAACTGGTCCAATGTATCATTTAAAGCTTGTGTTTCCTTATTAACTCACTGTCCACTGGTGTGAGTGAGATATTAAAAGTCCTCCACTTTTACCATGCTACTATCAGTTTCCCCTTTCATGTCTGTTAGTGTTTGCCTTATGTATTGAGGTACATATATATTTATAATTGTTATATTTGTTATATTGTTGTATTTGTTATACAATTGTTATATTATATATATATAATTGTTATATTGTTATGCCTTCTACGATTCATCCCTTGATCATTATATGTTGTCTTTCACTGTCTCTCTTTATTTTAAAGTCTATCTGATATAAGTATTTTTGTTTCCCCTTTCTTTTGATTTCCATTTGCATGGAATATCTTTTCCAGCCCCTCATTTTCAGTCTGTATGTGCTCCTCAACCTGAGGTGGGTCTCTTGTAAACAGCATATATAGAGGTCTTGATTTTGTATCCATTCAGCCAATTTGTGTCTTTTGGTTGGAGCATTTAGTCCATTTACATTCAAGGTACTTTTTTATATGTACGATCCTATTGCCATTTACTTTATTGTTTTGGGTTTCTTTTGGTGGGCCTTTTCTTTCTATAATGTTCCTTGTCTAGAGAAGTTATTTCAGTATTTGTTGTAATGCTGGTGCTGAATTCTCTTAATTTTTGCTTGTCTGTAAAGCTTTTGATTTCTCCTTCAAATCTGACTGCAATTCTTGGTGGATAGAGTAATCTTGGTTTTAGTTTTTTTTCCTTTCATCACTTTAAGTGTGTCCTGTTACTCCCTTCTGGCCTGCAGAGTATCTGTTGAAAGATCAGCTGTTAGCCTTAGGCAGATAGCCTTGTATGTTATATTTTGTTTTTTTCCTTGCTGATTTTAATATCTGTTCTTTGTGTTTAATTTTTGTTAGTTTGATTAATATGTGTCTTGGTGTGCTTCTCCTTGGGTTTATCCTGTATGGGACTCTCTGGGCTTCCTAGACCTGGGTGGCTATTTCCTTTTCCATTTTAGGGAAGTTTTCAACTATAATCTCCTCAAATATTTTCTCATACCGTTTGTTTTTGTCTTCTTCTGGGAGCCCTATGATTTGAATGTTGGGGCACTTGGTGTTGTTCCAGAGGTCTCTGAGACTGTCCTCATTTCTTTTTATTCCTTTTTCTTTGTTCTGCTCTGCTTCAGTTATTTCCACCATTCTATCTTCCAGCTCACTTATCTGTTCTTCCGCTTCTGTTATTCTGCTTTTGGTCCCCTCTAATGTATTTTAATCTGTTATTTTGTTGTTCATTACTGATTGTCTATTTTTAAATTTTTCTTCTTCTTCTGCTGCTGCTAAATAGCTTCAGTCGTGTCTGACTCTGTGCGATCCCATAGACGGCAGCCCACCAGGCTCCCCCGTCCCTGGGATTCTCCAGGCAAGAACACTGGAGTGGGTTGCCATTTCCTTCTCCAATGCATGAAAGTGAGAAGTGAAAGTGAAATTGTTCAATCATGTCCGACTCTTAGTGACCCCATGGACTGCAGCCCACCAGGCTCCTCCGTCCATGGGACTTTCCAGGCAAGAGTACTGGAGTGGGGTGCCATCGCCTTCTCCTTAAATTCTTCTAGTTCCTTGTTAAACATTTCTTGTATCTTCTTGATCCATGCCTCCAGTCTATTTATCTGTGCCTCCATTTTATTGCCAAGATTTTGGATCATCTTTGATCTTATTACTCTGAATCCCTTTTCATGTAGACTGCTTATTTTCTCGTCATTTGTTTGGTCTTGTGGATTTTTACCATGTTCCTTCATCTGCTGCAAGTTTCTCTGTCTTTCCATCTTGTTTAATTTATTGTGTTTAGGATCTCTTGTCTGCAGGCTGGAAGGCAGTATTTCCTCTTAACTGTGGTGTCTGCCCACCAAGGGTAGGGTTGGACCAGTACTCTATGAAGGTTTCCTGACTGGTGGGTCTTGTGTCTGTGTTCTGGTGGTTGGAGCTGGATTTTTGTCTCTCTGAAAGGCAGTGCCATGTCCGGTAGCGTGTCTGGGGGTGTCTATAGGCTCACTATGGCTTTGAGCAAACTTTCAGCCTTTCTGGGCATGGTTGTGTTACTATTTTGCTAAAGGTTTGGTATGAGGCATCTGCCACTGGAGTTTGATGGCCTTTGGGTAGGGCTTGATGTCAGTGTTGATATGGAGGCCTCTGGGAAGGCTCTTGCCCTGTTAATGTTCTATATAGTTGGGAGTTCTCTGGTGGTCCAGTCGTAGACTTGGGTCTCTCACCTCGGGAGTTCAGGCCCAACCCCTTTATTGTAGCACCAGGACTTCACAGGCCACACAGCACAGAAGACAAAACTCCAAGACTAATGGTGAAACAGCACAAAATCAAAAACATGGAAAAGAATGCAATATAACTAATAAGTGATGTAAAAATAGGGAAATAAAATGAAATGAATTTGTTTTTAAATAGGATGTTTTTTAAAAAGGAAAAAGTAGATTATAAAAAATAAAAATTAAATGAATAATAACATTAGAACAATATGAAAAAGAAAAAAGAGAGAAATATTAATATATTTAATGTATAGAGAGCAGTAATGAGAAGAATGTCCTTGTGATTCCTCTGTTCTCCTGCTCCAGTCCATTTGCCTATGGAGAAAATCCTCCAATATTTCCAGAAAGATCTCTGGACCTGTTGTGGGCAGTGTGCGGTCAGCTCAGACTCAGATCTTGCCTTACTCCAGCTTGTACTTGCTCTCAAAGTCTACAGTTGCTCCTCAAGTCCATGGTCTCAGTCTCACTATGGCGGTTTAATCTGCTGCAGCTGCTGCTGCAGGGGCAATTTCCCCGTCTCTCCTTTGTTCGTGTAGCCCCCGGGGTTCTGCTTTGGTTTGGGGTCTGCCTCTGCTTTCAGTCACTCTCCAGCATCTGCTCTCCTCCCAGACACAAGGGGCTGAAAGTAGTCACTTTCCAGGTCTCTCTTAGTTGAGCTGGGGAGAGGGCGAGGCACATCAGACACAGGCAGAGTGTGTGGGGAGCGCCTGCCACGGTGGGGACCTGTGGGAGGTCGCCATAGGCTGAGGCATGTCATCCACCTCCCTAGCCGTGTGGGCCCGGGCTGGTGGGATGCCTGCCAGAGCCAAGCTGCTCAGGCTTCCAGGAAGACACGGGTAGCAACCCACGGCGGCTCGCAGCTCGGCGGTAGCTGCAATCCCTGGGGCCAAGACTGTGGCAGCCCCCGCTTTCGGTCTCCGGCACGTGCTCCAGCTCCTCGGCCTCTGGTGCTGGAGACTGCAGCTGTTTGCCCCGCTTCGATATTCACTGATGCAGGATCCAGTGTTCTGCGAGTGCAGGGACAGAATGTCGCTTTGGGAATGATACTTTGTCTCTCTGGAGGTTCCAGGCTATCCCTGGACTCCCTCAGCTGTGTCGTACCAGCCCTCTCACAGTATCTCCATGGCTGCCAAACCTGGTCCTCTCCCTGAGGTCTGGCCCCCAGAGCCCGAGCCTGAGAACCAGCCCCGCTCGCTGTGGCATACGAGCTGCTTCTCGGCTGGAAAGTGCCGTTCGGCAGCGATCTCTGCGGTGAGTTTTCTCTGTCTGCCTTTGAGGCACCTGTCGCCTCCCTCATCACTGTGCGCCCCTCCGGTTTCACGGCCGCCTCCAGATCCCGCGGGTGAGGGGCTGCCTCGTGCGCAGACGCTCCTCCTTCGCTCGCTCCTCCCTGAGGGGCGGATCCCTTCCTCGAAATCTTTTTTCTTTTTTATCTTTTGCCCTGCCTCCTTCTGAAGAGATCGACTTGCCTTTTTGGAAGTCTGGGTCCCTCCGCCAGCATTCAGAAGGTGTTCCGCATGCAGTTTGTGATACATTTGTCAGGGGAGAAGGTGATCTCCCTGTCTTATTCCTCCACTGTCTTGGTCCAGAAGTCTGATTTTAAACATAGATGGGCCTTCAAGGGGAAACTTACACTTCTTTATGTCTTGGAGATGTAAATGTTGTATCTGATCTTCCTAGCGCATTCTGTGTGTGTGTGTGTGTGTATGCGTGTTTTGAAAACCTGACTTCTGCCATACTGCTGTTTGAAGTAAACTCTCTGGATTTTACTTTGGTGACATCCTTTCCCACTCTTTTATGGGGAAACCTCTTGTGTCTTATTGGTTGGAATCACTATTAATGTATATTTTATGAATAGGCAAATGATGGATACTTTTAAATGGAAAAAGCTTCTAAATTGGTGGATTCTAGAGCACTCTCATTATAAACAGCTGTTTTTTGGTACCTATAAAAATAAAATTAAAGGTGGAAAAAAAAGAAATATATCTAATGGCTAACCTAACCATTTCTTTAGTTTAAAACAAAGAAAAAAAAAACAGCTTAGGAAGCTTTATTTGTGGTGTTTGCTTTCTCGCAATGGGTCTTATAGTTTCATTTGTCTAATGTTAATAAAAAGATCAGCATATATTTTAAAAATTTTTTTGGTTATGCTGGGTCTTTGTTGTAGCACACAGACCCCTCATTGCAGTGTGCAGGCTTCTCTAGCTGTGGCGCACAGCTCTGTAGTTTCAATGTGTGAGCTTTGTTGCCCCACAGCATGTGGGATCTTAGTTCCATGACCAGAGGTCAAACCCACATTCCATATATTGGAAGGTGAATTCTTTACCACTGGACCACCAGAGAAGTCCCAAAACATTAGAATAATTAATGCTAACAGAAAAAAAGGTTGTAAGGAAAGTCCAGATACTTTTTCCAACAAGGTAGAAATTGTACAAAGTACTTATTTCAAATGAATAAGGAAATATTTAGATAGTTGTTTAAAATAGGATAAATAAAATGGACATTTATGTGATTAGAACACAAGGTTTTGATATCATACCACCTAAGGTTAAATGGGCCAAAAATGACCCTCCTATTAAAAGACGCTTACTCCTTGGAAGAAAAGTTATGACCAACCTAGATAGCATATTCAAAAGCAGAGACATTACTTTGCCGACTAAGGTCCGTCTAGTCAAGGCTATGGTTTTTCCTGTGGTCATGTATGGATGTGAGAGTTGGACTGTGAAGAAGGCTGAGTGCTGAATAATTGATGCTTTTGAACTGTGGTGTTGGAGAAGACTCTTGAGAGTCCCTTGGACTGCAAGGAGATCCAACCAGTCCATTCTGAAGGAGATCAGCCCTGGGATTTCTTTGGAAGGAATGATGCTAAAGCCAAAACTCCAGTATTTTGGCCACCTCATGCGAAGAGTTGACTCATTGGAAAAGACTCTGATGCTGGGAGGGATTGGGGGCAGGAGGAGAAAGGGACAACCGAGGATGAGATGGCTGGATGGCATCACTGACTAGATGGACGTGAATCTGAGTGAACTCCGGGAGTTGGTGATGGACAGGGAGGCCTGGCGTGCTGCGATTCATGGGGTCGCAAAGAGTCGGACACGACTGAGCAACTGAAGTGAATTGAAACTAAACTGGTCCTCAACATTAAAAACCCAAACAAGTCTTCTCTATTTACCTTATGTGTGTGTGTGTGTGTGTGTGTGTGTGTGTATGACTTAAAAAAAATTATACTGAGGTACCTGACCAGCAATTATTTGGAGCAACAGTTAGGCCAAAGGGCCTGAGTTCCTTGACTCAAACCCTACTCTTTGGAAGCCAGAGCCTTTTCCATAAAAATAGACAAAATGAGAGAATAAAATAAGAATGAAATGAGAGAATAAAAAGAAAGAAAACCTTCTAGAATTCCTCCTGTAAGATCAAAACTTGCTGATTGTATCCTAATGAAGGCTAAAGTTAAAGGTATAAAATATTGACAGAATTGAGAATAAAATTTATATATATTTAAATGGACTTTATATAACATGGTTGCAACTCTTTTGTTTAATTATATTATAAGGTAGACATGTTTCATTGGGGAAGCTTTCCCTGTGATGAAATATACATCTGCCCCTCAGAAAATATTAATTGAACATACTGAAGGAAGTCAGTTGAGTATGAGCCATACAAATAAGTAAAAACTGGAAACTAATATTCAAGGGCTAATAAAAATTAAATTAGTGATTTTACTCTGGGTTTAACTTGTAAGCTCAGAAAGAAGATCTTTGTTGAGACTTCCCTGGTTGTTCAGTGGTTAAGACTGCATGCTTCCGCCACAGGAGGCACAGGTTCAGTTCCTGGTTGGGGAACTAAGGTCCTGCATGCTTCATAGAGCAACTAAATAAATAAAAAATCTTTTAAAAATAAAAGCCTTTGCCAAATGCCTTATACAAGCTCTGAAGACATGATAAATTCAACTCTAAAGTTTCAAAACATAGAACTCCTAAACTTCTGATCAATATAATATATAGTAGGACAAATCAATTTTTTAGTGTCATTTAAGTGACAAACTCATTCTTTTGGGGAACTAAAAGCAACTGTCATTTTCTTCTAAATCTCTTCAAATCAGAAAATGTAAACACAGGCCACAATGACCTGAAACTAAGCCCAATCAGGCAAGACTTGAAACCAAGGGGGAAAAATAGCAAAGTGGCAGTTTTAAACTTCAAGCTTCTTGGGATGCTCCCTCAGCCAAACTTTACAAATCGTAAAGCCTTAGTCATTTGAGCAAGCAACTTTAATGTATTTCAATTGTTCTGTATAAACTAATAACTTTATAATACCTGATGATTCATTTACCAGCAAGTAAAGAATCTTCTTGCAATGCAGGAAATTCGAGTTCGATCCCTGGGTCAGGAAGATCCCCTGGAGGAGGGCATGGCAACCCACTCGAGTATTCTTGCCTGGAGAATCCCATGGAGAGAGGAGCCTGGCAGGCTGCAGTCCATAGGGTCACAAAGACTCAGACATGACTGAAGTGACTGAACACACAGCACACATATATAATTATATATTAATATATAATGTGTAAGAGGGTTGCCAAGCCCTCCTCCAGGGGATCTTCCCAACCCAGGGATCAAACTCCTGTCTTCTACACCTCCTGCATTTCAAGCAGATTCTTTACCAACTGAGCCACCTGGAAAGCTCCCATAATTATATATAGTATACAATATATGTATAAATAATTATATATATATAATCTCTATTTCCAGAAAGTATTATCGAAATTGAATTTACAGAGCTCAACTTAAATGTAAGTGCTTGCAAATTAAATATAAAAAAAGCTGGCCAAAATTTGACTTTCAGATTCATGTGAACTGGGGAATATTTAATATTAAGTTGCTATGTAGTATTAAAGTTTGTTGATACAATTAATATAGACATGTCTTTAGAGTCATCAATATTAAGTATAATACTTTATTGTACTCAGTCTGATAAAAGTCAAATAAGACCTTTTATATGTTGCAAAGAAAATAATTTGATATGAAGAAACTTTAAATGTAAATAAGATAAGAGCTTTGGGGTTAACTCTTTAAAATTATTTGTGTTTTAGAAATGTCCACTTAAAATGATCTCACCAGATAATTTTGTAACTTAAAGTTCTAGAGTTGTACTAGTTTAAGCAGCAGAAGTTATTGAATAGCTAGGTCATTCACACATACACACAACAAATAAGATGCTGAGACATGAATTACTAAACAGAGAAGCTAAAGAGATTTAAGACTATTTATGAATATGTTTCATGCCACCCTGAGATGTTCTCTATTAGAAAACAAACGTTTTTAGAAATTACCACTGGTATTTCTTTATTATTTTTGGCTGTGCCGAGTCTTTGCTGTTGCCTGTGGGATGTATCTAGTTGTGGAGAGTGGATCTCAGAGAGGAATGCTAAGCTAAGTTTATTTGATATGTTATAAAAACATTGTCAAGTGACTGGAGATGAACCTTAGGTTGAAAAAAGTGAAAAGTGAAGTCGCTCAGTCATGTCCAACTCTTTGCGACCCCATGAACTGTAGTCTACCAGGCTCCTCCATCCATGGGATTTTCCAGGCAAGAGTACTGGAGTGGGGTGCCATTTCCTTCTCCAGGGGATCTTCCCAACCCAGGGATAGAACCCAGGTCTCCCACATTGCAGGCTTTACCATCTGAGCCACCAGGAAAACCCTTAGGTTAGGTTATAGTGTATGAATAAACATCATTGATATAGCTATTCCAAAATTTATATGAAATCCTCAGCCTCTAGTATGTCCTGATATGATATCAGTCATAATTTTAGCTATTAGCCTAAAATGTTATATGTCAAAGAAATATCCAAGTTGCTTGCTAATTGCATTGTACTCAAATCTTCAACCATGCTGTTCTAAGTTTTATCCTATATACACAGTCATTATTTTACATTAATGCTTTTACAAAATGAAGATTTTCAAGAACACTCTTAAAAGGACTTTTAAAACAAATATAAGTTTCAGCAAGGAGATTAAACAAGCAAGTCAATTTTAAAGGAAATCAACTCTGAATAATCACCAGAAGGACTGATGTTGAAATTGAAGCTCCAATACTTTGGCCACCTGATGCAAACAGCTGACTCACTGGAAAAGATCCTGATGCTAGGAAAGATGCTAGGAAAGATTGAAGGCAGAAGGAGAAGAGGGTGACATAGGATGAGATGGTTGGATGGCATCACTAATGCAATGGACAAGAACCTGGGCAAATTTTGGGAGACAGTGAGGGACAGGGAGGCCTAGCATGCTTCAGTCTATGGGGCCACGAAGAGTCGGACACGATTTGGCAACTGAACAACAAGTTTCTGATAGCTTTTGTTAGTAGATAATACCACAGAACTGTGTAACAAATGACAAAACCCTAGTGAACAACCTGATGACTTCCTCCAGATTAGCAGGAATTAATTAAGGGACTGAATGAACCGATATGATTATAATTCTGTGACTTTTTGGAAAATTCATTAACTTTAATTTCTGTTTTCCAGAAAAGCTTTTCCTATTATGCTACCTACAACAAATTGATAAAGGGTATCTTTGCAAACAAAGATGACATGCTTATCTCTTTCTCTCTACCTGATCCTTCCAAAATTTGGCTTTTCCAGCTGGCTCTCCCATGGACTTGATGGTTTAGTATGACTGGATTTCAACTACTTATACTAATAATTGTTTTAGTGTGTTCTTTATTTTCAAATTGTTTATGATTGGTGTTGCCCTGCTGCACTATGACTTTGTCAGTATTACTAACTGAATTACTTATATCCTATCTATTTTATAAGATTGTTGTCTCTTATAAAAGAGTGATCTTAGAAAGGCAGCAGTAAGCAGTGGCTTGAAGCAAAATCTTAGTTCCCTGCCCAGGAATTGAACCTGGGTGGCATGCATGTGAGAGTTGGACTATAAAGAAGGCTGAGCACAGAAGAATTGATACTTCTGAACTGTGGTGTTGGAGAAGACTCTTGAGAGTCCCCTGGACTGCAAGGAGATCCAACCAGTCCATTCTAAAGGAGATCAGTCCTGGGTGTTCATTGGAAAGACTGATGTTGAAGCTGAAACTCCAATACTTTGGGCACCTGATGTGAAGAGATGACTCACTTGAAAAGACCCTGATGCTGGGAAAGATTGAGGGTGGGAGGAGAAGCGGACGACGCAGGATGAGATGGTTGGATGGCATCACCGACTCAATGGACAAGAGTTTGGGTGAACCCCGGGAGTTAGTGATGGACAGGGAGGCCTGGCATGCTGCATGGGGTCACAAGGAGTTGGACACGATTGACTGACTGAACTGAACTGAACTGAAACCTGGATGAAAATCAGGGATCTTAGCCACTAATCCACCAGGGCCTAGAGGCTAGAAACAAAATTCCTTGGGCCCATGCCCTCCCTGGAAAATGAATTTCTCAAAGAGGCAAACTGTGAAAAATAGGTATGAAGTTTATTATTAGAGATACAACACAAGAAGTGGGAGAGCACATGGAGAAACAGCTTGTTTTAAGGCAGAAGCAACAAGGCAGAGAGACACACCTGGAGAGAAAGGGTGTGGGTGTTCCCCCCTGAGAAGGAAGAGTACAGTAAAAAGGCCATTGACTCATTTACATAGTGCAGTTCTTAGGGGTCTTTGTTTACTTTTGGCCAATTATCTGCTGTCTTTTTCCTCACCTGACTTGTCCTAGGACCCTCCCCAGCATGTGTGTGCAACTGTTTTCCAAGATGGATTCCAGCCCAGAGGCCTGTGGAGAGGGCCTTGGCATCACATAATATGGGGCAGTGCCCCCTCGTTTTGACCCCCAAGGAGCCTTTCTGTATATGTGTAGTGTCTCCTTTTCTGCTAGGATGGGAAATATGTGGCCTCTTGATCTTTTACTCAAGCAAGGTTTAGCCCCTCTCAGTCCCTGCCATAGCTGTTATATTGAAGTGTCCTTAAGAGACAGAGCCTGGCTATTTACCCTGATTCCTGCTGTAATTTCTATTTTGAAGTGCAAATAGGAGGCTGTTGTAATTGCCTAGCCTCAAGCCCACTTGTCTCCTTCCTCAGGAAATATAAATAAGAGGTTAGTTGTAAATGCCTAGTTTGGAACCCATCTATCTCCTATCTCAACAGTACCCATCTTGAAGAAATATATACCATGTATAACCCCACATGGCACAGCTGTAATATTGTGATTCTAGGTATGAGAGGAAGCAACTCGGGAAATTATCTCCTGGGTTATAACAGCCTGGTAAGTCAGAGAGACTAGAGAATCTTTAAGTATCTACAGAGCCTAATTGGGAAATAGCACCTAGAGTGGCATGTCAACTAGAATTTTTGCCATATCTGGGACAAACCTCCCAGCACCATGGGACAAAAATTGGTCATTAAATGTCTCCCAAATATTGGTCAAATTTCAGACCAAGAGGAGGAACTGAGAAATGGAATATTGCCTGCCGTATCGGTAAACAAATGATGTCATAGTCCTCGGTGATTGCAGCCACTGCCAACAGTGGTGAGCTGGTGAGCCCTGAATGGACTCAGGATGTGAAAACACACAACGCTGGCCCCAGATAGCTGAGGTGCACATCAAAGGAATGATTTCAGTGAGCTGAGGCTCTTGCATCTTACCGTATATAGAAAAGCACTAAATTACTTAACTTGAGATATCTAGTTTTCTTTAATTAATAACTATCTTTTGACTTCTTACTACTTGCCCTTTATTGCAAAACTGTATATCTTGGCTCTCTCCCTAGAATTCTCAAAGCAGTTCTCTCAGGGTCACTTGAGATGCTGCCTCCCAGGCTTAAAGTCCTAAAAATTTCCACTGAACACAACGTAACTCTCAACTTTTAGGCTGTGAATTTTTTTTTTTTTAAGTCAACATCAGACAACATAAGCTTCATGAAGGCAGCTACCTTATATTAATTAAATGGTGACCTGTTTCCTCAAGGCCAAGAATGTGTCTGGCACGTAATTGTTGTTTTTAGTCGCCAAGTCACGTCCAGTTCTTTCGTGACTTCATAGACTGTATGTAGCCCACTAGGCACCTCGGTTCATGGGATTTTCTTCCTGGCAAGAATACTGGAGTGACCGAAGCCATGTCTCTTGCATTGACAGGCAGATTCTTTACCACTGAGCCACCAGGGAGCCCACCTGGAACACAATAGGAGCCCAATAAATATTTGCTTATGAAAGAAAGGATGTTAGTAACATTGTTGGGTCTCCTCACATGTACTTCCATTCGTACTGAAATGAAAACCCAAGTGTGGACTTTCCATTTCTTAGGATCTCCAATTGTTTTCTGCTTAATGGCCTTAGCCTTCAGGCTTAGACCCAGAACAAAGAGGTGCAAAGGAGGCTGCACTGAACCTATCTTCCCTAATCTCCACAGGAATGTCGCCCCTGCCCCACAAGTGCATTCCATTCCTTGCCTTGGAATGGGATCCCTCTTCCAGCAAAGGTATGCAAGAAAAGAGGATGTTTAGGGGACCAGGGTCAGGGTTCCAGCAATTATTGATGTTTTCTCCATATTCCCAGTGAGATCTGAAAATCTCTGAGATCCTGAAAGATTCCATCCCCCCAACCCCCACCTTCGTTGTGTCAACCAGTCTAAGGAAATTTAAAAAAATCAATTCAGACCATTTGGTTGGCTGCATTTGGACCAGGCAAGTAATTGTTTTATTGATCTGGATTTCAGAATCTGATTTCTGGTTTTGCTTTCCTTTTCTACTTTGGGCTTGGCCACACTGAACTGGACTTTGTCTTATTGCACCTTGTAAGAATAATCAGCCTCCTCTGATTAGCCTAATGTTCATTTAACAGATGCATATTGATATGTCTTCCATGTATCAGAAACTGCTGTAAGTGTTGCAGGAAGGAAGACCCCTTCCAGGGCCCGAAACTGGGCTCTTGTCTAACACTCGGAAATGAATTGTCCGAGGAGACACATGTGCTGACAAAGAGATTTTATTGGGAAAGGGCACTCGGGTGGAGAGCAGTAGGGTAAGGGAACCCAGGAGAACTGCTCTGCCGCGGGGCTCACAGTCTTGGGTTTTATGGTGATGGGACTAGTTTCCAGGTGGTCTTTGGCCAATCATCCTAATTCAGAGTCTTTCCTGGTGGTGCACGCATCGTTCAGCCAAGATGGATGCTAGCGAGAGGGATTCCGGGAAGTGGACGGACACGCAGTGTCTCCTTTAGACCTTTCCCGAACTCTTCCAGTTGGTGGTGGCTTATTAGTTCCATATTCCTTATCAGGATCTCCTGTCATAAAACAACTCATGTGAATGGTTACTATAGCTCCTGGCCAGGGTGGGCGGTTTCAATCAGTGTGCTTCCCCTAACATAAGCACTTGGAATGCATCAGAAAACAAAAGAGATATAAGTTCTTTGTCCTACAGGAACTTCTACTCTCAAGGCAAGGATGGTATGTGGGATAACAATAAAAAATAAACATAATAAATAAGTTCGTTTACGGAATATTGGAGGCTGAGTACTTTTGTTAGGGGAAGCACACTGATGGAAACCACCCACCCTGGCCAGGCACTATAGTAACCATTTCCATGAGTTGTTTTACGACAGGAGGTCCTGGTAAGGAACAGGGAACTAATAAGCCTCCACCAACCAGAGGAGTTTGGGAAAGGTCAAAAGAAGACACCACCTGTCCGACCACCTCCCAGAATCCTTCTCTCTGGCATCCATCTTGGCTGAATAAGGCGTGCACCACCAGGAAGGACTCTGAGTCAGAATGATTGGCTAAGGACATCCCATAAACTAATCCCATCACCATAAAACCCATGACTGCAAGCCATGTGACAGAGCAGCTCTCCTGGGTTCCCTTACCCTCCTGCTCTCCACCCGGGCGCCCTTTCCCAATAAAATGTCTTGCTTTGTCAGCACATGTGTCTCCTCGGACAATTCATTTCCGAGTGTTAGACAAGAGCCCAGTTTTGAGCCCCGGAAGGGGTCCCCCTTCCTGCAACATTTTGAAAAAAAGTAGGTGGGAATAAAGAGATTGGGGTGAGGGGAGGTAGATTACAATTTTAAACAGAAATCTCCTTTAGAATGGGACATCTCAACCAAAAGCTGAAGGAGTTGAATTAGATATTCAGCCATGCGACTATCTAAGATGTTCAACCATGTAAATATCCAAAAGCAGAGCATTTCAGGCAGAGAGAGCAACAAATACTAAGGCCGTAAGGCAGGATCATGCGTGGCCTGTTAAGGAATAGTTGTGTGATTGGAAAGGGTGAATGGGAGTTGTTAGGGGACAAGGACAGGGAGGTGATAGGGATCATATCATCCAGGGCAGTTAGCTGCTGTAAGGATTGGTCTTTACTCTTATAGCCACGCGTTCTGGGAAACAAACTCACTCAGAAGGACAACGCAGATAGTGGAGTGCAGTTTATTACACCAGCGGGCCCAGGGCAGAGTCTCCTCTTAGCCAAGGACCCCAACCAGTTTTTGTGAAAACCTTATATTCTCTAAGTGTACATGCCCAAACCCATATCCCCAAATTCCCTGAAACTAGTCTGAACAAAGGAAAAGAAAGATACAATCAAAGTTAACCCGTGATGCATATGCCTTAAGCCTAGGTAGTTAACACTGGACAATTATCAATAGGCCTGTGGTCATACCCCAATAAGCATAATAGAATTTATGATTCTATTCAGTTACGCAGATAATCAGGGTATTCTTTTAGGAGATGGAGAGCCTAGGTACGAGCCCTTGGGCTCTTCCATCCGGGGGTCTGGTTTTCTAGTTGGTATGTTGTTTCCATAGATACTGGGCATATAGCTCAAAGTCCACAGTCTGGCCCACGATGGAGTCCACTTTCAAGAGGGAGCCTGTTCTGTCTGTTTCCTCCTGCACTCTGACAGGATTTTTAACAGAGGAGTTAAAGAATCCCTCTGGTATTGCATTAAGAACAGACTGTAAAGACACAACAGAAATCAGATCTATTTCTTACTATCCCAGTAATCTAGGCAAAAAAAAAAAAAAGATGGTGGTAGCCAGGCAGGAAAGTAGTTATAGGGGAGGAAAAGGTTTTCCTTGACTCTTTTAGGGTCCCTTGGTTGAGTCTGAAAGTCAAACTGATAAAGATTAACAGGAGAAAATCATACATATTTATTTTACATGATACAAGAATCTTCATAAGGAAATAAAGACCTGAAAGAACAACAACAACAACAAAAAAAACAGATTAAACCTGAGTGCTTTTAAAGCTAGATTTGATGAGCAGTTCAAAGTCATGGAACAATATGCTAGGACAAAGAGACTGAGGTACGCATAATAACCTGGAGAAAATTCAGCAAGCCTTATTCATTCAGATTCTTCTTCATGTCCAAGTGCCTTTCCTTGGATATAAGGATATTCCTTTCTTTATCATTTCTTATTTCATGTAAGAGCATTTCTTTACATGACGGCCTTGGCACCTGCTTCAGAGGGAAAAGGCTGAAGAGGTCAGAGGGACCTTCCTGCTTCTGCTGTTTTCTCAAACTCCTTCAGCTTAAAATATTCAATATGCCCAGATACCATAATTTGAAATAGTGTATCCTAAACCCCATCCCCGGAGAAGGCAATGGCAACCCACTCCAGTACTCTTGCCTGGAAAATCCCATGGATGGAGGAGCCTGGTGGGCTGCAGTCCATGGGGTCTCTAAGAGTCGGACACGACTGAGCGACTTCACTTTTGCTTTTCCCTTTCATGCATTGGAGAAGGAAATGGCAACCCACTCCAGTGTTCTTGCCTGGAGAATCCCAGGGACGGGGGAGCCTGGTGGGCTGCCGTCTATGGGGTCGCACAGAGTTAGACACGACTGAAGCGACTTAGCAAACCCCATCACAGTGTAGATGGTTAGATTCTGGATACACTTTGAATATAAGCCCACTGAAAGAAATAAATATGGCATTTGAGAGAAAGAAAGAAGTCAAAGATGACTCCTAGCTTTTCTCTTCAACAACTCAAGAGAGTTGCCATCAGCTGAGATAGGAAAGTCAGGTTTGAGATGTATATTAGATTTTCCAGGTGGAGAAGCAGTTGGATATACAGCCAGGAGCTCAGGAGAGAAATCGGACATAAAAATAAAGTATTCAAAGCCCTGAAACTGAATGAGAGTGTGAGAGTAGAGATCACCTTTTATCCTGATAAGTCTTTGAAATTTTATGTATGCATACTTATAGCAGTCTCCATTCAGGCTGGCCACACTTTTAGTGCTCAAAAGAGCCCCTTGAGGCTAGTGGCTATGGTGTCGGACAACATAGATTTAGAAGTTTGGGAGAAGAGAGACTAGCAAAAGAAACTGAGAAGAAGGAATCTGTGAGATAAAAGGAAGCTGATAGACCATGGCTTTCTGAAGCCAGGCGAGTAGAAGTGGTGATAATCTGTAGAATTTCTTTCATGGTAGTTTCAGTTTTCTTGATGAGGAAGCAAGCTAGGTTCACTGCCCAGAGAGAGAAGGTGAGAGGATGTATTGGGTGCATGAGGATATAAGAGGAGAGTGTGACAGAGGAAACAGGCTAAGAGAGAAAAGGATGACTGCTGGACAGCTGAAGACTCACTGAGATTGGTAATCATGAATTTATAGTGAGAATAAGTCTGTGAAGTTGGGTGTTTTTCTCTAGCCACAAAGATTCAGGCAATATAGGCAGAGACTTGGATTTAACCATGGTAATGGTTTTATACCCTCCTTCTTGATGCTACTTTGTTTTGATTAAAGTTATTCAGATTGCAAATAACATAAACCATCTCACATTAGGTAAATCAAAACAGAAAATTTGTTGGAAGGATGCTGGATAATTTTGAGAAATCAAAGGCTGCCAGGAGAGTCAAGAAGAAGGCAGCAGTCAGGAATCATGCTCTGGGCATGGCTAATCCATGGCTAATCCATGCCTCCGCTCTTGCTGATCCCACAGAGATGCTGGCCCCACCAGTATCAAGAGGATACCACTTCACCACCAGCCTCAGAACTCACAGATATTTTTCAATTTGCATCGCTAAGAAAGAGAATCGGATGAAACAAGCTTAGACCAAATGAGGTGTAAGTCAAGAAAAATTATGGGGGATATGAAATAGTTAAATTCAAAATATTATCTTATACTATACATTTGCAAAAACATACAGCATCAGAGACTGACTCCTAGTAAATATTCATAACAAAGAAATTTTGGTGGAATATTCACTGTTACAAGATAGATTTTTTTTAAAGATAAAAATCATGGTGCTCTTACAAATATAAAATGAACATATATCAGAGATTTTATTTCACTCAAGTAATGATGCAGGCTTTCAACCAGTCTGAAGGAGAATTCAAAGACCAGACATATACATAGGCCCTAAAATCAATCTACAAAAAAATATAAAATTAGATTTTTTTGTGGGAGGGGGAGGGAGACCAATTGTCCATTCACTAGACAAGATTCATTTGCCTGTGTTTAAACAGAATTATTTGCTTTGCTATGTTATGTTCAACTTGTCATAAAAGAGCTCAAAGACAATGAAAAGTGCAAACTCCTTTCAGAGAATCAGATAACCTAGAAGGATGTGATCTAGATAAGGCTCCATTTTCTTTCTTTCTTATTTATCTATTTATTTATTTATGGCTGTGCCAGGTCTTGGTTTTGGCATGTAGGATCTAGTTCCCTGACCAGGGATTGAACCCAGGCTCCCTGCATTGGGAGTGCAGAGTCTTAGCCACGGGACCACCAGAGAAGTCCCTAAAACACCATTTTCGATTAAATACATCCAGTAATTCTTTTATCCATTCTAAAACTTTTCGCAATTTTTTCTGCAACTGAAACTACCCAAATTGTTGGGAAACACATTTTTTCATGATTCTCTCATTGTCCAATATTTTTACGTGCTTAATATTATTTTGGTGCCTTTTCATTTTTAAAAATAAAGGTTTACATTTCATTGTTTAAAGTTGTATAGCATTTAGAATCACAATTACACATAATAAAACATCAGATATCCAGATTCCTTGGGAATGTGCGTAAATTATATCCTGTAAGTCCCCAAGTTCTATCATCGCATTTATTTTGGCTTTTCTAAGCCATAGTGGATCTCTGCATCTAAAAATCTATTAATATAAAGGGGGAAAACTATTAGTGAGATGAGCAACTACTCTTGCAGGAGATCAGAAAATGCCACCCCAAGATGTGGCTCTTTGGCATAGGATTATTTTGAACTGGAGGCAAGTGACAATCAGAGAAAAAGCCTTCTTAGCACTTCCCCTACTGACTAAAAGCAGATACTTCTGAGAAATGAGGACTGCTGTAAATCTCTTCTGGGAGAATTTTAAAGCGAAAAGAAGATGAAAAGTCAGCACTGAGACAGATCTGCAAACAAAGCTTATTGAAATAACCCTTGTCTTCCATTTCCTTTCCATGTGTACTTACCTTCCCACAATTTGCCACCCTAAAAGCCTGAACCAATTTTCCTCTGTCTTGTCACTTCTCTACAAATTTATTATTCTTTGTTAAAATGCTATGCAAGCCCCAAGTTCTAACCACTCCTGTGAATTACTCACCGCTGAGTTTCCCTCATGAGTATGCACTCTGCACATGTTAATAAACTGTTTTTCTATTGTTAATCTGTCTTTTGTCAGTTTAATTCCCAGGGCCCTAGCAGGAGAAGGGTTTTTCTTTTCTCCTCTACCCACAAAATTAACATTAAACGTTAAAGAGCAGGATACAAGTGTTTATTCTAGTGGAGCCAAACTTTTTCCTTTGTCTTCTTTCTTCATTTTGAGAACCTAGAATGTGCAGAATACAATTACCTATATTCCTCTCTTCAGAATTCATAGTTATTAACAATCATATTTTTCTAATCTTTTTGCCTGTTGTGGTAGATTATATTCCTGTTGCCCCCTTTCCTGAGAGAATTATGTGTACCCCCTCCCATTACCACATATGTTTCAGAACACATCCCATGTATGTCGGGCTTGGCCACTTGACTTCTTTTGTGGGTTAAAGCCTATGTGCTAATTCCTAGCTGATGCTTAAATAACCATGATACTCCACTTTTCTTTTCCCTCTGCTAAGAAATTAGTTTCTTCTTGTTTGGCAGTTAGAATAGGGAAACAGGGTCCAAGATGGGGGTCAGAGGAAGCCACAGCTGGGGGGGGGGGGGAAAGCTCACAAAAAGTGGAAGTCACAGACTGGAGTGGGAACCTCTGGTGGGAAAAATGTTCCCTTCCTTGACTTGTCTTGGGCCTATGAAGGTACAATCTCCTATTTGCATAGGGCATAACCAACCAGGCCCCAGGAACCTGCTCAGGGGAGGGAACAAGGTATATAAAAGAGGGAAGCCAAAATAAGACAGGGCCATTTCTGTGGGGGTGGGTCCACTCTTACACCTTAAGAGTATACTGATACCTGCTTACCCGATATATTTGCCTGCTTGAGCTGTAACTGGGCTGTTATTTCAATTCTTTGCTATGACAAGACAAGAACTGAGGAAGAAGAACCAACCAGACATCTTGAAGAAGAACTGATCTGACATTTTGTTGCTGTGACTTGGGTCACCTACTTCTCATCAGCAAAGGTAAGGGTCTTTGCCCCTATGGCTAGAAAGACCTTAACCTCCTTTCCTGCTGCTCCCCTCTATGCTATTCTATACAATGTACTGGGAAGGCTGCTGCCTCTAAGGCCTTCTGCAAAGCTTCTTGTCTCCTTGAATCCTTTGTGAACAGGCAAGTGGCAGTGAAAGCAGTTAAGGAGCCCAGCCAGGTTTATGCTGCTCAAGTGGGCGAGGGCTCTCCTTTCCTCTTTCCTCTTTCTCCTTTAAACTGAGGCTTAGGGCTACTGAAACTGTGCGGGCCTAGGTCAGGCATTTAAAAACCCTGGCAATGGCACCCCACTCCAGTACTCTTGCCTGGAAAATCCCATGGGCGGAGGAGCCTTGTGGGCTGCAGTCGATGGGGTAGCTAAAGAGTCAGACACGACTGAGCAGCTTCACTTTCACTTTTCACTTTCCTGCATTGGAGAAGGAAATGGCAGCCCACTCCAGTGTTCTTGCCTGGAGAATCCCAGGGACGGGGGAGCCTGGTGGGCTGCCGTCTATGGGGTCGCACAGAGTCGGACACGACTGAAGCGACTCAGCAGCAGCAGCAGCAGCAGCAGAGCACTTGCCACTCAAAGACTCCCATGACAGGATAAGGGGGTCATGGAATGGGCCCATTTAATGTCTGCCCCCAGCAAAACAACTTCCGTGCAACTCAGGCACATATTCATACAAGCCAAACACCGAGCCCACTTCTCCTTGGCTGCCACGCTATGAGGTGGAGTCTTCATTTTCTTTTTTCTACCCAGTCTGCCTTGCTGTGCAACATGTCTCAGCCCCCTGCTTCTCTTGTTCCTTCTTCCCTCTGTGCTATGTTGCAAATGACTTTGGGGAAGATTGACAATTACTCTTTCCCTAAAGGAAAGGAAAGTGAAGTCACTCAGTCATGTCTGACTCTTTGCGACCCCATAGACTGTAGCCTCCCAGGCCCCTCTGTCCATGGGATTTTCCAGGCAATAGTACTGGAGTAGATTGCCATTTCCTTCTCCAGGGGATCTTCCCAACCCAGGGCTCGAACCCTTTCCCTAAAGACCTGTATATTCCGGGAGGGCTGTGAAAATGCATGTTGTTTTCATGATTTCCTTGGAAGTTGGTTGGACAGGTGGCCTTGGGGAACCTCATCTGAGAAAATTCCTCCAGGAAGCATGGTCTCTACCACCCTCCAAGGGCTGAGAGAATCCCTCCTCCACCTCTCATGTTTCAAGACACCTGAAAGCACGACATAAGCTACTCTTTAAGTCCAAACAGTCCACAGGCCACAAGCCAGCCTAGGAATTCCTCCAAGACAGCCTCTCTCAGGGCAAGTCTGATCATCTGAGTGCCCTAATCACTTTGGGGGTTGTGCCTACTTACCATCTGGGTCCAAGTTTTACAGGCATATCTCTTATACCTGAGGAAATTCACCCTAAACAGGAATGGTGCCCCCATACTTCAAGCCTCCAGAGCACTTTCCATATTCCTTTTCAATAAATTCCTTTCTCCTTGGTCTCTAAGAATCCTACTGCCACTGCTTTTGTGGCCTTGGACATTCACACTTTGCACACAGGGACCCTTTAACCAACCAAGGGTGGAAGCAATTCTCATGTCTTTAGGTGGATCAACAGATCTGCTTATTTATCACTATTTCTGTTATCAATCAGCATGGATCCAGGACTGGAAAAGGTCAGTTTCATTCCAAACCCAAAGAAAGGCAATGCCAAAGAATGTTCAAACTACTGCACAAGTACACTCATTCACATGCTAGCAAAGTAATGCTCAAAATTCTCCAAGCTAGGCTTCAATAGTATGTGAACTGTGAATGTCCAGATGTTCAAGCTGGATTTAGAAAAAGCAGAGAGACCAGAGATCAAATTGCCAACATCCATTGGATCATCAAAAAAGCAAGAGAGTTCCAGAAAAACATCTACTTCTACTTTAGTGACTACACCAAAGCCTTTGACTGTCTGGATCACAACAAACTGGAAAATTCTTAAAGAGATGGGAATACCAGGCCAGATCTGCCTCCTGAGAAATCTGTATGCAGGTGAGGAGGCAACAGTTAGAACTGGACATGGAACAACACACTGGTTCCAAATTGGGGAAAGGAGTACGTCAAGGCTGTATATTGTAACCCTGCTTATTTAACTTATATGCAGAGTATATCATGAGAAATGCTGGGCTGGATAAAATACAAGCTGGAATCAAGATTGCTGGGAGAAATATCAATAACCTCAGGTATGCAGATGACAGCATCCTTATGGCAGAAAGTGAAGAAGAACTAAAAAGCCTCTGACGAAAATGAAAGAGGAGAGTGAAAAAGTTGGCTTAAAGCTCAACATTCAGAAAACGAAGATCATGGCATCTGGTCCCATCACTTCATGGCTAATAGATGGAGAAGCAATGGAAACAGTGACAGACTTTACTTTTATGGGGCTCCAAAATCACTTCAGATGGTGATTGCAGCCATGAAATTAAAAGATGCTTCCTCCTTGGAAGAAAAACTATGACCAACCTAGATAGCATATTAAAAAGCAGAGATGTTACTTTGCCAACAAAGGTCCATCTAGTCAAAGCTATGATTTTTCCATTAGTCATGTATGGATGTGACAGTTGAACTATAAAGAAAGCTGAGCACTGAAGAATTGATGCTTTTGAACTGTGGTGTTGGAGAAGATTCTTGAGAGTCCCCTGGACTGCATGGAGATCCAACCAGCCATGCTAAAGGAAATCAGTCCTGAATATTCATTGGAAGGACAGATTCTGAAGCTGAAACTCCAATATTTGGCCACCTGATGTGAAGAACTGATGCATCTGAAATGACTCTGATGCTGGGAAAGATTGAGGGCAGGAAGAGAAGGGGACAGAGGATGATATGATTGGATGGCATCACCAACTCAATGGACATGAGTTTGAGTAAACGCCAGGAGTTGGTGTTGCACAGGGAGGCCTGGCATCCTGGAGTCCATGGGGTTGCAAAGAGTTAGACATGACTGAGCGACTGAATGGAACTGAACTGGAAAATGGGATAATCCCACTATAAGAAATACTTTCCCCTGCCACTATGGTGGGTTTTGGAATTCCCATGATACAGGAAGCTTCCATAAGCCTCTTAACCTCATCCATCAGAGGGCAGACAGAATGGAAACCACAGTCACAGAAAATTAACCAAACTGATCACATGGACCACAGCCTTGTCTAACTCAATGAAACTATGAGCCATGTGCCATGTATAGCCACCCAAGGCCGACAGGTCATGGCGGAGAGTTCTGACAAAAAGTGGCCCACTGGAGAAGGGAATGGCAAACCACTTTAGCATTCAAAGGCAAAAAGATATGATACTGAAAGATGAACTTCCAGGTTGGTAGGTGCCCAATATACTATAGAAGAAAAGCAGGAGGAATGAAGAGGCTGAGCCAAAGTGAAAACAACACCCAGCTGTGGATGTGTCTGGCGAAAGTAAAGTCCAATGCACTAAAGAACAACATTGCATGGGAACCTGGAATGTTAGGTCCATGAATCAAGGTAAATTAGAAGTGGTCAAACAGGAGATGGCAAGAGTGAACATCGAAGTTTTAGGAATCAGAGAACTAAAATGGACTGGAATGGGTGACTTTAATTCAAATGACCATTATATTTACTACTGTGGGCAAGAATCCCTTAGAAGGAAAGGAGCAGCCCTCATAGTCAACAAAAGAGTCCAAAACTCGCTACTTGGATGCAATCTCAAAAACAACAGAATGATCTCTGTTCATTTAAAAGGCAAACCATTCAGTATCACAGTAATCCAAGTCTATGCCCCAACCACTAATGCCAAAGAAGCTGAAGTTTGATGGTTCTAAGAAGACCTACAAAAACTTCTAGGGTTAACACCAAAAAAAAAAAAAGTCCTTTTTGTCACAGGTCACTGGAATGCAAAAGTAGGAAGTCAAGAGAAACCTGGAATAACAGGCAAGTTTGGCCTTTGAGCACAAAATAAAGCAAGGCAAAGGCTAAAAGAGTTTTGCCAAGAGAACACACTGGTTATAGCAAGTACCCTCTTCCAACAACACAAGAGATGACTCTACTCGTGATGACTCTTCTGCTTCATTGACTACGCTTAAACCTTTGACTGTGTGGATCACAACAAATTGTGGAAAATTCTGAAAGAGATGGGGAATACCAGACCACCTGACCTGCCTCCTGAGAAATCTGTATGCATGTCAAGAAGCAACAGTTGGAACTGGACATGAAACAACACACCAGTTCCAAATTGAGAAAGTATTACATCAAGCAGGTATATTGTCATCCTGCTTATTTAACTTATATGCAGAGTACATCATGTAGAATTCTGGGCTGGATGAAGCAGAAGCTGGAATCAAGATGCTGGGAGAAATATCAGTAACCTCTAATATGCAGATGACACCACCCTTATGGCAGAAAGTGAAGAGGAATTAAAGATTCTCTTGACAGAAGTGGAAGAGGAGAGTGAAAAAGCTGGCTTAAAACTAAACATTCCAAAAACAAATATCATGGCATCTGGTCCCATAACTTCACTGTAAAGAGACAGGGAAACAATGGAAACAGTGACAGACTTTTTTCTTGGGCTCCAAAATCACTGAGGATAGTGACTGCAGCCATGAAATTAAAACACGTTTGCTCCTTGGAAGAAAGGCTATGATCAACCTAGACAGCATATTAAAAAGCAGAGATGTTACTTTGCCAACAAAGTCTGTATAGTCCATGCTATGGTTTTTCCAGAGGTCATGTATGGATGTGAGAGTTGGAGTATAAAGAAAGCTGAGCGCAGAAGAATTGATGCTTTTGAACTGTGGAGTTAGAGAAGACTCTTGAGAGTCCCTTGGACTGCAAGGAGACCCAACCAGTCCATCCTAAAGGAAATCATTCCTGAATATTCATTGGAAGGACTGAAGCTGAAACTACAATAATTTGGCCACCTGATGCAAAGAGCTGACTCATTAGAAAAGACCCTGATGCTGGGAAAGATTGAAGGCAGGAGGAGAAGGGGATGACAGAAGATGAGATGGTTGAATGGTATCACTGACTCAATAGACATGAGTTTGAGCAAGCTCCAGAAGATGGGAATGACAGGGAAGCCTGGCGTGCTGCAGTCCATGTAGTTGTAAAGAGTCAGACATGACTGAGAGACTGAAAAACGACAACATAATACAGTGAAGAGGGGCCCTCCAGGCCCACCTCCCAGTTTATGGATGCTATCTTGCTTGGCTCCACACCATGCCATTTATAATACAATGGCTGGAAGTTCCCACTTCTTACCCAACCAAGAGCTCATCACCACCAGGGATGGTGGGCATGCTCTGCTCCAGTAAAGGAGGCCTCAAGGAGCCCAGTCTGCCTTGAGACTCACATTCTGACTCAGGACTGTCAGTCTGCAACCAAAATGGTACACTCACTGACCTGAGAGTCAGGGGATGCCTCTCAGTCAGTGCACGTGACTAAGAAGGCCTCCCAAGCCTCCCATTCAGACTTACCAACATCGGCCACACTAGAGATCCCAGGTATGCCTGGCTCTAGTTGGGGGTTCCAGGAGTCTCACAAGCTGCTTAGGCTCTGCAGCTAGACCCAGGGACGTGTGGCTCTCAGCTTGCAAACCTTAATGTGTGTCCCGGGAGGCTCATCCTGGGGTCTGTACCAGGGCTAAGAGGTCTACCAGTTTTTCTCTGTCCTGGCTGTCTTTCTAGATGGGAAACAACCACCAACTCATCTGAAGATGCTCTTACGATGTATCCTTAATAACTGGGAGCTATTCGACCCTCTGAGGTGAAGATGCTTAAGTGCCGGAGTCCAGCTCCAGCAGCCAGGGAATCAGCCTGAAGGGGTGAGCGGTGTCGGCGAGTAACGATGCAGCCTCTCATTCAGCTTTCTTAGACTGCATGTTTATTTCAAGCTTTAGGTTCTCTTTTATACTTTGACAAAAGCATTAAATCAGAGGTTTGACATTTTCAATTTCCCCTCACCCAGATTTATTGTCTCCATAAATCATTGTCGCCCTTCAAGCAGAGTTTCTGCTTCAGCAGTTCTCTCAGAATTGTGTTTACTTTAACTTGTGATTACATTGTAACTTGTGCTTATATCTGGGCTGCATACCACAAACCTCAGTTTATTCTTATCTTTCTAAATCCTGTTTGCCCCTAGTATCCTGATCTCACTATCTCTTAAAAAGGCTTCTAGCTATTAATATCTCTAAAATTCCTAATCTCTATAAGCTATAGTAAAATATGCTAACATTACAACATTCCTTAAATCTTTAGCTTCTAACTATTTCTAATTATTCCTAAGCCCTAAATTCAGCAAACTCCTTTGCTATAAACATTTCCTTCACAAATAAGTTTCAGGTAACAATCCTTCCCATGGCCTCAAGCTGCGGCCTACATGCTCATCCTGGAACACTCTTTTGTAAAGATCCTTGAACAAACGTCAATGATTAACTTTATGAATTATTCTCTGAGCACAACTGCAGAAGGCTCTGTGCTTTCTCATGCTCCTCTCAAGAACAATAAGCACCTTCATATTCTTTTCAGTCAACTCAGCCAAGGAAAGGAAAAAACAAGTCAGAATCACAAGACCTAGCTCCTTCATCCTGGGTCCGTGCCTGCAGGACAAGGAGAGGGAGTTGGGGCCGTGCCTCCATTTTGTCAGTAATGCCTAATGTGGCTCCTGACACTTAAGATTCTTTTGTAATTCTGTATGGCTGTAATATACTGTGGGGAATGGGGAACGCTGGCCCAAAATTGGGAGCTTAAATTACAGTACCATTCTACAATTAGATCTGTTCTATAAGAGACAAGGGAAATGGGTAGAGATCCTCTATGATCAAATTTTCTTCCAATTAAGAGAAATGAAGGAACTCTGCCTTGAGTGTAAGATTAATGTATGCTTTGAGTGCAGACCTGGTAGACAGATGGTGTTAGAAAGACAACCAAGAAAAAGAGGCCCCCCTTGAAAGTTTGCCTTCCACCACTCCACCCTCAATATATCCAGAATTAGCCCCATAACCCAGAGTACCCTTTCCACTGGCTCAAGTATGACCTTTAGTTGAAGCTGGAGAGGAATTTGGACCAAATTGAATGCATAAGCCCTTCTTCCTCCTAGAGCTAAGGCAAATAAACAGGATTTGGGAAGCTACATGAATGACCCAGGTAAATATATAGATGCAGTTCAGCATATCACCTTGGCCTTTGACCTAACATGGAAAGATGTCATGGTCATATTTAATCAAACCTTATCGGACCCTGAGAATGATGGGGTCATAAGGGAGACCTGAAAATATGCTTTGGGGCTTCATATGTCAAGCAGTAAATATTCAGTGGGGGAAGAGCAGTGCCCTCCTCAGTTCTCAGTTGGAATTATAGTAGCCCTGGTCAAATTTGGAAAAGAGACCATCCTTTATTCTGTATAAAGTCATGATTAAAAGTAGCTCAACAGAAAGTGATCCGCTATGCCCAAGTCTCCACAGTAAGTCAGGAACTCAATGAAAACCCCATCATCTTTTTAGAAAGACTAAAAGAGGCCCTCCAAAATTTCACCAATCTGGACTTAGACTCTTATGAGGGAAAGGTGATACTAAGGACAAATTCCTGTCCCAGTGTGTCTCAGACATAAGAATAAAGTTGCAAAAGTTACAACAAGAAGACACTATGGCCTTCCTGGATGAGGTAGTCCAGATGGCAACCAATACCTTTTATAATAGAGAACAGGAGAGGGAGGCCAAGGCCTAGAAAAGGGAAAGAAGGAAGGAGAAAAGGCATGCCGAAATGCTGGCCACCCAGCAGTCAACTCAGAGTCCTGAAGGACAAGGCATGAGACAAATGCCAAATCTGTAGACAGGCAGGACATTGGGCTAAGCAATGTCTGAATCATGGCATGCCTCCTATAACAGCCTGTCACAAAGGCCACCAACTGGGGCACTGGGCAGCGCCCTGCCCTTGGGGCCTGAGAGTCCTGGGGCCAAACTCCAAGCTGTCCCCTGGAGTGGTCCAGCAGGACTGAAGCAGCCCCCTCCAGCCAGCCCCCTCCAGCCAGCCCCCATATCTCAGATAACCACCACAGGGCTGCAGCCAAGGGTGCAACTGGTTGTGGCAAGTAGGTCTGAAAATTTTTTCATCAACACTGGGCTGTCTACTTTGTACTGACCTCCTACTCGAGAGCCATCTCCCCTCCAGACCTGTGCCATTTTGGGTGCCATAGGAAAAACATTTACAAAAGAATTCACCCAGGCACTTCTTTGCTGCTGGGATGGTCAGATATTTTCCCACCAGCCCCTGGTGGTTCTTGAGTGTCCCACTCCTGTGTTAGGAAGGGACATACTCACCAAACTGGGAACCACCTTTATGATGGGGAACTTTTCAGCCCTTAGGGATCTACAAGTCCTAATTATAGTTGAGGAGCCCACAAGAGCCCCCCATGAGAAGGGACCAAAGACCTTGGGAGGACAGAATTAACCCTGAGGTGTGTAATTCAGTTCCTAAACTTTTTGGCAGAATGAGGATATAAAGTATCTCACGCCAAAGCACAGATGGTCCAGAGACAGTTCACTTACCTCAGAGTTCAAATTATGCATGGGAGATCAAATTATGACTGTCTTCCAACTGAGTGCAAGGGATTCTCCAGTTGCCTGCCCCTCTGACTTGAGAGAAATTGCGGGCCTTCTTGGGGTTAACCAAGTATTGCAGAATCTGGATACCCAGCTATGGCTGAATCACTCAGCCCTTACATGAAAGCTTGAAAAGACAGGATGATCCACTTCCAATGGCATGATGATGTCCTCAAAAGAAGGCTGAAGCTGCTCTAAAGCAGGCCTTAATCCAGGCACCTGCTTTAAGGTTGCTGGGCCCAGAGAAGCCATTCCAAACATATGTTCATGAGAGGGAATGGATAGCCTTGGGATGCTAACTCAAAGGCTGGGACTTGAACCCCAGGCAGTGGCTTATATATCTAAGAGGCTCGACTCAACTGTCTGAGGCTAGCCTCCCTGCTTTCAAAACCTAGCAGCCATAGTGGTCCTAATAAAAGATGCCCTAAAGCTCTCACGAGGAGGTAAGCTAACTATTTTTACCAGCTGCCAAGTGAAACAACTTCTAAGTGGAAAAGGCCACTTATGGATGTCAGAGCAAAGGATCCTCAGATATCAGTGATCAGTTTAGTGATCAGTTCAGTCGCTCAGTCGTGTCCAACTCTGTGATTCCATAGACTGCAGCACGCCAGGCCTCCCTGTCTGTCACCAACTCCCAGAGCTTGCTCAAACTCATGTCCATCAAGTCAGTGATGCCATCCAACCATCTCATCCTCTGTCGTCCCCTTCTCCTCCTGCCTTCAGTCTTTCCCAGCATCAGGGTCTTTTCCAGTGAGTCAGTTCTTTGCATCAGGTGGCCAAAGTATTGGAGCTTCAGCTTCAACATCAGTCCTTTCAATGAATAGTCAGGCCTGATTTCCTTTAGGATGGACTGGTTGGATCTCCTTGCAGTCCAAGGGACTCTCAAGAGTCTTCTCCAACACCACAGTTCAGAAGCATCAATTCTTCGGTGCTCAGCTTTCTTTACAGTCCAACTCTCACATCCATGCATGCCTACTGGAAAAACCATAGCCTTTGACAAGACAGATATCAAGCAATGCTAATGGATAACCTGGGATTGACCATAGTCTGCTGTGGGACACTCAATCCTGCTACTCTCCTTCCCTTGACAGAAGAGTCTCTCCCTTTTCACTCTTGTGTAGAAATTTTAGACCATTGGACAAAACACTGAGAGGGATTATTGGAAGAACCTCTGACCAATCCCCCCAAAATTTGGTACACTGGCGGGAGCAGCTTTGTCTTAGATGGGGAAAGGAGAGCAGGGTATGATGTAGTCTCCAATCATGAGACCATAGAGATGAAACCTCTACCACTAGGAACTTCAGCCCAATTCACTGAGTCCATAGCTCTGACTTGGGATTTAGAACTGGGGAAAAGGAAGAAAGTAACTATTTACAACGACTCCAAATATGCCTTTCTGGTGCCACACATACATGCTGCCACTTGGAAAGTAAGGGGCCACTGACTACTCAAGGGTCCCCAGTTAAGTATGGTGACTAAATTCTTAGGCTCTTGGAGGCAGTCCATCTGCCCGCTGAGGTTTTGTTCTCCCACCATGAAAGTGAAAGCGTTAGTCACTCAGTCATGTCTGACTCTGCAACCCCATGGACTGTAGCCCTCCAGGTTCCTCTGTCTATGGAATTCTCCAGGCAAGAATACTGGAGTGGGATTGTAGAGGACACCAAAAGGGGTATACAGAAGTGGCATGAGGGAACCGAGCTGCTGGACAGCACTGCAGAGCAGCACTGCAGAGCAATGACCTAATAGGGATTGCCACCTTAGTTCCAAAGGCTAACTTGCCAGAAACTCTTTCATATACCAAAGGTGCAACCCTCAAGGCTTCAAGTGAGGGCTTCCAACAAGACCATGTGGTTTTGAAAGGAGGGTCAGCTCTTTCTGCCAAGATACCTCCAATGGAAGTTGGTTAACCCCCTACATGCCACCACTCATCTAGGGGACAAAAGCCTCCAAAGATTACTGGAAAGGTCCTTCAGGGGAATAGGACTCCAAATGACCACAAGGCAGGTGGTCCCTTATGTCCCACTTGCCAACTAAATAACCCCTAAGGAGCTCAAAACTAGAGTTGGCCCAACCCATCCAGCATTGGGGAACATACTCAGGCAGGGGAGGACTGACAGATAGACTTCGCCCAGATGCTGGCCTCTCGCCTTTACAGGGTGGAATGAAGGCTTTCCCACCCAGACGGAAAGGGCCGAAGAGGTAGTGAAAAAGCTGCTCCATGAAATTATTCCAAGATTTGGTCTACGCAGGGTATTACAAAGCAACAACGGGACATCATTTGCTTCTAAAATCATGCAAGGGGTTTCCAGAGCATTTGGGCATTACCTACCACCTTCACTGTGCATGGAGGCCTCAGTCTTCAGGAAAAGTAGAAAGAGTCAATCAATTTTAAAATCAGCAATTAAAAAAATAACCCAGGAAATCTACCTCAGATGGAAAGAGGCTCTGCCAATAGCCTTCCTCCTCACTCATATTACAGGTTTCCCTGATAGCTCAGTTGGTGAAGAATGTGCCTGCAGTGTGGGAGACTGGGTTCAATCCCTGTGTTGGGAAGATCCTCTAGAGATGGAAACAGCTACCACTCCAGTATTTTCAGCCTGGAGAATTCCATGGAGAGAGTCCATCCGATTGCAAAGAGTCGGACACGACTGAGCGACTTTCACTTTCACTCGCATAACTCCTAAAAAACAGATCTGTCTCAGATCCTATGAGATGCTATATGGGAGACCTTTTGTTTATGTTATGACCTCTTTTTAGATCTAGAGTCTCAGGCCCTCCAATCTTACACTATGACCATTGAACAATTCCAACAAGAAATGCACTTGTGGGGTGTCAACCAGGACACAAAGAGCTCTGAGGGACCGCCACTATATGCCCTGGACACCCAAGGTATGGATAGATGGGTCTTGAGGGCTCAATTCCAGCCCAAACAGACAGGCCCATACCCTGTAATACTTTCTACCCCTACAGCAGTCAAGGTTCACTTCCATTCAGTTTGGTTCAGTTGCTCAGTCGTGTCCGACTCTTTGTGACCCCATGAATCGCCGCATGCCAGGCCTCCCTGTCCATCACCATCTCCTGGAGTTCACTCAGACTCACGTCCATCGAGTCAGTGATGCCACCCAGCCATCTCATCCTCTGTCGTCCCCTTCTCCTCCTGCCCCCAATCCCTCCCAGCATCAGGGTCTTTTCCAGTGAGTCAACTCTTCGCATGAGGTGGCCGAAGTTTTGGAGTTTTAGCCTCAGCATCAGTCCTTCCAATGAACACCCAGGACTAGTCTCCTTCAGGATGGACTGGTTGGATCTCCTTGCAGTCCAAGGGACTCTCAAGAGTCTTCTCCAGCACCACAGTTCAAAAGCATCAATTCTTTGGCACTCAGCTTTCTTCACAGTCCAACTCTCACATCCATACATGACCACTGGAAAATCCATAGCCTTGACTAGACAGACCTTTGTTGGCAAAGTAATATCTCTGCTTTTTAACATGCTATGGAGGTTGGTCATAATTTTCCTTGACAGCAGTCAAGGTACCAGGACACAACTCTGGGATATACTAGTCTCAAGTCAAGCTGTGGAAGGAGATAGGAGAGGATACCCAGTATACCTGGGAGCCCCTGGGAGACCTTTGATACCTATTCAAAAGTACGGATCAGCACCATTCTGATGAACATCCGGGGACCTGAATCTCTCAGGTTAAGCCTCATGTTCTGCCTATACTTCATTACTATCACCTTTTTAGGTTGCTTATTCCAAGGGAACTCTTTCTATGTTTGTTATATCCCAATCCCATAAGCCCTATAGCCTAGATGCCATCATGAGGCACCTGTTTCTGGTCTGCCTTGCTGGTTTAGAACACTCGGACAAAGACTACACCCTCTGAGCCTGGCCATCTCACAGGCTGTCAAGTCCCTCAACAAGTCTAGCTGTTCAGTGTGCCCTGATCCAGCCATCCAAAACATGATGATATAACACGGTGACTTACTTGAATATACTTTAGTGGTCATCCTGTACCCTTTGCTGATCTGGCACAGGTCAGTAGGAGCTGGCTAAATTCTACTCACTCATAAGGAGATAATATCCTAAAGGTCAGAAAAGTTGAAACCATGTCTGGTGTTGCCCCAGTATGCTTTATGAATCACCCCTGGCAAAATGGAAAACCACGCATGAAGGTGCTTGTGATCTCTTCACTGAGGCACTTAGCTTCTCCACCCACTGTAACTGGACTATGGAGATATGGAACTCCTCCCAGCTCTGGGACTCCAGGTTCAGAAACACCAAAACAAGGACCCAAACCCTCAGTTGTTCATCTCAGATGGATGGATAGGCATCAAAGGAATCAGTTGGTATCAAAACCAGACCATCAATCCCTGGGGCTGGGAATGGGCACCCCTTGTTGGTGGAGATGTGAAAAATTGAACATACACATATGATTTTGTGACCCTTAACAACTCTAATAGCTTCCCTAACAGTAATGCAACCCACTCCAGTGTTCTTGCCTGGAGAATCCCAGGGATGGGGGAGCCTGGTACGCTGCCGTCTATGCGGTCGCACATAGTCGGACATGACTGAAGCGACTTAGCAGCAGCAGCAACAGTAATGATGGAACCTTGTTCGCAGATGTCCACGTGCAGCTATGCAGGTTTGTCCGAGTTGAGACTTGGGAAGGATCTGGGGATGTGTGAGAGCTCATCCCTGCAACCCTGACCAAGATCATGGAGCTGCGCACACAGCAAAACACTCAGACTCTAACCAGTCCATACACCACTCCAGAAATATTATTTCACTTGTCTTCCAAAACACCATTTGTCAAAAGACAACAATGCATCCTGCATGCAAAATCTCTTGAGAAGGGAAAAGTTAGGTAGTTAGAATAGGGAAAGAGGATCCAAGATGGTGGTCAGAGGAAGCCATGACTAGAAAAAAAAAAAAGAAAACCACAAAAAGGGGAAGCCATGGACTGGAGTGGGAACCTCTGGTGGGAAAATACGTTCCCTTCCCTGACTGGTCTTGGGTGTAACCAGGTACAATCCTCTGTTTGTAGAGGGTCTAACCAATCAGGCCCCAGGAATCTGCTCAGAGGAGGGAACAAGGGATATAAAAGAGGAAAGCCAAAATGGGACAGGGCCATTCCTACAGGGATTTGTCCACTCTCATGCCTCAAACAGTGTACTGCTTGCTATTTACCCCATAAATCTTGCCTGTTTGAGTTATATCTGGTCTGTCATTTAAATTTTTTGCTACGATGAGACAAGAACTGAGGAAGAAGAACCAACCTGACATTTTTAAGAACCGACCTGACATTCCCAATGGAAATTTTTGCTACCATTTAAATCTCAGAATAAAGAAGCCATACAGAGCAGAGCCCTAGCTAATCTACAGCTGAGCTGACCTGAACAAGAAATACACGTTTGGGATTTGGGAATTTGGGATTTGGGAATACTGTTCATTGCTGTAGCATCACCTACCTATGCATTTCCTTTTTAAAAAATTACACATGTTCTCCCAGGTATGCAAGCATTCTTCAGTGTACACAAATAAATCAATATACCACACCGACAAACTGAAAAATAGGGATTCCCTGGTGGCTCAGTGGTGAAGAAGGCCCTTGGAGACATGGGTTAAATCTGTGGAAGATCCCACATGCAGAGGAGCCTGCACCATGACTATTGAGTCTGTACTCTAGAACCAGGAACCACAACTACTGAGCCCTTGCATCACAGCAGCCAAAGCCTGCATAGCCTAGAACCTGTCCTCGGCAACAAGAGACACCACCACAATGAGACACCCACACACTGACAGTAGCAGCATGTGGCCACAGCTAGAGAAAAGTCCACACAGCAATGAAGAAAAAAAAAAAAATAGATAAAGTTATTAAAAAAAAAAAAACCCTGAAAAATAAAAATAATATGATCATCTCAAAAGTTGCTAAAAAAAAAAAAAGCTTTGACAAAATTCAACACTCACTTATGGTAAAAACTCTCCAGAAAGTGAGCATAGAGGGAACCCACCTCAACAAAATAAAGGCCATTTATGACAAACCCACAGCTAACATAATTGCCAACGTGAAAAACTGAAAGTGTTTCCTCTAAGATCAGAGAAGAGGATGGTCACTCCCACCACTTTTATTCAACAGAGTTTTAGAAGTTCTAGCCATGGCAATCAAAGAAGAAAAAGAAATTTAAAAAACTCCAAACTGGAAAGGAAGAGATAAAAGTGTCACTGCCTGCAAACAACATGATGCTATACGTAGAAAATCATGTGCTGCCACCAGAAAGCTGCTAGCGTTAATCAATGAACCTGGTAGAGTTTCAGAATACAAAATTAATACCCAGAAATCTCTTGCATTCCTACACACGAACAACAAAATACCGGAACGAGATGTTAAGGAAGCAATCCCATCTACCACTGCAACAAAAAGAATGAAATACCTGGTAATGAACTTACCTGAAGGCTTTCCAAGTGGCACAGTGGTAAAGAATCTGCCTGTCAATGCAGGAGACACAGGCGACAAGGCTCCTTTCTATCTCAGGGTCAGCAATCTTCCCTGGAGTAGGAAGTGGCAACCCACTCCAGCATTCTTGCCTGGAAAATTCCATGGACAGAAGAGCCTGGCAGGCTACAGTCCACGGGTTGCACAGAGTTTGACACAACTGAGTGACTGAACACACATACACCCAAACCTACTTAAGGAGGCAAAAGACTTGTACTCAGATAAGATACTGATGAAAGAAATAAAAGATGACATAAACAGATGGAGAGATATACCATGCTCTTAGAGTAAAAGAATCAATATTGTCAAAATGACTATACTATCCAAAGCAATCTACAGATTCAGTGTAATACCCATCAAACTAGCAATGGTATTTTTCACTGAATTAGAACAAAAAATTTACAGTATGCTGTAGTTGTTCAGCTGCTAAGTTGTGTCTGATATTTTGCAATCCCATGGACTGTAGCCCACAAGGCCCCTCTGTCCATGGGATTTCCCAGGCAAGAATACTGGAGTGGGTTACCATTCTCCAGGGTTACCATCCCCTGGGTTACCTTCTCCAGGGGATCTTCCTGGACCAGGGATTGATCCTGCATCTCCGGCACTGACAGGCAAATTTTTTGCCGCTGAGCCACCAGGGAAGCTCACACAAGAAGTAGGGAGTTGTTAAAATCAGGAAAGGATGGGAAGAAGTATGAGGTTTTTTCCTTCCCCAAAATGGACAATTATTATAATTGATCAAATGAGCACAATCACAAAATGCTTTCTGGGCTATGTACAAAGTCAGGTAGATAATAATGGCAATAATAAGTCACATTTCTCCAGCACTTACTATGTGCCAGGTACTATTATATGAGCTTTACTTTTGTAAGACTTAATCCTCAAGACAACCCCATGAAGTAGGTAGTGTCCATATTAAACTTATTTTACAGATGAGCAGACAGATACAGATAAACTTTTCAAGATCTTATCTCCATTGGCAGTATCTGGGATTCAACTCCAGAGTCCTGTCTCTTAACCACTAAACTAGGCTTTCAGTGGTCCAACGACCCTTCTGGAGTTTATACCTTTCAAACAGTATCCCTAAACTGATCATTAGACACCAGTTTCAAAGACATGTGCATAACTCTGCTCATTTTGCATGGGGAAAATCTAGAAAAGTTAAGGGACTTGACCAAGACCATACTGTCCATAGATGGGGAATTAGGACTGCAGAAACCCCTGTGGCCTTTCCCAGTGGAGTACAGTAGAAAGCAGGGTCTCTGGAAACTGCATTCAGAGCAACAGCATCTTCTCTGACTGTCTTTTGCCAGGCCCCTTCACCAGCACAAGTGCCAAGGCTCCTGGAGAGGATATTCCCACAGAGCATGAAAACGTAAAAGACCTGGAGTAGACAAATAAATCTTTTTTTTTTAATTAAATTAATTAATTTATTTTTAAATGAAACAAAGATGAATATTTTTAATGGTAAAAGCTATCATTCACAAAGAAGATAGACATCATAAACCATTAGACACCTAACAACAAACAGACAAAGATACATAAAGCAAAAAATCAGAAGAAATATAAAAGGAAAGAAAATATATATACAATCATAGTGAGACATATTATCCTTTCTCTGAGAATATTTTATCAAGTACAGAAAAAATAAGAATAGGAGCATCTTGAATGATGTCATTAATAATTTAAATATAATAGATTTCTATTATATTATTCTAATATCCTACACAAATATATTTAAAATTTTGTTTCTCATACATTGTTATTAGATGCCCATAGGACATTTAGAAAAACTGGCAAAAAGATAAACATTACTAGATTTCAAAAAGTAGAATTATTTTTTATGTGATTCAATTATATGTATACACATATATTATTTTTGAAATTATTTTGCACTATAGGTTATTACAAAATATTGACTATATTTCCCTGTGCTATATAGCAAACCTTTGTTGCTTGTTACATATCTATTTTTTTAAATTAGAAATCTAGCATTCTATTCATACTAAGTCAAACAAGTAGAATCAAAATGTCATAATTATTTTTAGTTAGGCAAAAATTCATGTTTTTTAAATATATATATTATACATATTACTTATATATATTTGCAAGAGCTTTTCTACTATGCTTGATAAAGACTTGAGAAAGAACATAAAAAATAAAAAAAAGAAGAGATGGAGAAATTGGAAAACATAAACTAAATGAAATGAGAGCACTGAACAGGAAATAGAAAACATGAAACAAGCTAGATAAAAGTAAAAGACCTCATATAGGCCAGTTGTTTCTAAACACAGCTGCTCATTAGAAACCTATCTGGAGCCCTGGCAAAAAAAAAAAAAAAAGCAATACCTGGGCATTTGTATTTTTCAAAAACTTCCAAGATAATTCTGATATACATCTGGATTTTAAAAAGTGATTACAGGTTTTCTATTAAATATAGTTTTGGTGATATAGAATTCTATTATGTTTCTGTTGACTAATCATGATAGAATGGTATTAAGTGAGTAATAGTTACATAATCACAATAGTGAACGATGTTTATCAGTTTTCACAATCAATAGCCAAACAAAAAATAAAAGATAATTACAATTGCAAGCCTTAACGGGAACATGATTAACCTAACAGTATAAAATAATTACATACAATTTGGGGGAGTGGTCAAGCAGAGTGATGTGGTAAGTGGAAATGCTTACATGCGGATGTTTTCATCTGCTTGGCCAGTCTGTGTCTTTTGGTTGGTGCATTTAATCTATTTACATTTAAGTTAATTATTGATATGTATGATCCTATTATCACTTTCTTAATTGTTTTGGGTTTATTTTTTGTAGGTAGGTCTTTACCTTCTCTTGTTTCCTGCCTAGAGAAGTTCCTTTAGCATTTGTTGTAAAGCTGATCTGGTGGTGCTGAATTCTCTTAAAATCTTTTAATTTTTCCATCAAATCTGAATGAGAGTGTTGCTGAGTAGAGTATTCTTGGTTGTAGGTTCTTCCCTTTCATCACTTTAAATGTATCATGCCATTCTCTTCTGGCTTATAGAGTTTCTGTTGAGAATTCAGCTGATAGCCTGATGGGAGTTCCCTTGTATGTTATTTGTCTTTTATCCCTTGTTGCTTTTAATATTTATCTCTCTTTAATTTTTGTCAGTTTGATTACTATGTGTCTTGGTGTGTTCCTCCTCAGGTTTATCCTGCCTGGGACTCTCTGTGGTTCCTGGACTTGGTTGACTCTTTCCTTTCCCATGTTAAAGAAGTTTTCAGCTATTATGTCTTCAAATATTCTCTAAGGTCCTTTCTTTCTTCTCCTTCTGAGACCCCTATAATGTGCATGTTGGTGCACTTAATATTGTCCCAGAGGTCTCTTAGGCTGTTTTCATCTGTTCTGCAGCAGTGATTGCCACCATTCTGTCTCCAGGTCATTTATCTGTTCTTCTGCCTCAGTTATTCTGGTGTTGATTCCTGTTCATATATTATTCATCTCTGTCTGCTTGTTCTTTAGTTCTTCTAGGTCTTTGGTAAGCTTTTCTTGCATCTTCTCAATCTTTGCCTCCATTCTTTTTCCAAGATCCTGAATCATCTTCACTATCATTATTCTCAATTCTTTTTCCTTAAGATTGCCTGTCACCGTATCTTTTAGTTGTTTTTCTGGCATTTTATTTTGTCCCTTCATCTGGTACGTAACTTTTTGCTTTTTCATGCTGTTAACTTTCTGTAATGTGGTTTTTGTTTTAGTCACTGTGAAACCGTGGTTCTTCTTGCTTCTACCCTGTGATGGAGGAGGCTACAAGGCTTGTGTAAGCTTCCTGATGGGAGGGACTGGTGGTGAGAAAAACTGGGTCTTGCTCTGGTGGGCAGGGCCTTGCTCAGTAAAGCTTTAATTCAATTATCTGCTGATGGGTGGAATGGCACTCCCTCCTTGGTAGTTTTTTGGCCTGAGGTGACCCAGCCCACAGTCCATGGGGTTGCAAAGAGTCAGCCATGACTGAGCGACTGAAATGAACTGAACTGAACTGAACTGAACTGACTCAGCCCTTGGTCGGGTTAATAGTAATCTCCAAGAGTGTTGGTAGCTCAGATGGTAAAAAATCTGCCTGCAAGGTAGGAGACCCAGGTTTGATCCCTGGGTTGGGAAGATCCCCTGGAGAAGGGTATGGCAACACACTCCAGTATTCTTGCCTGGAGAATTCCATGGACAAAGGAGCCTGGCAGGCCCCAGTCCATGGGGTCACAAAGAGTCAGACACAACTGAGCGACTAACACACACACACCAAGAGCATGTATACCAAGGGGGACCTTCCCAGTCTAGGGCCCTGTCCCTACGGTGAGCCCCTGCTGACTCACGCCTCCACAGGAGACCTTCCAACACTAGCAGGTAGTTTGGGTTCAGTCTCTTGTGGAGTCACTGCTCCTTTCCTCTGAGTCTTGGTGCATGCAAGGTTTTGTTGTGCCCTCCAAGACTGGAGTTTCTGTGTCCCCCAGTGCTGTGGAAGTTTTGTAATCAAATCTCACTGGGCTTCAAGATCAGATTCCTTGGGAATTCCCAGTCCCTTTGTCAGATCCCCAGGCTGTGAAGCCTGCTGTGGGGTTCAGAACCTTCACAACAGTGGGAGAACTCCTTTGGAACTTCACTCTCGAGTTTGTGGGTCACCCACCTGACGGGGATGGGATTTTATTTTATTGTGATTGTGCCCCTTCTACCATCTTGCTGAGTCTTCTTCTTTGTCTTTGGACACGGGGTTTCTTTTTTTGGTAGGTTCCAGCATCCTCCTGTCAGTGGGTGTTCAACAGCTAGATGTGATGTTGCTGCTCTCACAGGAGAAGGTGAGCACATGTCTTTCTGCTCTGCCATCTTGAACCAGAAGCCCGAAGCAATCTTGAGAAATAAAAATAGAGCTAGAGGAATCAGACTCCCTGACTTCAGATTATCCAACAAAGCTACCGAAATCAAAAGAGTTTGGCACAAAACTGGCACAAAGGCAGAAATAGAGATGAATGGAACAGAATTTTTAAAAGCCCAGAGATAAACCCATGAACCCATGCACAACTAATCTATGACAAAGGAGGCACAAATGTACAATATAATCTTTTCAATAAGTGGTTCTAGGAAAACTAGATAGCTACTTGTAAAAGAATGCAATTAGAACACTCTCTAACACTATATACAAAAATAAACTCAAAATGCATTAAAGACCTAAATATAAAACTGGATACTTTAAAACTCTTAGAGCATAACATAAGCAGAACAATTTCAGACATATACCACAATAATATCTTTTTGGATCCACCTCCTAGAGTAATGAAAATAAAACCAAAAATAAACAAATGGGGTCTAATTAAACTTAAAAGCTTTTGCAAAGCAAAGGAAACCATCAACAAAATGATAAACAACCCACAGAATGGGAGAAGACATTTACAAATGAAATGACCGGTAAGAGATTAATCCCCCAAATATAAAAACAGCTCATGCAGCTCAATATCAAAACAACAAACAACTCAAAATACAGGCATAAGAGACTTTCCAGGGTGGTCCAGTGGCTAAGAATCTATCTGCCAATGCAGGGAACACTGGTTCAGTCCCTGACCTGGGAAGATTCTACATGCTGTGGGCAACTAAGCCTGTGTGCCACCACTTAAAAGCATGCACACTCTAGAGCCTGAGGTCTGAAACAAGAGAAGCCACTGCAGTGAGAAGCACACACATCACGACTAGAGAGTAGCTCCCACCTGCTGCAACTAGAGAAAGCCCTCATGCAGCAGTGAAGACCCAGTGTAGCCAAAAATAAAAATAAATAAAAACTTTTAAATGGGCAGAAGATCTAAATAGACATTTCCCCAAAGAAGACATACAGATGGCCAAAAAGCACATTAAAAGGTGCTCAACATCACTAATTCTTAAAGAAATGCGCATCAAAACCACATTGAGAAATCACCTCACTGGTCAGAGTACCCATCAAACACTCCACAAGCAATGAATACTTCAGAGAGTGAGGAGAAAACGGAACCCGCCTACACTGTTGGAGGGAACATAAATTGGTACAATCATTATGGAGAACAGTATGGAGGTTCCATAAAAAAACTAAATGTAGAACTCCCATATGATTTAGCAATCCCACTCTTGGGCATATACTGAGAAAATAATTTGAAAAGACACAAGCACTTGCACTCTAATGTTCACTGGGGCACTATTTACAACAGCCAAGACATGGCAGCTGCCTACCTGTTCATCAAGAGAGGAATGGGTGAAGATGTGGTACATCTACACAATAGACTATTATTGTTGTTGTTGCTCAGTCACCCAGTCGTGTCCAACTCTTTGAGGTCCCGTGAACTGCAGCACATCAGTCCTTCCTGTCCTTTACCATCTCCCGAGGTTTGCCCAAGTTCATGTCCATTGCACTGGTGAAGCCATCCAGCCATCTCATCCTCTGATGCCCTCTTCTTCTTCTGCCCTTAATCTTTCCCAACATCAGGAACTTTTCCAGTGAATCAGCTGTTCTCATCAGATGACAAAAACAATGGAGATTCAGCTTCATCGTCTATTCAGTAATGGAATATTACTCAGCCATAAAAAAGAACAAAATAATTACATTTGCAGCAATAGGAATGTACCTAAAGATAAACATACTGAGTGAAGTCAGACAGAGGAAGACAAACATCATATTATTTGTGGAATCTAAAAAAAAGGAAAAATACAAAAACTTACACATGCTATATGAAAATCTGTTAAACTTTACATCCCACATTTTCTTTTTTAGGATTCACTTTTCTTGTTGAAGTAGTTCTTTCAGTGGGAGTCTGTGATTACTAAGGTTTCTGAGATATTTCATGCCTAAAGATGTCTTTACCTTTACTCTGGAATAATAGTCTCATTGGGTATAGAATGTTATATTTAACATTGTTTTATTCCACTATTTTGATGATTTCATTCCATTGTTTTTTGGACCTGCTGTTAAATATGAGAAAGTCTGGTATCAATCTGATTCTTATTTCTTGTTAAGTAATCTGTTTTACCTCTTTGGTAGCTTTTAATATTTCCTTTTCTAGTTCTCAAGTTTGGCTTTTAAATCTATTTTCTCCCTCATTTTCTGTGTTTAGAGAAGAAAGAGGAGGTTTCAGCAATTGTTTCCCCTGCTCTCTTGACCCAGAATTTGGCTCTTGCATTATTAAATGGAGTGAATTTGTTTTGATGACATATACTCATCATTTTGAATTGTCTATTTTTATATGATGCTGCAGAAGCCTGATTAATATTAATAAATGGTGTCTTTTTAGTTCTGTGTCTTCTTTTAGAGATTTCGCCCTTCTCTTCTTTCCAGCTATCAGCTGCCGCTTCATTCTAACGTCGATATAACTAGCCATAGCAATCTTCTAAATGTTGCTTGGCCTCTTCACTTCTCCCAGTAAGTTCAGAATGATTTCTTCTACCTTATTGTATAGAACAATTGTGCTCTCTCTAGCCCTGCCTCCAAACTCAGCTTGTGACTTCACTTTGAAAATTTACAGTATTATTCACATGCTCTAGTACACAATGGGATATCTCTTTTGACTTTTCTTTTTTCTAGCAGTTCAACAAACAGAAAGAAATGGTATAGAAATTTCTTCCCTTGTTGATGTAAATCATGCCACTGTATTAGTGGGATTTGTGTCTGAGTCCTAATAATAAAGGCCCAAATTAGAGGGCTTAATCAAATAAACGCTTTTCTACTCCCACATAAATAAACTTCATAGTAGGAAGTTTGAAGCTAAAATTGTAGTTCTCCAGTCATCAGGGATCCAAGCACTTTCTATTTTTTCTGTTTGGCTTTCCTTAACAGAAAACTTTCAAACTCCCTTCATTGTCTCTTTGTGGTCTCAAGATGGTTGCTAGGTCTCCAGCCATCTCAACCATATTCCAGCCAGGTCAAAGAGGGGCTTCCCTGGTGGCGCAGTGGTAAAAAATCTGCCTGCCAGTGCAGGAGACATGGGCTGGATCTCTGGTCCAGGAGGATCTCACAAGACTGGAGCAACCAGGCCTGTGTGCCACAGCCATTGAGCCTGTGCTCTAGAGGCTACGAGCCATGACTACTGAAGTGCACCCAGGGCCGGTGCTCCACAGCAAGAGAAGCCACTGCTATGAGTAGCCTGATCCTACCAGAAAGTGGTCCCTGACTGCTGCAGCTAGAAGAAACCTGCAGCAGTGAAGACCCAGCACAGCCAAAACTAAACACATACATGATTATTTTAAAATTAAAAACAAGACATGTACGATTCATAAAAAAACAGAGGAAAGTGGGAAAGGGCAAAAAGTTATGCCTCTTTAGGTGAAGTTCCCATATACCTCACTGTTGCAATGAAAAAAAAATAGAAGAATGAGTTTTTCTTTTCTTTCCTGAGAGCAAAGAAGATAGAGAACAGTAAGGAGGACTGGTCACTCCTAGTTTGTGCTTTAACTGTTCCTAATCTGAAGTCTGTAACTAAATTTGCTTTTCTGACATTTTGCACCTATTATCCTTTGACTGTGCAAATTACATCCTGTATCTGGTGCTCACCTTGATAACACTCTCTTTGCAAACCACCCCTTGTAGTAGGTCTTCTCTTTTTGAAAACAGAAAAAATGCCACAGTACAATACACAAAAGACAGTGGACCCAACTACTGGGCTACCAGACCGCCAGACCCAGTTGCTGGATGCCAGCCTATGACTGTTTTTGAAACAAAGCAAAGAAAGAATAAGATCCTCATACCTTTGTTCCTCATCTGTTACCCTTGACTGCAAGCCCTCTTCTTATATAATCCCCCAGATTCCTCATGGAGAGCGGGCATAGTTTTGAGGCATGAACCTATCGTGTTTTCCCCCTCTGCTGGATGAGGATTAAAAACACCTTTCTATTTCCTCCAAACTCTGTCACTGTATTTTTTTTTTTTTAATTTGTCTTCAGTGGCAGAGAAAGCTAAGATTTCAGCGGTAGCATCACCATTTATGTTTCATTGGTCATCCCTAGCTACAAGGGAAATATTTTAGTCTCAAATAAATTGAAAATATTGCCTGGTACACAATCACTTTTGATGGCTCTACAGTGTACCTTAGCTTACAATGGTGGAACAGACTCAACTCTTTCTCTTAAGGCAGGGAATATTATTTTTGTGTTTCTTTATGCTTAAGAGTATTAAGAATTTAGAGTTAATTTCGGCTGGAAAAGAGGAATGGGGAGAAAGGCAGAGCAAAATCAAAACAGAAAGGAGCAGGCTTTAATTGAGAGGAATGAAATCAGGAGGGCAAGTTCATCCTGAGGGCCTGTAGCAGCTTCCCCTAACCCCAGACTGCCCCCTCCCGTTCCTTTTCCCCTTCCTCCTCCTCTTCCTCCTCCTCCTGTCTCCTCCCAGCCAAGCCTGGCTTCCATTCAAAGTTTCCGGAAATCCCCTACCCAATCTCCAGCTTTTGGAACAATGACCCTCTGGAGACTATTCCCATTGTCCTTGGAACTAGAACAATGAGAGAGTAGAGGCTCCTCTATGGCTTCAGGCTAAGTCCCTACTCTTAGCCTTCCCCCAAAGTAAAAACTTCCTCAACTCTCCAATCACTGTCCTCTTCTGTAGAGAGCCCGGAAGTTGGGGGAGGTAGACAAAAAGAACTTTCTATCAACGGCTTCTGAGGCTTAAAGTCAATGCCAGCCCCTTAAGTACAGCCTGGGGCCTGTCCTCTCTTAGCTGGAACTAAGGAGTCTGTCTGCAGGTCAGGGTGTCCACTGGACACCTGAGCATACTGGGGGGTGCCAGGCAAACCCAAGGCCTTAGCCCTATATTTTCTAAGTCTCTTGTGATGACTTAATGTCTCTTATTGAAATGACAGAACCACAGGCCATTCTAAAGGAATTGGCAGTTTTATGTTACTGCCAGCCTCTCTTCCACTCCCAGCTCTGACCCTAGGAGACCCCTGTCCCCTGCCTTACCCAGTTCTGCCAAAAGAGCCCTTAGATAGGGGGAGGGGTGCGGGCGGGGCTTTTCTTGCACCATCCTGGCGCCTGACAGGATCGGATTACTGGAGGCAGTCTGGATTTGAATGTGCAAATAAACAGAAGTCGCTTTGATCCAGGAGGCTGAAAGGGAGGGGGAAGAAAAATGAGTGCCCTGGTCAGAGACGTGCACGCTGGGCACGTGAGACAGGGTCTGGGGGAGGCGGAGTGTGAGCATGTCCTATCCCTTCGACTGGACCCTAAACCTACTCTTTTAAAAAAAGAGAAAGAGATCCAGAAAAAGACAGGGACCCGCTTTAGGCATTTCAGACTTCCCCCTGGAACCAAATACCCCACTGGCCTTCCTCACTGTTACCAGGAGGGGAATGGGTAGTTTGTACCCCAGGCTCCCTCCAGGCTCTCCCGCCTTTGGGACATTTTGGGTGCCACTTAGGAGAGCAAGAACTATGGAGTGTGTGTGGCTCAGGGTGGGGCCATAGGTTGGGAGTGGGTAGGGCCTATTGTCTCCCTGGGCACCAGTCCACAGCCACAGGCAGGCTTAGAGAAGGAGAGACAAAGGAGAAAGTGGAAGAGCACAAAGGCAGCAAGGAATGAAAGGGTAAGTAAAGGCAAACAAAAGTGAACCGGGGGAGACAAAAGCTGGGAACAATATTCCCCAGGCAATAGGCTTGGGAACAATAGGGACACTGACAGCACCACAAAGACACCAGTGTCTCCAAGTAGACGTTATCTCAGGCAGTGGTTGGCAGCCCCGCTCTGGCTGCAGCTATTTTCAGGGCCGCTTTTGTGCCATGCTGAACAATATTCCTTGCATGGCTGCTGATAGAAAGATGAGAAGGTTTCTGTTTGATTCTCCTCTTCCTTCCCTCCCCCTTCCCCCTCTTCCAACCCCCACCAGCTAAGGCATTCTGAGCTCAATCAACTGGCCTGGTAAGGAAGTGTGTGTGAGTGTGTGTGTGTGTGTGTGCGTGTGTGTAAGGACCAAGGGGCCTGGGGGAGGCCCTCTATCAGGCTCTCCAGTCACCCTCCGCCTCAGCAGGGCCACCGTGGAGGGTAGAGAGTGGGGATTAAGGCTGGGCAAGCAGGGACTGGAGAACTGGATTGTGGCAGGAGGACTGTTCAGGGAAGTGGTTTCTGCCCAGCAATCATGAGTCTAGCCTGAGCTATTCACCGTGAAAAGGCCTACCCAGCAAGTGTTTTGCTTGTTGTGGCCAGCTAACGCCATAAGGGGAGATCACCTGGGCCTTCCACTGTCTTCCTCTGGGCCAGCGAGGTTCCCCACCCCATCCCTCATACCATCGCGCTCCCATTTCTGTTTATAGTTTTACCAGTTTTTTGACTACCTCTCAACTCCTCCCTCCCTAACCTTTGCCACTCGGAGTTGAACCTAAACGATCAAGGTCCTTAGCTTGAAAGACTGCTCGATAATACTGGCCCTTCTGAAGGCCCCATGACCATTCCCATCCGAGCACACACAATCCCTATCCACAGTGTTAGCCATTTCCTGCTGAGTATCTCCTCCATTCCTTCTTGGGGGAACTCAGAGATGTCCTTTCTCAGAGCTACATTGTGCATAAGGCTGTGTACTCTTAGTTTTCTCAGGGATGCAGCCCAAAACATTTGACATTGTGTGACTAGAAAGAATACTACACTTTTTCATGGAACTGATTTTCTTCTTGTTCTTATTCATCTGTTTGGGATAGTTTTCTAGGTGGTTAAAATACCACATTTCAGATTCCTGGCTTCCCCCACCAACAAAAATGAGACCAAACTTCTTGGGAAGGCAAGGCATTGATACAAAAGTTTCAAAAAGAATGCCTTCCTAAGAGTCCAGACACTCAGAGGTGGACCAAGAAATTCAAGCCATCACTTAATTTGTAGCTATTTGTTCAGATTTCTCAATGTAAGTTAGCACTTTGAAGGCAGGAAATACATATTTTACACCTCTATTGGCTACTTCGTACTATCATGGCACTGAATAAATTCATTGAGAATTGCTGAATTGCACCAAATTTCGAGAATCAGAAGGGACCTTAAAACTCATCTAGTACCTTACTCTTCAAAATGTGACCCCTGAACCAGCAGGATTAGCACCACCTGGAAGTTTATTAGAAATGAAGAATCTCAAACTGTGCCTCAGAACTGCTGAATCAGAATCTGCATTTTGATGAGCTCCCCAAGTACGTCATGTACTCCTTGAGAAGCACTGATTTAGCAGAGCTTCTCCTGCCTTGCCTCCTCACAATTGCTGCCCATTTCATGGCAGTACTGCCATTCATAGCCTGCAATCCCTGAAACTGTGAGCTGGACCACAGCATCCAGTAGAGAAGAGCTTGTCTAATCTGCTTGGAATCAAGTCTTAAGAAATGGGACCTTTTACCTAGCATATACCCCATCAAAGGCTGTATGTGTGTGTGTGTGTTTAAGATATTCACTTATCATTTATTTTTGGCTGCATCAAAACTTGTAGCACAAGGGAACTTTGTTGCAGCATGCAGGCTCTCTAGTTGTGGTGCAAGAGCTCCAGAGTGCATGGGCTCAGAAGTTGCAACCACTGGACCACCAGGGAGGTCCCTCAGTGAAAGCTGGTTAAGGGAAAAGCTTTAAAATTCTATTATGACCTCCTTGGATGATCTCTGTGGTAGGTACTTTTATGGACCAACTTGACTGGGACATGGGTACCCAGACATTTGGTAAAACATTATTCTGATTGTGTCTGTGAGGGTGTTTCTGGATGAGGTAAACATTTGAATTGATAGACTAAGTAAAGCAGATTGCCCTCCCTAATGTGAATGGGCCTCATCCAGTCAGTTGAAGACCTGAACAGAACAAAATGCTGAATAAGAGGAACCTCCTCGGGCCTGTCAGCCTTCAGTTGGGACGTTGGTCTTCTCCTGTCTTTGAACTTGAACCGAAATATCAGCTCTTCTTTGGTCTCAAGCCTGCCAACTTTTCAACTGAAATTTACTTCATCACTTCTCTGGGTTCTCAGGCCTTTGGACTTGAATTAGAACTTACAGGTGATTCTGGTGAGATTTCAGATGGAAATAAAGAACATGTTGTTGGAAATTAGAGGAAAGGTTATCCTTGTCACAAAATGGCACACTTACGTCTTGATGTTTTGTGGAAGGCAGAATTTATGAACTGTAAAATTGGATATTTAACTGAGGAGGTTTTCAAGCAAGTATTGAAGGAGTGGCTTGATTCCTCCTAACTCATAGCAAAATGTGAAAGGAGAGAGATGAATTGAAGAACCCCAGTATCAGAGCTGTAGAGGTGGGACCACTGCTCTGCCTCTTAAGCAAAAAAGAACCAGAACTTCACGATTTGGAAAATTATCCTATTCACATTGTAAAAAGAGAGAGAAAGAAACTTTGTTGCCAAGAGAATCCTAAGGGTACATGAACAACCATTTGATAAAGTGATCATGGATGTAATTCCTGGACTTAATCAGTTCATCTCAGCAGAAGCCAGGAATATAGATGTGATTGTACCCGATTATACCTGGCTTCCTTGGTGGCTCAGATGGTAGAGTCCAGCTGCCATGCAGGAGACCAGGGTTCAATCCCTGGGTCAGGAAGATCCCCTGGAGAAGGAAATGGCAACCCACTCCAGTACCCTTGCCTGGAGAATTCCATGAACAGAGGAGCCTGATGAGCTGCAGTCCAAGAAGTCATGAAGAGTTGGACATGACTGAGCGAGTTTCACTTATTTTCACTTATACCTGGAAAAACACGGTCAATGTGAACTAAAGGAGACAGAGAAAATGAAATAAAATGAAGGAAGGCTATTGGGCTTTTTTAGGTTTTAAGAAGAAGCCCATAGGGCTGTTAGGCTGTAAATGTCTCCTAGTCTTCAAAAAAAAAAGGGAAGAATAACTGCTCAGGTAATTCAGAGATCCTTAGGGCTACCTCCTTGGTTTCAAAGGATGAGGCCATCGTCTTGGTTTCAACAGGACAGACAGCCTCCAGGGTGGAGCTGCCCAGAGCCTAGGGGCCAGGAGCCCCAGTATCAGCTGTGAAGGTGGAACTACTGCTGCCGTGGGTCCTGGAGGCAGGACAGCCACCCCAGGGGGTCTAGCAGATAGGGCAATGAGCAAGAGGATTATTGCAAACTTTAAGAGCTAATGAACTTTACCTTGCTTGGGACCCACCAACCATTTCTTCCTTTGGATTCCTCCCATTTGGAACGGGAATGTCTATCCTATGCCTGCCCACCATTGTAGTTTGGAAGGGCACAATTATTTCTGGTTCAGTCTCACGAACGGTAAAGAACCCGCCTGCCAATGCAGGAGACATAAGAGAGGCAGGTTTGATCTCCGGGTCAGGTAGTTCCCCTGGAGAAGGGAACGGCAACGAGTCCAGGATTCTTGCCTGGGGACTCCCCATGGACAGAGGCGCCTGGTGGGCTAAAGTCCACAGGGTCGCACAGAGTCAGACAACACTGAAGCTACATAGCACGAGGATCACAGCTGAAGAATTTCGCCTTAGGATGATTTTACCCCTCAGGCATCATGTATACCTGCTTTCGATGACATTTATCTGAGGCTTTAAACTTCAGAGTTGATCCTGGAATAAGCTGGCTTTGGGGGCTGTTGGGATGGAGTTAATGTATCTTGCAGGCAATAAGACATGAATCTGGGGGGCTAGGAGTGGAATGCTATGAGTCAAATTGTGCCCCTCTGAATGCACATCTTGAAGCCCTACCTCCCAGTGTGACTGCATTTGGACTAATAAAGTAATTAAGGTTAAATGAAGTCATAAGGGTGGGACCCTGATAAGTTTATGAAGCAGGAGACACCAGAGAGCTTATTCTCTCTCCACCCTGTGACGACACAGGGAGAAGGCAGCCAGGAAGAGAGTCTTTATCAGAAACTGACCCCGCTGGACCTTGATCTGGGACTTTTCAGTCTTCAGAACTGTGAGAAAATACATTTGTCTAAGCCACCCATTCATTAGTATCTAGTGATGGCAGCTCGAGCTGGTTAATGCAGTCCCTTCCGACGGGAGAAAGGAGAGGTCTCAAGGCCTGTGCAGGGCGGAACGAAGGACACGGCAGAGGGCACGCTGAGTCTCATCACTCCTCCAGGGCAACACGGCAACATCTCCTCCTCTCCTCTGCTGTCTTCAGTGCAAACAAAGCAACGGCAAAGTGAGCCACTTGGGGCTGCTGCCTGTCCTATAGCTCAAAGCGGTTCCTAGGCGGTGATGAGCATTCAAAACCCTTATGATCATCTCAATTCAAAACTCTGTTCTTAGATTGAAAAATTTTGTTGCTGTTGTTCAGGCAACGCCCTATCTTCTCAATCTGTGGAAAGTTACAAAGGAATAAACGTTAAATTTTTACAATTATAATTTTTTTTCTCCCATAGGCTGGGGAAGAAAAGCACCTTTGTTGGTGTCTGCTTATAAACAGCTTTATTCATGTGGTTGTTTTAATCCTAGTATACAATTTCATCACCTTCTATAAAGATCATCATGACTCCTATGTACTCAAGCAATCTAAACGAATTTGTAAACAATTGCTGAGGGTTTGTTTGACAGTCTTCCTCCACCAAACCAGTCAATTCCCTCCAATGAAATGAGCAACAGTGTAATTTCTGATCTATGGGCAGTCAAGTTTTGGGAGGAGGGGAGAGTAGCTGGGGCTGGCAATCTGCTGGCCAGCCCAACTGGAAAATCAGCTTTTCAGCAGTTTCCTCTTGACTCCTCCCAGCCCATTTATCTCAGATATCCTCCACTCCCACTCCCCAGATTACGGTAGGGCAGAGAAGAGAACAAATATTAAGGTTTGGGATAAACGACCATCGAGCATATTTATAATTAGTTCTGAATTCTCAGCAACAGAGGACCAGAATAGAGGCATGATCGTTATTTTCAACACTTGGCAAAGGCCAGCCACTGCAACAGCAGCTGTGTCCTAGCACCCCTAGTCCACACACATGGCCATCAGGAGGACTGCGGTGAGTCTCAGGGGTTCTCTCCTTCCTCCTGCCTGTTCACGTGTCTTTTGACATGATCTGATTATCACAGACTGACTACCTCCGCTATATATGAGTATGGGTACAGAGAGTGACATCACCTTCCAGAGTCAGAATCCTGTGTGATCAAGGCAGCTGGTACTAGGTGATGGCTCACAGTCCCCAAAGAAGTTCAATGAAGTGGAAATTAAGTTACTGCAGTGGTGACCTAGGATGCAGAGCTGGGAGCCTACTCAGAGCTATGAGGGTAGCAGAATGTACTGCCCCCAAATACGCCACCTTGGCATAAGAATGATTTTGAGCCGAAGGCAGCTGAGGAGAAACAGACACACAAAAAGCTCTCTGTCCTCCCCCTACTTGCCCAGAAGCAGGACATAAATTTGTAAAGGTGTCCCCATCCCCTGTTCAAGAAGGACAGAGGTAAATCACAACTTTGGACCATCCCCATGGAAAAGAAATGCAAAAAAGCAAAATGGCTGTCTGGGGAGGCCTTACAAATAGCTGTGAAAAGGAGAGAGGTGAAAAGCAAAGGAGAAAAGGAAAGATATAAGCATCTGAATGCAGAGTTCCAGAGAATAGCAAGAAGAGATAAGAAAGCCTTCTTCAGCGATCAATGCACAGAAATAGAGGAAAACAACAGAATGGGAAAGACTAGAGATCTCTTCAAGAGCTCTTCAAGACTTTGGGGGCTGTAGGGATGGAGTTAACATATTTTGCAGGCAATAAGACATGAATCTGGGGGGCTAGGAGTGGAATGCTATGAGTCAAATTGTGCCCCTCTAAATTCATATCTTGAATTAGAGATACCAAGGGAACATTTCATGCAAAGATGGGCTCGATAAAGGACAGAAATGGTGTGGACCTAACAGAAGCAGAAGATATTAAGAAGTGGTAGCAAGAATACACAGAAGAACTGTACAAAAAAAATCTTCACGACCCAGATAATCATGATGATGTGATCACTTATCTAGAGCCAGACATCCTGGAATGTGAAGTCAAGTGGGCCTTAGAAAGCATCACTACGAACAAAGCTAGTGGAGGTGATGGAATTCCAGTAGAGCTCTTTCAAATCCTGAAAGATGATGCTGTGAAAGGGCTGCACTCAATATGCCAGAAAATTTGGAACACTCAGCAGTGGCCACAGGACTGGAATAGGTCAGTTTTCATTCCAATCTCAAAGAAAGGCAATGCCAAAGAATGCTCAAACTACCACACAATTGCACTCATCTCACACGCTAGTAAAGTAATGCTCAAAATTCTCCAAGCCAGGCTTCAGCAATATGTGAACCATAAACTTCCTGATGTTCAAGCTGGTTTTAGAAAAGGCAGAGGAACCAGAGATCAAATTGCCAACATCCACTGGATCATGGAAAAAGCAAGAGAGTTCCAGAAAAACATCTATTTCTGCTTTATTGACTATGCCAAAGCCTTTGACTGTGTGGATCACAATAAACTGTGGAAAATTCTGAAAGAGACGGGAATACCAGACCACCTGACCTGCCTCTTGAGAAACCTATATGCAGGTCAGGAAGCAACAGTTAGAACTGGACATGGAACAACAGACTGGTTCCAAATAGGAAAAGGAGTGCGTCAAGGCTGTGTATTGTCACCCTGCTTATTTAACTTATATGCAGAGTACATCATGAGAAACGCTGGGCTAGAAGAAGCACAAGCTGGAATCAAGATTGCCGGGAGAAATATCAATAACCTCAGATATGCAGATGACACCACCTTTATGGCAGAAAGTGAAAAGGAACTAAAAAGCCTCTTGATGAAAGTAAAAGAGGAGAGTGAAAAAGTTGGCTTAAAGCTTGACATTCAGAAAACGAAGATCATGGCATCCGGTCCCATCACTTCATGGGAAATAGATGCGGAAACAGTGGAAACGGTGTCAGACTTTATTTTTGGGGACTCCAGAATCACTGCAGATGGTGACTGCAGCCATGAAATTAAAAGATGCTTACTCCTTGGAAGAAAAGTTATGACCAACCTAGATAGCATATTCAAAAGCAGAGACATTACTTTTCCGACTAAGGTCCGTCTAGTCAAGGCTATGGTTTTTCCTGTGGTCATGTATGGATGTGAGAGTTGGGCTGTGAAGAAGGTTGAGTGCTGAATAATTGATGCTTTTGAACTGTGGTGTTGGAGAAGACTCTTGAGAGTCCCTTGGACTGCAAGGAGATCCAACCAGTCCATTCTGAAGGAGATCAGCCCTGGGATTTCTTTGGAAGGAATGATGCTAAAGCTGAAGCTCCAGTACTTTGGCCACCTAATGCGAAGAGTTGACTCATTGGAAAAGACTCTGATGCTGGGAGGGATTGGGGGCAGGAGAAGAAGGGGACGACCCGGGATGAGATGGCTGGATGGCATCACGGACTCGAAGGACGTGAGTCTGAGTGAACTCCGGGAGATGGTGATGGACAGGGAGGCCTGGCGTGCTGCGATTCATGGGGTCGCAAAGAGTCGGACACGACTGAGCAACTGAACTGAACTGGACCCTTATTAGCCCAGAAATGTCACCAGAAAGATCTACATCGCAAACTTTACTGAAACAACTCCTATCCCCTCCCCCCGTTAGTTCATCCATATATTAATATTCACCTTCCCTCCAACTGCTCCCTTAGAAGCTCAAAGTCCTTTTCCTTTGTCTTGTCAGTTCTCCAAAAATTTACGTTGAGGATACTATATAAGCCCAGGTTCTAACCACCAATTTGAGTTACTCCTCATTGAGGGCTCTCTGTATATGTTCCGTTCACATGTTAATAAACTTGCGTTTGTTTTCTCTTGTTAAGCTGTCCTTTATCAATCTAATTCACAGGGCCCCAGGCAGTAAACCTAAAATGGGGAGAAGGAAAACAGTTTTTCCTCTCCTATATCAGGGGCATGCCAGGGCCTCTGGGGCCCTTAGAGAAATGATGGGAGGGTTGTTGTTGCTGTCGTGGTTCTTGCTCAGTCCCTGAGTCAGGAATGATTCTTTGCAGCCCCATGGACTCCAGCACGCCAGAGTCCCCTGTCCTTCACTATCTCCTGGTGAAAGCGCAGGTGTCAGTCACTCAGTCGGGCCCAGCTCTGTGCAACCGCATGGACCTCAGAGGCCCACCAGGCTCCTCTGCCATGGGATTCTCCAGGCAAGAACACTGGAGTGGGGGGCCATTTCCTTCTCCAGGAGTTAGCTCAAATTTTTGTCCACTGAATGGGTAATGCTATCCAACCATCTCATCCTCTGCCTCTCCTTCTCCTTCTGCCCTCTGTCTTTGCCAGCATCAGGGTCTTTTCCATTGAGTCAGGTCTTTGCATCAAGTGATTAAAGTATTAGGGTTTTAGCTTCAGCATCAGCCCTTCCAATGAATATTCAGGCTTGATTTCCTTTAGGATTTTTTGATCTCCTTGCTGTCCAAGGAACTCTTGAGAGTCTTCTCCAGCACCACAGCTCAAAGTATCAATTCTTCAGTGCTCAGCCTTCTTTATGGTCCAACTCTCACATCCATACATGACTACTGGAAAAACCATAGCCTTGACTCTATGGATCTTTGTCAGCAAAGTGATGTGTCTGCTTTTTAATATGCTGTCTAGATTTGTCATAGCTATTCTTTTTTGTTGTTGTTGTTGTTAACTTTATTTTATTTTATTTCTAATTTTTATTTTTACTTTATTTTACTTTACAATACTGTATTGGTTTTGCCATATATTGACATGAATCCGCCAGGGTGTACATGAGTTCCCAATCCTGAACCCCCCTCCCACCTCCCACCCCATATCATCTCTCTGGATCATCCCTGTGCACCAGCCCCAAGCATCCTGTATCCTGTATCGAACATAGACTGGCGATTCATTTCTTACATGATAGTATACATGTTTCAATGCCTAGTACAGCCACTATCAAGAACAGTGTGGAGATTCCTTAAAAACTTGCAAATAGAACTGCCTTATGACCCAGCAATCCCACTGCTGGGCATACACACCAAGGAAACCAGAATTGAAAGAGACACATGTACCCCAGTGTTCATTGCAGCACTGTTTATAATAGCCAGGACATGGAAATAAACTAGATGTCCATCAGCAGACGAATGGATAAGAAAGCTGTGGTACATATACACAATGGAGTATTACTCAGCTGTTCAAAACAATACATTGGAATCAGTTCTAATGAGGTGGATGAAACTGGAGCCGATTATACAGAGTGAAGTAAGCCAGAAAGAAAAACACCAATACAGTATACTAACACATATATATGGAATTTAGAAAGATGGTAATAATAACCATGTCATAGCTATTCTTCCAAGCATCTTTTAACTTCATGGCATCAGTTGCTGTCCACAGTGATTTGTGAGCCCAAGAAAATAAAATCTGCCACTGTTTCCATTGTTTCCCCATCTATTTGCCATGAAGTAATGGAACCAGACGCCATGATCTTCATTTTTTGAATGTTGAGTTTCAAGCCAGCTTTTCCACTCTCCTCTTTCACTTTCATCAAGAGGCTGTTTAGTTTCTCTTCACTTTCTTCTAAGAGTTACATCATCTGTGTATCTGAGGTTGTTGATGTTTCTCCTGGCAATCTTGATTCCAGCTTGTAACTTATCCAGTCTGGCATTTCTATGATGTATTCTGCATATAAGTTAAATAAACAGGGTGACAATATACAGCCTTGTCATACTCCTTTACCAATTTTGAACTAGTCTGTTGTTCCATGTCTGGTTCTAACTGTTGCTTCTTGACCTGCATACAGGTTTCACAGGAGGCAAGTTGGGTGATCTGGTACTCCCATCTCTTTAAGAATTTTCCACAGTTTATTGTGACCCACTAAAGTCTTTCATGTGGTCAGTGAAGCAGAAGTAGATAGTTTTCTGGAATTCCCTTGCTTTCGCTGGGATCCAACAAATGTTGGCAATTTGATCTCTTCTTCCTCTGCCTTTCCTAAACCCAGGTTGTGTATCTGGAAGTTCTTGGTTCACATACTGTTGCAACCTAGCTTGAAGGCTTTTGAGCATTATCTTGCTAGCATGTGAAAGAACTACAATTGTACAATAGTTTGAGCATTCTTTGGCATTGCCCTTCCTTGGGATTGGAATGAAAACTGACCTTTTCCAGTCCTGTGGCCACTGCTGAGTTTTCCAAATTTGCTGACATATTGAGTACAGCATTATCTTTTAGGATTTGAAACAGTTCAGCTGGAATTCCATCACCTCCACTAGCTTTGTTCATAGTAATGCTTCCTAAGGATGACTTCACACTCCAGGATGTCTGGCTCTAGGTGAGTGACCACACCATCACAGTTATCTGCGTTATTAAGTATAGTTCATTTTTGTATATAAGGTCATTTCTTTATAGTCCCTCTGTGTATTCTTGCCACCTCTTCTTAAGTTCTTTTTATTGTTGTTGTTGTTGATGGGAGGGTGAATCTCCAAAAATAAATAATCTTTTGAGTTGTAGAAAGTGAAGAAGGGATTTTAGCTTCTGCTGATGGATACGTAAGGCACATGTAAAATACCTGTAACTTGAGCTCTTATTTTTGAGTTAATAATGCAGGGTGTTGTTTGTTGTTTGTTTTGCCATAAACCCTAATTAGACCCGTAGAGCGAGTTCCAGCATTATGTGCTATCTACAACACCCATGGCCCCCATGAGCTCCACAAAGCTGATACACATCTGGGGGCAAGTGGGTTGTCAGTCTCCCTTTTAAAGACTGATTTGAAGTTGGCACACAGGAGGTTCACAGAGACTGCCATCTGAATGATGCCTCCTGGAAGGAGCAATGATGTGGCCTGACCCATTTTTGCTTCAGAAATTGATGCCCCATAAGTAAAGCCCCAAATTCACCCCACTCCCTGTCCCAAACCATAGCCTTTGGTGCCGAGATTGCTCTATCACCCATTTTGCGGCTTTCCCTGCTATCTTTGGAGAGAGATGTAATGTCAGCCCACCCTTGACTTTTCAGGAACTATTAATTTAGGCTGTGATGGTGAGCTAAATGTCTAATACTAAGAACTACTTTCCTTCCAGGCAAGGAATTTTAAATTCTGAATCAAAATTATCCTTCTGTTCTTCACACTTCATTCATTCATTCTAGAGTCAAATCCTGATTTAACCCAGTCAGTGAGTGCAGCCCCTTTTGCGGCCCGTCGCCTGCTCAGCGCTACATTCATCTCGACCCTGAGATTTTGGTTTCTGGTCCTCATTCCTGGTCTGAGTTTCTCCCTGAGTGACCCTGCTGTTCACATTATGGGCTAAGCTGAGATGAACGGCCTCATCTAATCCCGCCTCAGGATCAAAATTAAATCTGCAAATAATTTTCAATAGCCATCAAATGTAAGGCACAGTCCTAGGGTGAGTACTGGAAGATGAGAAAGAGATACAATGACTTGGTGCTACTCCAGCCTTCAAGTAGTTTATAGCTAGTTAGAGAGAGAGACCTAATCACAAGTGGAGTGAACTGATATGAAGTTTCAAGAAGATAATAAAATAAAAGTGAGAGGGAAGCATCAGAATGTTCAAAAAAGATAAAGGCTATGTAGGTAATAAGATGGGCAATGAAAAATAAACCTTGAAGTAAAGATGGAATTGGCCAGGGAAAAAGGAGAAAGAAGACCATTATGGCCTTAAGAAATTATACAAACAAAGATACAGTCAGTTTTGCTCTAAGGCTTATTTTGAAAACATGAATTTGTTCCGACCTGGTTCATATATTAAAGAGAAATTCGAGCACAATGCAAATCTTGGATTTGCTTATGCTTGATCTTACCCTGAGAAACACTAGGCAAATGGACAAAAATGCTCTTAACTGCACTAAGCAAGGTAGGAATACACAGAATGTATACAAGCACACCCCTCAAATTTCTACCACCTAGCTAAGCTCACAAACTGTGTTACACCTTTCTTTCCAATTTTAGATAACCCCCTTCCACCCCTGACATCTCATAAACTGCACCCCTTCTGACACCCACTTCCATGTGCAAAATCCAAGTCTGTTTCAAGGTATGTGCCTTATGTATTGTAATATCCATGTATTTCTTAGCCATTTAATAGCATAAAGTGTGCGGCCCTTCTATTAGGTTCTTGTGCTCTTTGCTGCTGTGGCTGACAAAGTTAAAGTGTATTTAAGTTTTGTGACCTCTAACCCCATTTTCCCCATGTGGTTTTTATTGCATGGCGTTTGCATAATGAGGTGATTTTTAGGAGCACATATGTTATGTTACAGCAGAAGTGACTCCACAGGCTTTGGAATAAAAGGGATTCTTGGAGAACTGTGAGAAAGATTAGAATTATAAGTAAATTTATGTAGGAGAATTTTCACACAGAGGGCTGGAATCAGATTCATTCATTTACTTATGCACTTACTTAACAAATACTTGTTGAGTGCAAGCTATCTGTCAGACTGTTCTAAGTGCTAAGGACATGACAGTGAGCAAAACAGACGAAAATACCTGCCCTTCAGAAGGTTACATTCTAGTTAAGGAGGAAGACCAAAGCAAGATAAATAGCATAATTAATGCTAAGAAGAAAACACAAAGCAGAAAAGTCAACGTAATGTCAGGGGATGAGTTTGGATTCAGTGTCTCTGGATTAGTTATTGCTGTATGGCAAACTACTCCAAAACTTAACAGCTGAAGTCATAACCATTTACTATTTCACACACTTCTAAGGTTGGGAAGTCAAGAATGACTTAACAGGAATGGTTCTGGCTCAGGATCTCTGAACTTGCAAACAAGATATTGACTATGAGCTTTCATGCTCAACTCGCATGGCTGTTGGCAAGAGGCCTTGGTTCCTTGCCTCTCCATAGGACTGCTCATGACATAGTGGCTTGCTGTCCCAAACGCAGAGAGAACGATTCAAGGAGGAGATCGCATGCTCAGGATGGAAGCTGCAGGCCTTGGTCACCTAATCTCAAGCGGCACATCGTTACTTCTGCCATCACACAAACCAACCCAGGTACAATGTGGGCGGGGTCACCATGGTGTGAATGCCAGGATGCGGAAATCACTGGGGCCATGCTGGAGGCTGGCCACCGCAGTGACCAAGGAAGGTCATCTAACATGATGACCTTTGGATTACTTTATTTATTTACTTTTATTTTGGCTCTGCTGGGTCTTCACTGCAGAGCAATGAACTCTTTAGCTGTGGCATGCAGGCTTATTTGCCCCACAGTGTGAAGGACCTTAGTTTCCCAACCAGGAATCAAAACCCATCCCCTGCATCAGAAGTGTGGAGTCTTAACCACTGGACCACAGGGAAGTCGCTGGATTACTTTTGAGGGAAGTGGAGGAGATGTCCATTAAGATGTCTGGGGGGGATGTCTGTCTCCTAGGGAGATGGAACAGAGTGAACAAATATACATGCCTGGTTTGTTTGAAGGACAGCAATGTGCAGTGAGCTAGGGTAGAGTGAATGAGAGGGAGAGAAAGAGAAGAAGTCAAAGAGGGGATGGGGAGAGGAATGCTTTCATCTTTACTCTCAGCGAGATACACGTTTCAAGTCAAGAAGTGACATCATCTGACTTAGGACTTAACAAATCAAGTCTGGTTGCAGTGTTAAGAATAGACCAACAAAAAACAAAGTCAGGTACAGGAAGACAAGTTAGGAGCTTGAGAAATAATGATAGTCTAATTCTGGAAACATGCTGAAGGTAGAACAGACAGAATTTGCTGACGGTTCTGCTATGAAGAAAAGTCAAAGATGACACCACTTTTATTGTCAAAAAACGGAGTTGCCATTTATCTGCTTGGCAAGGCTAAGGAAGAGTGTTAAGGTAAACAGCAAGTGTTCACCTTTGGACATGTTAACTTTGAAATGCCTGTTAGGCATCCAAGTGGAGACACCGAGTAAGCAACCAGATCATCAAGACTGGAGCTCTGGAAAGAGGTTCAGGTTAGGGGTGCAAGTTGGGGAACCGTCAGGTGTAGAGAGAGTTTAAAACTCTGAGGCTGGATAAAATCCCCGAAGGAGTGAGTGCAGCCAAAAAGCTGCCAGACCCAAGGACTAAACCTGGGGCATTGGAACCTTTAGCACGGGAAGGTGGGGATTGAGTGGACCAGCAAAGAGGGCTCTGAAAGGGTGGCCAGAGAGGTAGGAATCAAGCCAGGTGAGTGTAGTGATACAGAAGGCAAATGAAGAGGTTTTTTAGAGAAGACTTAGAGAGCCCCTTTGTCAAATGCTGCTGAAAGGATGAGATATGACCACTGGATGTAGCATGTAGAGGGCTTCAGCTACCAGAGCAGTTCTGATGGACTGGTGGAGGCAAAATCCTTTCTGAAGTGGGTTGAAAATAGAATAAAAGGAGAGAAATTAGAGACTGAATATTCTTTCAAATAATTTTGTGTGAAAGGAAGAAGGGAATTAGGGTCATAACTGAAGGGGAAAATGGAGTCAAGAGAGGCTTTTTTAAAGATGGGAGATATAACAGCATGTTCGTGGGCTGAGGAAATGATAGGGAAGCACTAATCAAACCAGGGATACAAAGGGGAGAATTACAGAGGCAAAATCTTGAGTGGCTAAGAGAGAGTCGATAGAAACTGGCCTGTGTTTGGAGGGGTTGTCCTCGTCAAGAAGAATGGATAGTGAATATAGAACAGCAGAGGAGGAGGCAGAGAAGGTCCATGGGGGTAGGCACAGGGTGTCAAGAGAGTTGGCTTCAAATGAAGCTGAGGTTTGGCGGAGCACAATGAATAAGAGATGTCATGCCTCTCCTTCAAGAGGCTCCAAAGCTGTGAGGACACATGTGCTGCTTTCCCAGAATCTTCCTAAATGTATGCCTGGTTTTTAAAGGCAGCTAGTAATAGTGGCCCCTTTCACTTTTAACACTACTGATTTGGGTAATAAATGAAATGATCATTCTACCTAGAGCCACGTGGAGTCACTGAAGTTTTCTGAGCAGAGCGTTCATCATTGAAGTTTTAAAAACACGAAGTAGACTGTAAATTCCTTGAAATCAATGTCACATTTCATACGTCTTGTCCCATTTCTAGCATATCTTTTATATGTGGTCTTCTCATCTCTCAGTCAACCCAGCAAAGGCACAATTGATTCAGAACTAGAAGAGCCATTGAGGATAATGCCAACATTAGCCAAACTCTCCTAAATCTCAAAACAAAGGAAGAGGATTGAGTCAACTTACTTACACACCAAGAGGACTGTTCATAATCCTGCTGAGGAAGATTATGAGGGCAAAATCTTGAGTAGGTAAGAGTAGAAGGGAGGCCACTGAAGACTTAGAACCATGCAGGAAACAGGCTGGCTGAAGGAAGGATTTCAAACTCAAATGTTCTGCTTATCTGTTGCTATGCAACAAATCATCCTAAAACTTAAAGAGTTAAAACCACAGCATTTGCTTTATTATCTCTCATGATGTCTGTTGGGTCAGGAATTTGAGTAAAGTTTGGCTGGGCAATGGTGGCTTAGGATAAAGTCTTGCCCAATTGCAGTCAACGGGTTAGAGCTGATACACTGGAGATCTGAACAGTTTAGGATTGGCAAGGCATCTCACTCTCTTCATAGAGTCACAGGGCCTTTCCATGTGGCCTCCTTATTTGGGTTGATTTTAAGTTGCTCCCAGCATGGTGGTTGTAAATCAGACTATTTACATAGTGGGTGAAAATTTCTAGAATGAATATGCAGGTGATTTTGCCTTGGAAGTCAGAGTGTTATTTCTGTCACAAGTCTGCCTACTGCAGAGGAAGAAGACATGGAAACTACTCTTCAATGAGAGAAGTGTCAAAGTCACTTTCTAAGCTGATCATGTGAGATAAACCATATTGTTTTGACCATTTGGGAAAAGTATAATTGTGATATCAAGGTTGGGTATGTATACCTTACTTCTTTTCAAAGAGTCTTATTGGAAGACTCAAGATTCCATTCTTTTAATTTGTAACTTTAACCACTTTGTTAATTACACCAGATAACCATGATGGTGTGATCACTCACCTAGAGCCAAACAGCCTGGAATGCAAAGTCAGTTCAGTTCAGTTCAGTCTCTCAGTCGTGTCCAACTCTTTGCGACCCCATGAATCGCAGCACGCCAGACCTCCCTGTTCATCACCATCTCCCAGAGTTCACTCAGACTCACGTCCATCGAGTCAGTGATGCCATCCAGCCATCTCATCCTCTGTCGTCCCCTTCTCCTCCTGCCCCCAATCCCTCCCAGCATCAGAGTCTTTTCCAATGAGTCAACTCTTCGCATCAGGTGGCCAAAGTACTGGAGTTTCAGCTTTAGCATCATTCCCTCCAAAGAAATCCCAGGGCTGATCTCCTTCAGAATGGACTGGTTGGATCTCCTTACAGTCCAAGGGACTCTCAAGAGTCTTCTCCAACACCACAGTTCAAAAGCATCAATTCTTCGGTGCTCAGCCTTCTTCACAGTCCAACTCTCACATCCATGCATGACCACAGGAAAAACCATAGCCTTGACTAGACGGACCTTAGTCGGCAAAGTAATGTCTTAGCTTTTGAATATGTTATCTAGCTTGGTCATAACTTTTCTTCCAAGGAGTAAGCGTCTTTTAATTTCATGGCTGCAATCACCATCTGCAGTGATTCTGGAGTCCAAAAAATAAAGTCTGGCACTATTTCCACTGTTTCCCCATCTATTTCCCATGAAATGATGGGGCCGAATGCCATGATCTTCATTTTCTGAATGTTGAGCTTTAAGCCAACTTTTTCACTCTCCTCTTTCACTTTCATCAAGAGGATTTTTAGCTCCTCTTCACTTTCTGCCATAAGGGTGGTGTCATCTGCATATCTGAGGTTATTGATATTTCTCCCAGCAATCTTGATTCCAGCTTGTGTTTCTTCCAGTCCAGCGTTTCTCCTGATGTACTCTGCATATAAGTTAAATAAGCAGGGTGACAATATACAGCCTTGACGTACTCCTTTTCCTATTTGGAACCAGTCTGTTGTTTCATGTCCAGTTCTAACTGTTGCTTAGTCAAGTGGGCCTTAAGAAGCACCACTATGAACAAAGCTAATGGAAGTGATGGAATTCCACTTGAGCTATTTCAAATCCTAAAAGATGATGCTGTGAAAGTGCTGCACTCAATATGCCAGCAAATTTGGAAAACTCAGCAGTGGCCACAGGACTGGAAATGTCAGTTTTCATTCCAATCCCAAAGAAAGGCAATGCCAAAGAATGCTTAAACTACTGCACAATTGCACTCATCTCACATGTCTCACACACTAGTAAAGTAATGATCAAAATTCTCCAAGTCAGTCTTCAACAGTACATGAACTTCCAGATGTTCCAGATGTTCAAGCTGGTTTTAGAAAAGGCAGAGGAACCAGAGATCAAGTTGTCAATGTCCACTGGATCATTGAAACAGCAAGAAAGTTCCAGAAACACATCTACTTCTGCTTTATTGACTATGCCAAAGCCTTTGTCTGTGTGGATCACAACAAACTATGCGAAGTACTTAAAGAGATGGTAAGACCAGACCACCTGACCTGCCTCCTGAGAAAGCTGTATGCAGGTCAGGAAGCAACAGTTAGAACTGGACATGGAACAACAAACCAGTTCCAAACTGGGAAAAGAGTGTGTCAAGGCTGTATATTGTCACTCCGCTTATTTAACTTATGTGCAGTGTACATCATGTGAAATGCTGGGCTGGATGAAGCCCAAGATGAAATCAAGACTTCCAGGAGAAAATATCAATAACCTCGAATATGCAGATGACACCACCCTTAAGGCAGAAAGCAAAGAGGAACTAAAGAGCCTCTTAATGAAAGTGAAAGAGGAAAGCGACAAAGCTGGCTTAAAACTCAACATTCAAAAAACTAAGATCATGGTACCCGGTCCCATCACTTCATGGGAAATAGATGGGGAAACAGGGGAAACAGTGGAAACAGTGACAGACTTTATTTTAGAGGGCTCCAAAATCACTACAGGTGGTGACTGCAGCCATGAAATTAAAAGATGCTTGCTCCATGGAAGAAAAGTTATGACCAACCTAGACAGCATATTATAAAGCAGAGACATTACTTTGCTGGCAAAGGTCTGTCTAGCCAAAGCTATGTTTTTTCCAGTAGGCATGTATGGATGTGAGAGTTGGACTATAAAGAAAGCAGAGTGCCGCAGAATTGATGCTTTTGAACTGTGGTGTTGGAGAGTCCCTTGGACTGCATGGAAATCAAACCAGTCAGTCCCAAAGGAAAGCAGTCCTGAATACTCATTGGAAGGACTGGTGCTGAAGCTGAAGCTCCGATACTTTGTGAAGTAGTGACTCATTGACTTATTCACCTGATGCGAAAGACTGACTCCCTGGAAAAGACCCCGATGCTGGGAAAGATTGAAGGCAGGAGAAGGGGACGACAGAGGATGAGATGGTTGGTTGGCATCACCAGCTCAATGGACATGAGTTTGAACAAGCTCCAGGAGTTGGTGATGGACAGGGAAGCCTGGCAAGCTGCAGTCCATGGGGTCGCAAAGACTCAGACATGACTGAGTGACTGAAATGACGGAACCACTTTGAACCAAGGTAAATTGGAAGTGGTCAAACAGGAGATGGCAAAAGTGATGATCGACATCTTAGGAATCAGTGAACTTAAATGGACAAGAATGAGTGAATTTAATTCAGATGATCATACATCTACTACTGTGGGCAAGAATCCCTTAGAAGAAATGGAGTAGCCCTCATAGTCAACAAAAGGGAAGCACAATACTCGGGTGCAATCTCAAAAATGACAGAATGAACTCATTTCCTTTCCAAGGCAAACCATTCAACATCACAGTAATCTAAGTCTATGCCCCAACCACTGATGTTAAAGAAGCTGATCAGTTCTATGAAGACCTACCAGACCTTCTAGAACGAAAACCAAAAAAAAGATGTACTTCCATCATAGGGGACTGGAATGCAAAAGGAGGAAGTCAAGAGATATCTGGAGTAACAGGCAAGTTTGGCCTTGGAGTACAAAATGAAGTATGGCAAAAGCTAACAGAATTTTGCCAAGAGAACACGCTGGTCATAGGAAACACCTTCTTCCAACAATACAAGAGATGACTCTACCTGTGGACATCACCAGATGGTCAATACTGAAATCAGATTGATTATACTTTTTGCAGGTGAAGATGGAGAAGCTCTATATAGTTAGCAAAAACAAGACCTGGAGCTCATTGTGGCTCAGATCATGAGTTCCTTATTGCAAAATTCAGACTTAAAGTGAAGAAAGTAGGGAAAACCACTGCACCATTCAGGTATGACCTAAATCAAATTGCTTATGATTATACAGTGGAAGTGACAAATAGATTTAAGCAATTAGATCTGATAGATAGAATACCTGAAGAACTATGGACTGGAAGTTCATAACATTATACAGAAAGTAGTAACCAAAACCATCCCAAAGAAAAAGAGATGCAAAAAGGGAAAAGGGTTGTCTGAGGAGCCCTTACAAATAGCTGAGAGAAGAAGAGAGGTGAAAGGCAAAGGAGAAAAGGAAAGATATACCCAACTGAATGCAGAGTTCCAAAAAATAGCAAGGAGAGATAAGAAAGACTCCTTAAGTGAGCAATGCAGAGAAATAGAGGAAAACAATAGAGTGGGAAAGGCTAGAGATCTCTTCAAGAAAATTAGAGATACCAAGGGAACATTTCATGCAAAGATGGGTACAATAAAGGAGATAAACAGTATGGACCTAACAGAAGCAGAAGCGATTGAGAAGAGGTAGCACAAATACAGAGAACTATACAAAAAAACATCTTAATGACCCAGGTAACCACAATGGTATGCTCGCTGACCTAGAGCCAGACATTCTGGAGTGTGAAGTCAAATGAGCCTTAGGAACCATTACAATGAACAAAGCTAGTGGAGGTGATGGAATTCGAGCTGAGCTACTTTGAATCCTAAAAGATGATGCTGTTAAAGTGCTGCACTCAATAGGTCAGCAAAGGACTTCCCTGGTGGTCCAGGGGCTAAGACTCCAAGTTCCCAACACAAGAGGCCTTGGTTTGATCCCTGTTCATGGAACTAGATTCCACATGCTGCAAAGATTGAACATCCTGCAGCCAACAGTAAGACCTAGTGCAGCCAAATAAATACATAAATTGTTGTGTTTTTTTTTTTTTAATGTCAGCGAATTTGGAAAACTCAGCAGTGGCCACAGGACTGGAAAATGTCAGTTGTCATTTCAATCTCAAAGAAGGGCAATGTCAAAAAATGTTCAAGCTACCGCACAATTGCTCTCATTTCACATGCTAGCAAGGTAATGCTCAAAATACTTCAAGCTAGATTCCACAGTAGGTGAACCAAGAACTTCCCAATGTACAAACTGGATTTAGAAAAGGCAGAGGAACCAGAGATTAAACTGCCAACATCCACTGGATCATAGAAAAGCAAGGGAATTGCAGAAAAACATCTACTTCTGCTTCATTGACTACTAAAACCTTCATTGACTTCTGCTAAAGCCTTTGATTGTGTGGATCGCAATAAACTGTGGAAAATTCTTAAAGAGATGGGAAGACCAGACCACCTTACCCGCCTCCTGAGAAACCTATATGCAGATCAAGAAGCAACAGTTAGAACTGAACTTGGAAAAACTACTTCAAAATTGGGAAAGCAGTATTGACAAGGCTGCATACTGTCACCCTGTTTGTTTAACTTCTATGCAGAGTGCATCATGAGAAACGCTGGGCTGGATGAAGCACAAGCTGGAATCAAGATTGCTGGGAGAAATATCAATAACCTCAGATATGCAGATGACACCACCCTTATGGCAGAAAGTGAAGAGGAACTAAAGAGCCTCCTGATGAACGTGAAAGAGGAGAGTGAAGAGCTGGCTTAAAACTCAACATTCAAAAACAAAGATCATGGCATCCGGTCCCATCACTTCATGGCAAATAGATGGGGAAACAATGGAAACAGTGGAAACAGTGACAGACTTTATTTTCTTGGGCTCCAAAATCACTGAGATGGTGACTCCAACTATGAAATGAAAAGATGCTTGCTCCTTAGAAAGTCACTCAGCCGTGTCTGCCTCTGCAACCCCATACAGTCCATGGAATTCTCCAGGCCAGAATCCTGGAGTGGGTAGCCGTTCCTTTCTCCAGGGGATCTTCCCAACCCAGGGATTGAACCCAGATCTCCTGCATTACAGGTGGATTCTTTACCAGTGGAATGACCAGGGTTGGAAAGATCCCCTGGAGAAGGGAATGACTACCCACTCCTGGATTCTGGCCTGGAGAATTCCATGGGCTAATCCATGGGGTTGCAATGAGTCGGACATGACTGAACAACTTTCACTTTGCTCCTTAGAAGAAAAACTATGACAAACCTAGACAGCATATTAAAAAGCAGACACAGACACATCGCTTTGCCGACAAAGGATGATAGAGTCAAAGCTATGGTTTTTCCAGTAGTCATGTACAGATGTGAGACGTGGACCATAAACAAGGCTGAGTGCTGAGGAACTGATGCTTTCAAACTCAAACTGTAGTACTAGAGAAGACTCTTTAGAGTCCCTTGAACAGCAAGTAGATCAAACTAGTCAGTCCTGAAGGAAATCAGCCCTGAATATAAATTGGAAGGACTGATGCTGAAGCTCCCATTCTTTGGCCACCTGATGCAAAGAGCCCACTCGTTGGGAAAGACCCTGGTGCTGGGAAAGACTGAGGGCAGGAGGAGAAGGGGGAGCAGAGGATGAGATGGTTGGATGGCATCACTCCAGGATACAGTGGAGGACAGGGAAGTCTGGCATGCTGCAGTCCATGGGGTCGAAGAGAGCCAGACACGACTAAGCAACAACGGCAATTGCTTAGGTTGCTTCCCTTAATGAAACTTCTTACCTAGCTTCCCCTCTTGATATGTGGTAATGTGTATAAATGGTTTGCATAATATCAGAACAGAGGATGGAGGTTGTAAGCTGTACCTCCTTAGAGAGAGACTTGACAGCAAAATATGAACAAACTGCTCCATTAAGCAGTTAAAAAGATTATCATTATGACATCACACAATGTATTAGTTTTTATTGATATGAATCAAATGACCACACGTTTAGAGGCTTAAAACAACCCTCAGTTGTCATCTCATAGTTTCTGTGGGTGAGAAGTCTGGCATCTTTTAACTGAGTCCTCTGCTCACAGTGTCACAGATTCAAATCAAAATGTCATCTAGCTTGTCCTTATCTGGAGGCTCAACTATGGGAAGGTCCAGTCTCAAGCTCCCTCAGGTCGCTGGCAAAGTTTATTTCCTTGCAGTTGTGTAACTGAGATATCCACATTTTGGCTACCAGTTGGCTGGGCACCGCATTTAGCAACTAGAGATTACTCACAAGTCCTTTGCAATTTGGACCATAGGCTGTTTAAGCATGGCAGCCTACCTCTTCAAGGCCAGCAGCAGAATCTCTTTCATACTTCAAATTTCTGAGTTTTAAGATGGGCCCTGTCCCTTTTAAGGACTTCCCTGATAGCTCAGATGGTAAAGCATCTGCCTACAATGCGGGAGACCTGGGTTTGATCCCTGGGTCAGGAAGATCCCCTGGAGAAGGAAATGGCAACCCACTCCAGTATTCATGCCTGGAAAATCCCATGGACTGAGGAGCCTGGTGGGCTACAATCCATGGGGTCGCAAAGAGTCGGACACAACTGAGCAACTTCTGTGTGTGTGTGTCCCTTTTAAGAGCTTACATGATTAGGTCACACCCACCCCATCTGGGATAATCTCCCTTCTGATTAATTCAAAGACTAGAACCTTAACTACATTTGCAGAATTCTTCATCTTTGTAATATGACATAATCTAATCTTGGAAATGAAATCCATCCTCCTCCAAGGTCCCATACACTCATGGCTGGGGATTATACAGGACCTATATTCTTGGGGCTGGGAACCGTAGGGACCATCTTAGAATTCTACCTGATCAAGGGGGAACTTCTGGCTGGTGGGCATCCTATATCAATCCAGATATAGGATGAATATATCCTATATATTCAGCAGGAAGGGAATGTTGGACCGACTGAAGGAAGTTAGAAGGATAAACTAGAGGGGGAAAATACTTCAGCCTCCTTAGTTTATGGAGTGGGTCATATATAACACAGCTCATTTTAGAACTGTGTTTGTAACTCCCATTTGGCAGTCCAGTGGTTAAGACTCCATGCTCCCTAGGCAGGATGCATGAGTTTAAACCTTAGCTGGGGAACTAAGATCCCTCAGGCTGCATGGTGCAGCAAAAACAAAATAACAAATAAAAATATTTTTCAATAAGAGCAATTAATGAAGAGATAAAATAAAGAAAAAAGATATAAACAAATGAAAAATTATATCTTTTAAAAAAAGAAAAAAGTACCGGCTTTGTTGATCACTCAGTTGGTAAAGAATCTGCCTGCAGTGCAGGAGACCCCAGTTGGATTCCTGGGTCGGGAAGATCCGCTGGAGAAGGGATAGGCTACCCACTCCAGTGTTCTGGCCTGGAGAATTCCATGGACTGTATAGTCCACGGGGTTGCAAAGAGTCGGACGTGACTGAGTGATTTTACTTTCACTTTTCAAATGAAAAATTAAAATTGCAATAAAAGATAAGGTAAGGAGAGAATAACCATAAAGGTAATAGTGATAAAGAGAAACAAAAAATGTAACTGAGAATAAAAAGTTTAAGAAAAGACAAGGCACATCGAGAACAATTAAACTGTGGCAAATCAGTTCAAGTTAAAGACTGAAAGATTAAAAGGACCAAATAACTTTTAAAAGCAAAAATGATGAAAATAAACAAAATGTAGAAAGGAAAGAAGGATCCGATAGTAAATGTGTCTAAACATGATGTATTCACAACTTAGTTAGCAATCTCAAGCTTACTAAGTCAACCAAAATTCTTTAAGCTAAAGCAACCGTAAAATTCAGCATACCTATATGAATATCCTTCTCAACTAGGTACCCCATCTGAACTCCAGAACACAGAAAATTGAGTAATGATTTTTCTCAATTCTCCCAAGGATGATACACAACTAGTACAATTTAAATGCAAAGGAGAGAAGTTAATTCATTACACACAGTGGGTGCTTCAAGCACTAGGGCTTACTTCTTTCCCCAAACTGGCTAATCTGTGTCAAAAAGTAGGCAACTGAGAAAAGATCAGTCTATTAGGCATAGAGTCCTGTGATGGTTTAAGGAACAAGTTTTACTTGAGAAGTAGAAGCTGAAGTCAGATTCCTGGGACATTTTATCCTCAAGAGCTGTTCAGTCACGTGATAACTAAAGTACAAGTCATTTTGGATCACTTACTGAAAATAATAAAGCCATCAACAGATGTCTTGACTTCACCCAGAGGAATTCAGAGAAGTAACGGAGAACATTTATTTGATTTTACTATATAAGCTTCCTGTCCAAAGCTTAAAAGTCCTTCAGTTCAGTTCAGTTCAGTTGCTCAGTCGTGTCTGACTCTTTGCGACCCCATGAATCGCAGCACACTAGGCCTCCCTGTCCATCACCATCTCGCGGAGTTCACTCAGACTCACGTCCATCGAGTCAGTGATGCCATCCAGCCATCTCATCCTCTGTCGTCCTCTTCTCCTCCTGCCCCCAATCCCTCCCAGCATCAGAGTCTTTTCCAATGAGTCAACTCTTCACATGAGATGGCCAAAGTACTGGAGTTTCAGCTTTAGCATCATTCCTTCCAAAGAAATCCCAGGGCTGATCTCCTTCAGAATGGACTGGTTGGATCTCCTTACAGTCCAAGGGACTCTCAAGAATCTTCTAAAACACCACAGTTCAAAACCATCAATTCTTTGGTGCTCAGCCTTCTTCACAGTCCAACTCTCACATCCATACATGACCACAGGAAAAACCATAGCCTTGACTAGACGGACCTTTGTTGGCAGAGTAATGTCTCTGCTTTTGAATATGCTGTCTAGCTTGGTCATAACTTTTCTTCCAAGGAGTAAGCGTCTTTTAATTTCATGGCTGCAATCACCATCTGCAGTGATTCTGGAGCCCCAAAAAATAAAGTCTGACACTCTTTCCACTGTTTCCTCATCTATTTCCCATGAAGTGATGGGACCAGATGCCATGATCTTCATTTTCTGAATGTTGAGCTTTAAGCCAACTTTTTCACTCTCCACTTTCACTTTCATCAGGAGGCTTTTTAGCTCCTCTTCACTTTCTGCCATAAGGGTGGTGTCATCTGCATATCTGAGCTTATTGATATTTCTCCCGGCAATCTTGATTCCAGCTTGTGCTTCTTCCAGCCAAGCGTTTCTCCTGATGTACTCTGCATAGAAGTTAAATAAGCAGGGTGACAATATACAGCCTTGACGTACTCCTTTTCCTATTTGGAACCAGTCTGTTTTTCCATGTCCAGTTCTAACTGTTGCTTCCTGACCTGCATACAGGTTTCTCAAAAGGCAGGTCAGGTGGTCTGGGATTCCCATCTCATTCAGAATTTTCCACAATTTATTGTGATCCACACAGTCAAAGGTTTTGGCATAGTCAATAAAGCAGAAATAGATGTTTTTCTGGAACTCTTTTGCTTTTTCCATGATCCAGCGGATGTTGGCAATTTGATCTCTGGTTCTTCTTAAAAAAAAAAAAATAAGGCTCTTCGAAATTCACATTGTGATGCACCAAAACCAGCTTATAAGTAGGACTGATGCTAGATCAGCTTCCAGATGCTCCTTTCTTTTCTTTCTTTCCAGAAATACATCAGTGAAAAAAAAAAAAGACTGTTAGTTTCACATAGTTGAACTCATTTTGTTGTTGTGCGGTCACCAAGTCCTATCTGACTGTGATCCCATGAACTGCAGCCCACCAGGCTTCCCTGTCCTTCACTATCTCTTGGAGTTTGATCAAACTCATACCCATTCATTCAGTGATGCCATCCAACCATCTCTTGGTCTGTTGCCACCTTCTCCTCCTGCCCTCAATCTTTATCAGCATCAGAGTCTTTTCCAATGGGTCAGTTATTTGCATCAGGCGGTCAAAATATCAGAGTTTTAGCTTCAGCATCAGTCCTTACAATTTATATTCAGGGCTGATATCCTTTAGGATTCACTAGTTTGATCTACTTGCTGTCCAAGGGACTCTCAAGAGTCTTCTCCAGCACCACAGCTTGAAAGCATCAATTCTTTGGCACTCAGCCTTCTTTATGGTCCAACTCACACATCCATACATGACTACTGGAAAAACCATAAATTTTACTCTATAGTCCTTTGTCAGCAAATGATGTGTCTGCTTTTTAGATGCTGTCTAGGTTTGTCACAGCTTTTCTTCCAAGGAGCAAGAGTCTTTTAATTTCATGGCTGTGGTCACCATCTGCAGAGATTTTGGAGCCCAAAAAAATAAAGTCTGTCACTGTTTCCATTTTTCCCCATCTTTTTGCCATGAAATGATAGGACCAGATCTTTGTTTTTTGAACGATGAGTTTTAAGCCAGCTTTTTCACTCTCTTCTTTCACTCTCAACGAGAGGCTCTTTAGTTCCTCTTCACTTTCTGCCATTAGATGGTATCATATGCATATCTGAGGTTGTTGATATTTCTCCCAGCAATCTTGATTCCAGCTTGTGATGCATCCAGCCCAGCCTTTTGCATGATGTATTCTGCATATAAGTTAAATAACCAGGGTGAACTCATTCTGGCCAAGCAGAACTCTGTGAGGCTGTCCCAGGTATAAATCCTTTCTGCATCTCTTGTCTTGCATTTGTAGGAAAAAGGCTTCATTCAGCCTCCTTGACTCTCCCTGAGTTCTAAAGGGCAGATTCAAACAGTTGCTAATCAGGAAAGGGAGGGATTACAAAAACAAAAGGGAAGCAATCAAGAAACAATAGAGCAGCATAAAGCAGGGTCCTGGTTCTTCCTCAAAGTATACACATAAAAATACCTCTGAGTTCTTCTGCAGGAACTAGAGACCCCCACCCAGGAAGGCCAGGAAGGGGATGGTAACTTCAGGCTGAGTGCAAGTTTCCTGGAACATCACCCTGTTACCTTACCACCGACCAATCAAGAGTCTGTCCGCAGTGGAAAATAATGAAGACTCTGACCCTCTCCTCAAATGATTTACTGTGGTTAACTTCCCCTTTATCCCTTTAAAAACTTTCATAGCCCAGCAGAATCTTCAGAGTTGGTTCTTGGACACAAGTCCTTCTTCTCTCCATGTTGCCAGCCTCTTGAATAAAGCAACATTTCCTTCCAACCAACCCTCGTCTCTCAGGTATTAGCTTTAGCTTTAGAGTAGCTAAACTTGAGTTTGGGAACAAAGGGACTCCTAGAAAATTTATTTAGCTTTCCTCAACTCTGGATTTTAGTACCCACCAGAAGGTTACCATGGGTACTGTTGTAGGAAAGGGTCCTTTCAGGACCCAAAAGGGGATTCTTGTCTAACATTTAGAAATGAATTATCTATACAGTCCATGGAATTCTCCAGGCCAGAATACTGGAGTGGGTTGCCTTTCCCTTCTCCAGGGGATCTTCCTAACCCAGGAATCAAACCCAGGTCTCCTGCATTGCAATCAGATTCTTTACCAGCTGAGCCACAAGGGAACCCCAAGAACAAGAATACTAGAGTGGGTAGCCTATCCCTTCTCCAGTGGATCTTCCCGACCCAGGAATTGAACCGGGGTCTCCTGCATCACAGACGGATTCTTTACCGACTGAGCTATGAGGGAAGCCTCAAGGAGACACACATGCTGGCAAAGCAAGAAACTTTATTGTGAAGGGGACGCCCGGGCAGAGAGCAGTGGGGTAAGAGAGCCCAGGAGGACTGCTCTGCCACGTGGCTCTCAGTCTCATGGTGACGGGATTAGTTTCCAGGCTCTCTCTGGCCAATCACTCTGACTCAGAGTAGCGCATACACATTGCTCAGCCAAGATGGGTGCCAGTGAGAAGGATTCTGGAAGGTGGTGGGACAAGTGACCTTTTGGCCTTTCCTGAATTCTTCTGGTTGGTGGTGGCTTGTTAGTTCTGTCTTCCTTATGAGGATGTCCTATCATAAAATAACTCACACAAATGGTTACCATGGTGCCTGGCCAGGGTGGGCAGTTTCAGTCAGTGTGTTTCCCCCTAAAAGTACAACTTACTAATTTCTACTTGACTTCTTAGTTGCATGGCCATGCTTGATTGCTCTTCCCTTGAAATATTTTTTCTTTGTTGTATTAGTTATCTGTTGTCATGGAACAAATTATTCCAAAACTTTAGTCACCTAAAACATCATATATTTATTATTTCATGCTTTCTGTAAGTCAGGAATTCCAGAGAATATTCTGGGTGCTTTTGCTCAAAGTCTCTCATATAATTATGGTTAGGATGTTGGCCAAGGCAGCAGTCATCTGAAGTCTAGACGAGGGCTGGGGGTACACCAAGGTGGTTCATTCCTCTGGTTTTTGGCAGAGGATCCAGTTCCTCTCTGGTTCTCAGCTAGAAGGTTTAGTCCTTTATCATGGGGATGTCTCCATAAGTGGTTTGTGTGTCCTTACAACATGGCATAACTTCCCCCAGAAAGAAAGAGCAGGAATTTACCGTCCTTTGATGACCTCATCTCTAAATTCACACATTGTCACTTTGGCTTTATTCTATTTCTTAGAAGTGAGTCAATAAGTGCAGTCCACATTCAAAGGGATCAGAATTAAACTCCACCTTTTAATTTTTTGGCCACACTGGACATCATTCAAGATGCAGCATGTGGGTTGCAAGATCTTAGTTTTCCAATCAGGAATCAAACACTTGTCCCCTGAAGCGGAAGCATGGAGTTCCAATCACTAGACAGCCAGGGGAGTTCCTAAAGTCCATCTTTTAAAGGAAGGAGTATGATGAAGGAGGAAATAAACTCTTTCTCTACACTTTTAGGTGGATTGCTGAAGCCCTGAAAATGAGACTGACAAAAGACTTTAACAAGAGACAGAATTGATTATTACTTGCAGAGCTCATATATTCAGGAAAAGCATGATGAGTAACTCAAAGGGGTGGTTAGAACTTGGGCTTATAGCATCTCAACAAAAATAAACCAATTAAATTTGTAGAGAAGCAAAAAGACAAAGAAAAAGGGTTTCAAGCTTCCAGGAATGGCAAATTGTACGAAGTAAATATATCCAGAAAATTAAAGGAAGAAAGGGTTATTTCAGTAAGGTTTATCATGTAGTCTTTTTGGCGCTGTCTCTAGGCAATGAAGAGACAACACTAAGTCTCTGGTAATTAATAATAAGAGTCTCTGGTGATTAATAATTCAAGCCTCCTTTTAGGCAAATAGTCGGGGAGGACAGAATGTGGCCCACTGGAGAAGGGAATGGCAAGCCACTTCAGTATTCTTGCCTTGAGAACCCCATGAACAGTATGAAAAGGCAAAATGATAGGATACTGAAAGAGGAACTCCCCAGGTCGGTAGGTGCCTAAATTGCTACTAGAGATCAGTGGAGAAATAACTCCAGAAAGAATGAAGGGATGGAGCCAAAGCAAAAACAATACCCAGTTGTGGATGTGACTGGTGATAGAAGCAAGACCTGATGCTGTAAAGAGCAATATTGCATAAGAACCTGGAATGTTAGGTCCATGAATCAAGGCAAATTGGAAGTGGTCAAACAGGAGATGGCAAGAGTGAACGTTGACATTCTAGGAATCAGCGAACTAAAAAGGACTGGAATGGGTGATTTTAACTCAGATGACCATTATATCTACCACTGCGGGCAGGAATCCCTCAGAAGAAATGGAGTAGCCATCGTGGTCAACAAAAGAGTCTGAAATGCACTACTTGGATGCAATCTCAAAAACGACAGAATGATCTCTGTCTCCAAGGCAAACCATTCAATATCACAGTAATCCAAGTCTATGCCCCAACCAGTAATGCTGAAGAAGCTGAAGTTGAACGGTTCTATGAAGACCTACAAGACCTTTTAGAACTAACACCCAAAAAAGATGCCCTTGTCATTATAGGGGACTGGAATGGACAAGTAGGAAGTCAAGAAACACCTGGAGTAACAGGCAAATTTGGCCTTGGAATATGGAATGAAGCAGGGCAAAGGCTAAGTTTTGCCAAGAGAACACACTGGTCATAGCAAACACCCTCTTCCAACAAGACAAAAGAAGACTCTACACGTGGAAATCACCAGATGGTCAACACCGAAATCAGATTGATTATATTCTATGCAGCCAAAGATGGAGAAGCTCTATGCAGTCAGCAAAAACAAGACTGGGAGCTGACTATGGCTCAGATCATGAACTCCTTATTGCCAAATTCAAACTTAGATTGAAGAAAGTAGGGAAAACCACTAGACCATTCAGGTATGACCTAAATCAAATCCCTTATGATTATGCAGTGGAAGTGAGAAATAGATTTAAGGTCCTAGATCTGATAGATAGAGTGCCTGATGAACTATGGATGGAGGTTCGTGACATTGTATAGGAGAAAGGGATCAAGACCATCCCCATGGAAAAGAAATGCAACAAAGCAAAATGGCTGTCTGGGGAGGCCTTACAAATAGCTGTGAAAAGAAGAGAGGCGAAAAGCAAAGGAAAAAAGGAAAGATATAAGCATCTGAATGCAGAGTTACAAAGAAGAGCAAAGAGAGATAAGAAAGCCTTCCTCAGCGCAAAGAAATAGAGGAAAACAACAGAATGGGAAAGACTGGAGATCTCTTCAAGAAAATTAGAGATACCAAGGGAACATTTCATGCAAAGATGGGCTCAATAAAGGACAGAAATGGTGTGGACCTAACAGAAGCAGAAGATATTAGGAAGAGGTGGCAGGAATACACAGAAGAACTGTACTAAAAAGATCTTCATGACCAAGATAATCAGGATGGTGTGATCACTCACCTGGAGCCAGACATCCTGGAATGTGAAGTCAAGTGGGCCTTAGAAAGCATCACTACAAACAAAGCTGGTGGAGGTGATGGAATTCCAGTTGAGCTATTTCAAATCCTGAAAGATGATGCTGTGAAAGTGCTGCACTCAATATGCCAGCAAATTTGGAAAACTCAGCAGTGGCCACAGGACTGGAAAAGGTCCGTTTTCATTCCAATCCCAAAGAAAGGCAATGCCAAACAACCCTCAAACTACCACACAATTGCACTCATCTCACATGCTAGTAAAGTAATGCTCAAAATTCTCCAAGCCAGGCTTCAGCAATATGTGAACCGTGAACTCCCTGATGTTCAAGCTGGTTTTAGAAAAGACAGAGGAACCAGACATCAAATTGCCAACATCCACTGGATCATGGAAAAAGCAAGAGAGTTCCAGAAAACCATCTACTTCTGCTTTATTGACTATGCCAAAGCCTTTGACTGTGTGGATCATAATAAACTGTGGAAAATTCTGAAAGAGATGGGAATACCAGACCACCTAACCTGCCTCTTGAGAAACCTGTATGCAGGTCAGGAAGCAACCGTTAGAACTGGACATGGAACAACAGACTGATTCCAAATAGAAAAAGGAGTATGTCAAGGCTGTATATTGTCACCCTGCTTATTTAACTTATATGCAGAGTACATCATGAGAAACGCTGGACTGGAAGAAACACAAGCTGGAATCAAGCTTGCTGGGAGAAATATCAATAAGCTCAGATATGCAGATGACACCAACCTTATGGCAGAAAGTGAAGAGGAGCTAAAAAGCCTCTTGAAGAAAGTGAAAGAGGAGAGTGAAAATGTTGGCTTAAAGCTCAACATTCAGAAAACGAAGATCATGGCATCTGGTCCCATCACTTCATGGGAAATAGATGGGGAAACAGTGTCAGACTTTATTTTTTGGGCTCCAAAGTCACTGCAGATGGTGATTGTAGCCATGAAATTAAAAGACGCTTACTCCTTGGAAGAAAAGTTATGACCAATCTAGATAGCATTTTCAAAAGCAGAGACATTACTTTGCCAACAAAGGTCCATCTAGTCAAGGCTATGGTGTTTCCAGTAGTCATGTATGGATGTGAGAATTGGACTGTGAAGAAAGCTGAGCGCCAAAGAATTGATGGTTTTGAACTGTGGTGTTGGAGAAGACTCTTGAGAGTCCCTTGGACTGTAAGGAGATCCAACCAGTCCATTCTGAAGGAGATCAGCCCTGGGATTTCTTTGGAAGGAATGATGCTAAAGCTGAAACTCCAGTACTTTGGCCACCTGATGCGAAGAGTTGACTCATTGGAAAAGACTCTGATGCTGGGAGGGATTGGGGGCAGGAGGAGAAGGGGACGACCGAGGATGAGATGGCTGAATGGCATCACCGACTCAATGGACGTGAGTTTGAGTGAACTCCGCGAGATGGTGATGGACAGGGAGGCCTGGCGTGCTGTGATTCATGGGGCCGGAAAGAGTCGGACATGACTGAAGGACTGAAGTGAACTGAACTGGGGAGGACAGAGAATTTTTTTTTTTCCTGGTGTTTGCTGTTTATCAGTTGTCTTTAGTTCAACATAATCTTTATGCCTGGTGCTGGAGAAGACTCTTGAGAGTCCCTTGGACATCAAGAATATTCATTAAAAGGACTGACGCTGAAACAGAAGCTCTAATACTTTGGCCACCTGAAGCAAAGAGCCACCTTACTGGAAAAGACCCTGATGCTGGGAAAGACTGAGGGCCGGAGAAGTGGGCAACAAAGGCTTAGACAGTTAGATGGCATCACTGAGTCAATAGACATGAGTTTGAACAAACTCCGGGAGACAGTGAAGGACTGTCTCCCGGAAGGAGGGAAGCCTGATGTGCTGCGTTTCATGTGGCCACAAAGAATCAGACTCGACTTAGTGACTGAACAACAATCTTTATGCCTAAATAGCATATTCTGGGGTAACCTAGTCTGACCTCCTATAGTGTCAGTGAATTAGTGGACATGTTTTAAAACTGCCATATTGTCTTCTGCAACAAGACAGCTCTCTTGCTTGTCTCCTTACGTCTCTGGCTACTTACTCTGAATGTCCTCCTGTGGTTCCTTGTATTATTCCCGTTCCTTGAAAGCTGGGTTTTTCAGGTCTGCTCTACTAAAGCAGAGTCACCTCAGTCCAACTTCTATCACCCTCTTCAGACCCTTCTTCTGGGCTTCGAATACATGCCCACCTGCCCCCTGGCTGTTCCTTCTTAGACGTCTCAGGGGTAGCGGACACTCATCTCTCCCTGTTTTTTCCATCCCCCACACCTGGGATTTCTCTTCTTTTCTCTATGTTGTAAATCACAGATATCCCTATCTGGTCAGTTCCTGGAATCCAAAAGTAAGAAGTGACCCCTGCTCATCCTCCTTCATCTCCCACATCAAATTAGTCAACAATTAGTATATCTCCTAAAGTTATCTCAAATCAGTCTTCTTGGCTCCATCTCCATTGCTCCTACCCAATTTAAGCTATGATTATGTCCTGCCTGAAATTCCACCATAGCCTCCTATGATGGGCCGAAGAAGGGCCCCCAAAGACATCCATGTCCTAATCCTCAGAACCCGCGAAAGTGCCACCTTACATGACAAAAGGGACTTTGCAAATGTGACTAAATTAGGGTCTTGAGATGGGAAGATTATCCTGGATTATCTGAGTGGCCCCAAAGTATTCACAAGGGTCCTTATAAGAGAGAGGCATGAAGGTCAGGCATGGAGAGGGGACTTGGCAATGGAGGCAGAGACTGGCATGAAACCACTTGAATACGGAAGAAGGGACCAGAACCCAAAGGATGCACCCTCTGGAAGCTGAAAAAGAAAAGGAAATGGACTTTCTTCTTAAACCTCCAGAAGGAAACATCCTACGCCACATCTGAGCTTTAGCCCAGTGAGTCTGACTTTAGACTTCTGACCTCCAGAACTGTAAGATAATACAGTTGTGTTGTTTTAAGCCACCAGATTTGTGGCAATTTACTGAAGTGGTAGGAAGTGAATATACATTCTGATCCTTCTTCCAGTCTCACTGTATTCTATTCTGCATATACCCTAAACACAGATATCATCTGTCCAACATCCTCATTCAAAACACTTCCATGACTTCCCTGCGTCCTTAGGATAAACTCCAGGCTGCTTACAAGACTCTGTCTCCAGCCCCTCAGCAGTTTATGCTCTATAAATTCATAGAATAAATTTAAATCAGCATGCTTTCTCCCCATTAGACTGAATGCTGCCTCTATTTAAGATCTGTTTTCCTCCCCTCTCTCACCGAACTCCTCCAAGTCAGTTCCCAGCTTAGACATCACTTCATCAGTGATGATCACTACCCCCATTCTGAGCTCAGGTCCACTGTTGGAGACATTACTGTAATTCCCCTATCATATCCTCGACCCACTTAACGGCTGTGACTTGTGAAAACAGGAAGTGTACATCCGTCTGGTTCACCACTCTGTGCCCCCACTTTCCATGGTGGCTGGTACACGCCGGAGTGCAGTGATACATACAAGAGAGAGTGGCAAGTCCAGGGAGTCTCAGTGGAGGTGGTGCTGAGGGGCTCCAGGACTGTTTCATTTCCACTTAGAAAACTGGGGAAGAAAAGCCCACGTGGGAGAGAGATCTGGAGCTGACCGGGGAGCAGATGAGAGTCTGAATTGCCCTCATTTCCCTTCCTGCTCAGCCTGGTGGGGAAGACGCTGGGAAGGGGAACACGGCGTCCCTGCCCTCCTGCTACAATTAGCCGAGCCTTTCATTCTCCTTCTACAAAGAGGAGAGAGCAAATCAAAAGAAGATAAAAGTGCACGTCCCACAAAAGACATCAAGATGAGGGGGAAGGAAGGGAGGGTGGTGGGAAAGAGAGGCAGAGGCACAGAGAAAGCCCTGCGGCCCAAACAAAAGCCTAAAACCAGCCGATCCCAAGGATCAGACAGTGGAGACACAAGGACAGGAAGAGAGCAGGCTGCATGGGGATGAGCAGCCCTGTCAAGCCAAGGAGGAGAGGAAATGAAGGAAGATAAAATACCTATGTGAATTATGTGAATGGCCAGGGAAGAGGGTGGGGAGGGACCCCAGATGGAGTTTGGACAAAAGCATGAAAAGACAAGATTGCCACCATCCATGAGCTACTCCACCCCAGGGAAAGCAAAGAGGCGCTGGTGATAAAGGCTGAGAGAGAAAGGTAGAAAGGGAGGGAGCTCAGCACTGGTGGCAGGACTGAAAGCGTGGGGGGACAACGGTGTGCATTATCTGTGGAGGTCAGCCGAGGCTCTAAGGATGAAGAGGTAATCAGGGTCCTGGCCTGTATTTGCTGGGAGAAATCCTACCTGGTTGTATGTCTTGTGTTTGAATCATATGTGTGTGTGTGTGTGTGTGTGTGTGTGTGTGTGTGTGTGTGTGTGTGTGTGTGTGTGCACGCGCGCGCGCGCGCATGCGCACGTGCTCAGTCCTGTCTGACTCTTTCCAACCCCGATGAACTGTAGCCTACCAGGCTCCTCTGTCTGGCAAGAGGAGTAGGTTACCAGGCAAGAATACTGGAGTAGGTTGCCATTTCCTCCTCCAGAGGATCTTCCTGACCCAAAGCTCAAACCCAAGTATTGCAGGCGAATTCCTTACCTGAAGTGAATAAAGAAAAGCAACATGGTCTTGAGCTTTCCAGCAGATATGTTTTTGTGTTTGGCTTCATTCTCTCAACAAGCATGTAGTGTAGATGAGTTGTTGTCATTGCTGTGTAATATTCCACTGTGGAAACACAACTGTTATACATCCATTCTTCTATCCTTTGATGGAGGATTTCGATTCTCGTCCACAATCTCTTACCTGAAACCTTGGGGCCAGATGTGTTTCAGAATTCTAGAAAGACAATAAAGTACATACAATCTATATTACACAACCCTCCATGCAAGCACCAGTATTCCCCTGTAATCAAACATATCAATGTTTCTGCAAGGAAATACATGAATATTCCTCATAGAAATAGCTTCACTTCCATTCAGGTTGGGTTTTGCCACCAAATGAATTCTGGACAGATTCAGGTTATGTCTCCAGATAAGAGAAGGCAAATTCATGGTTTTTAGGGCTTTTTGAATTTTAGAATTGAGACTTGGGCATTGTGAACCTATACTTTAGTAGTGTCAAATAAAATTTGCTTTGGGAAACCCTGGCAGAAAAATAAAGAGGATACCACCCTACAGAGATCAGCAAAAATCAGGGCAAAGTTCCAATGACATTGATAGATGTAATTTAGAAGGGTTGTCAGAGTGGCTAAATGTGGTTCAAAGCCTGATTCTGTGTGAGAGACAAGGAAGACTCCTGCTGACTGTGTAGATCCCTGATTGCCTTGAACTGTTTGAACACCATAAACCTTCTTTGTTTTTATAACAGCTCCCAATCTTATAAATTGCTGATTATATTTTGTATGTAATTTAAAAACTCATTTCTTTTTTATTCTTTTAATCTGTTAGTCCTCTATTTCTGTTTTACTTATCTTGATCATTCTTCATCTCTATTTTGTCCTTTATAATTTTATATTACATTCTTTTATCTCATCTTATCTTCTCATTTTTATTCTTATTGTGCTATGTTTTTAGTGATAGGGAAAAGATTGCTGGGGTTTGGAAGAGCAAGCAGGGATAATTTATCCCTTCCCTCCCTTGAAGCCAGATTGCTCTGTACTCAAGAAAATTTCCTTCCTTGAGATTTCTAGGTGGTGGGGAGCCCTCAAAATTTAAACACAAGATTTAACAAAGAATTGGTCCTAGGACTTTTGAAGCCTTGGAAAACCCCTGGTCTCAAAGCAGGAAACCATTCTAAGTGGTGGAGATTTTTTCTGGGTAGATATTTCTTTGCTCTGGCAGACCAAACCCTGGCATTCAATAAGCCAGCATAAATACCTTTCACTGTCTCCACATACAGGTACTTGTCATCCTTTCATGAGCTGAGGATGCAGCAATATGTGTTTAATCTTTTCCCAAGTTGCCTATATTTCTTTTCTATAGGGTTGTGGAAGGCATTGTTCCTGTAAGTCAGGGATGAGTGAAGATGTGGCCCTTTCCAGCTATTGCTCCAGGGGGGCCCAGAGAGAAGCTACCAGAAGGAGAGCTGGGCTTTATATTCTCCACACCTGGCAGAGATGCCCTTGAACAGCCAGGCTGATAAATTTAGACACCCCAACCCCCACCCCCAACCCCCCCAGGGAGAATGCTGAAGTCTTCTCAAAGGGTTAGGCCACACTGAGGAATCCAACTCTGGGAAATGTATGAAATGGGGAGAGAGGCTGGTTAAACCCTTTACTCAGAGCCAGTCCAAGTCCTAGACTAGCTCTTTTGTCCTGAAGGGGTGCACACTCTGTTAGCTACCCCAAGAGGGAGACCTGGGGAAAGCAGGCCTGAGAGTGCTTTGGGGTTCCAAGGATAAGGTATCCTCCCACTGCAGGAAGGTGAAGGCAGCCCCAGGGAGCAGAGGAGGGCCGAGAATGAGGCTGGGGATGCTCAGAGAATGTGCCTGCTCATAACTGGTTTATGTGCATTTCTCCACATCCCAGTGTCTTTCTGAGGGGCCCAGTCCTTCACGCAGGTTTTATCTGGATAGTCCCACCAGCCTTCAGCTCAGCTGTGAGCAGTCCTAGGGTGCTGCCCGTGTCCTCACGGAGGACAGAGCAGCCCACCCCCTGGGTCAGTGCCTTTGGGAACCTCCGGGGTTCCCGTGGTCTACTCAGCAGCCTCAGGCCTGACACTTAACTGGAGATCTGCGGGCCAAACTGGGAGTTATTTTTAGTTCCGCTCATCATTTAGCTGCACACTCCTTTCTACACCATTTTAATAACCTTTTTATTTCTTTTAAGAATGTACTTTATTTTTTTGTGAACTGCTATTAATATATTTTCTTTTCTATTTCTTCAGTTTAATAAACTGGGTGCTGGGGCCCCAGGTCCCAGATGAGAGCTGTGAGGCAGCCCAAGCAAAGAAGGCTGGGTGCTCTGCCCTCTCCGATTGGACCCCCAAGTCTTCTTACCAGATGCATCTTGTACCCAGTGACCTCTCCTGACTCTGAAAAATTTCTACCTGTGGAATTCAGAAGCCCTCAGGCCAGAATTCCTTCCAGGTTGATGATAATAGCTATACTGATAACACCTCTGAACCAAGGAGATGATAGTAGCACTTACTATGTTTATAATTATTAATAGAAAGGTAATAGTTGCTCATTATCAGGAAATGCAAATATAAGAGGGTATGAATTTGAAAAATGTATGTCCCCCAACTCCCCCAAATTCTGCTCCAGATTCAGAGTAACTTTGTTAACATACGTGTGGAAATATATCTGTGGCATATGCATATACCCATTTAAAATTTGGTAGATAACGTCAAATTGTCCCCTCCAAACCACTAGGCCAGTTTGTATTCCTACCAACAGCTTCATCCACACCCTTACCAGCACAGCAGGGAGTCTAAGCCAGACCTTTTGAAATTCTGTCTGTATCAGCCTGCCCCTGCCCTGCACCCCTCATCGCCCCTTCTTAGGTTGTTTGGATTTAGAAAATAGGGTTGAGGGGAGTGCTTGTCCATTAAGCACAGGAACTGCACGTCCTTGCTGGGTGAAGCTCCGGCTCTGGGTCCACCCCCAGGCAGGCTGCAGGCTGTCATCTAGCAAGTCCAGCTTCTGCAGCATGTGCCAAGGGGTTCCCTCTAGCTCAGTACAATCAGTACCTTACCCACTCAAGCAGGAGACCCCCAGGCATGCTTGAGAATGGGCGGGTGCCTTCTTGTTCATATGGGCAAGCACCCACTGAACACCAAGTCCAAGTCACTTATGAAGGTCCATCTGGGTTTTTCCCAAATCCTAACTCTTCCCCAGCGGGAGCAGGCAGAGCCTTCTCCTCCACACTCTCCCGCCACATCCGATAACTCTGCACTAATCTGGGGACTGTTCTCAGTTGTGTGTGTGCACCCAGCCTGGGTCTGTGGTTTAGGACCCTGGCTCTCCCTGCCAGCCTGCCACAGTGGAGCCGACAGTAGGTGGGTGATCAGGCTGTCAACGTTGTCTGTTTCAGAGATACTGCATCTGCAGGCGAGAGAGACAGATGAGAAGGTAGCTCAAACTAAGGTGTAGCTGTCAGGCGGGACGAGGTGGCAGCAGAGCCAGAGATGAGAAGAGGAGGAGAGGGCAGAGCCGGCTGCCACGAGGCCCTCAAGCGCCCTCAGACCTGGACACCAGCTACCTCATCAGGGCCCAGTGGCTGGTTGAAAGATGAGAACCAGAGGCCATCCCAGACAACTGGTTTGACTACTTCCTCTCGGAGTTAACTGACTATGTATCTTTGACCAAAAAAATAGTCCTGGGATTTCCCTGGTGGTCCTGTGGTGAAGAGCCCTGCTTCTTACCGCAGGGAGCATAGGTTGAATCCCTGGTTGGGGAACTCAAATCCTGCATGCAACATGGCACGGTCAAAAACAAAAACTGTGCTAAGTTTCATTACTTGAAAGTTAAGACAGACTTCACCCTCTTCTTCAGATGGTCTCTGTCAGACAGGAACCCCCACAGAGGGAGATGTTAGTGGGCCGTGGTGCCAGGCGCCTTGATGAGTCATCTAGGGTCTGCCTGTTGTGGTGGGTGAGGGGGGCCCTTGACAGGGCAAGAGGCCCATTATACCCCAGCTGCCCTCAAAAGGATCAAAAGGCCTCCTTTAGAAAGAGGCAATTTGAGGACTTCCCTGGTGGTCCAGTGGCTGAGAATCCACCTGCCGACACAAGGGACACAGGTTCCATCCCTGCTCTGGAAAGACTCCACATGCCGCAGAGCAGACAAGCCCAGGCGCCACAGCTACGGAAGCCCTCACACCCTAGAGCCGGAGCTCCCCAGCAAGAGGAACCAGCACAATGTCCGCACACCTCGACTAGAGCGCAGCCCACGCTCGCTGCAACTGGAGGAAGCCCATGCACAGCAAGGAAGACCCAGAGCAGCCAAAATCACTTAAAATTACTTAATCAATTTTAAAAAGAGGCAATTTGAGTAGCTTATCCCATACCCACTCCAAACCTCATTCCCAGGCCAGTCTTCACTCTGCTGCTGCTGCTGCTGCTGCTAAGTCACTTCAGTCGTGTCTGACGCTGTGTGACCCCATAGACAGCAGCCTACCAGGCTCCTCTGTCCCTGGATTCTCCAGGCAAGAATACTAGAGTGGGTTGCCATTTCCTTCTCCAATGCATGCAACTGAAAAGTGAAAGTGAAGTCATTCTCATGTCCGACTCTTCGCTACCCCACCGGCTGCAGCCTACCAGGCTCCTCCATCCATGGGAGTTTCCAGGCAAGAGTACTGGAGTGGGGTGCCATTGCCTTTTCCGAGTCTTCACTCTAGAGGCTGGAAAAACTAAAACCACCTTTATATCGTCGGTAGCTGTAGGTGACTTTTGACAATGTCCTGGCCCATTAGAGATAGCAAAAACCTGTTTGGGTTTTGAGAAACCCTTGTTTTTAATAAATAGGATAGTTATAACTCTTCCCCTCTGTTGCCCACCCTGAATAGGGATGTAATACTTGGAGCTATAGCAAAACTATTGCAACTCTGAGGAAAAGGTCAAGAAAAATACAAGATTGTTATCCCTAATATTATAGCGCCCTAAACCAATGCCAGCTACTGACAACCTCCAGTAAGGAAAATAAATCCCAATTTGTTTAAGCCCTTGTAAGTTAGCTTTTCTGTTTCTTGTTATTGAAGAGCATTCCTAAGTGATACATTTATTTATGAATGTTTTCAAAGGAAGGACGCTTAAAGGAGCCCCTTGGCCTTTACCGCTGAGCCGAGGAGATGAGTCAGCTCGGTCCTGCATCTTCCCAGCATGACCTGGACCTTCCGGCTCTGCTGAGGGGCCCACACTTGCCTCATCAACCCCCAGGTGAACGGCCCGATACTGTTTACTCAGCACAGGATAAGTCTAGGCTCCCGGGCTGAATGCCAAAGAAGTGAAAAAGACAGCTTTGCCCTGCCGTCCCGCTGCCCTCTGTCCCCTGAGGCCCACACATGCTCCTGAGACGGGGGCCAGGTCGCTGCCTCGCTCCCGGGTGACGGCGCAGCTGCTCTGGAAGCACGCTTCCGTCTGTGCTCCCTCAGCGCTCCTCTCAGGCTCCTGGGAGTGATGAGACCCCCACCTCCTGAGGCTGCCCAGACAAACTCTGGGGATTCAGGCAAGGCAGAAAATAAAGAGCGAACCCCAGGGAGTGAGCAGTGAAACAGAGTCTTCCTGTGTTATTCCTTTCCCACCTTTGTGAGGGGATGTCAATCCCTTGGTTAATCCTTGCCAATCACTCCTTCTCTCTCCTTCAAGGGTTCCTCTGCTTTTCCTTCTTGGCCTGCCTTCAAGAATCCTCCATCTTCTATTCTTCTCACTCTCATCCTTCATTCAATTTTATGGCTTCCAAATCTCCTGAAACCCCAGGTCTCTTTCCCCAGCCCAGACGTCCCTCCTAAGCTACAGCCTCAAATACCCAGCTATTTATTTTACATCTGCACTTGGGCTCTATAAGATTTACATACTGAAAACATAAATTTTTCTTGTCCCCAAATCTTCCCCTACCCCTTCATATGTTAATGGCACCAATACCCACTAAATTAATTTTCTGTTGCTACTGTAACAGATTATATCAATAACCTCAGATATGCAGATGACACCACCCTTATGGCAGAAAGTGAAGAAGAACTAAAGAGCCTCTTGATGAAAGTGAAAGAGGAGAGTGAAAAAGTTGGCTTAAACCTCAACATTCAGAAAACTAAGATCATGGCATCTGGTCCCATCACTTCATGGCAAATAGATGGGGAAACAGTCGAAACAGTGGCTGACTTCATTTTTCTGGGTTCCAAAATCACTGCAGATGGTGACTGCAGCCATGAAATTAAAAGACACTTGCTCTTTGGAAGAAAAGCTATGACCGACCTAGACAGCATAATAAAAAGCAGAGACATTATTTTGCCAACAAAGGTCCATCTAGTCAAGGCTATGGTTTTTCCAGTGGTCATGTATGGATGTAAGAGTTGGACTATAAAGAAAGCTGAGCACCAAAGAATTGATGCTTTTGAACTCTGGTGTTGGAGAAGACTCTTGAGAATTCCTTGGACTGCAAGGAGATCAAACCAGTCTATCCTAAAGGAAATCAGTCCTGAATATTCATTGGAAGGACTGATGCTGAAGCTGAAACTCCAATACTCTGGCCACCTGATACGACAAGCTGACTCATTTGAAAAGCCCCTAAGGCTGGGAAAGATTGAGGGCGGGAGGAGAAGGGAATGACAAAGGATGAGATGGTTGGATGGTACCACCGACTCAATGGACATGAGTTTGGGTGAACTCCAGGAGTTGGTAATGGACAGGGAGGCCTGGTGTGCTGCAGTTCATGGGGTCGCAAAGAGTCGGACACGACTGAGTGACTGAACTGAACTGTAAGAGATTACTGCAAACCTAGTGGCTTCTAACATCATACATCTATTATCTTATAGTTCTGGAGATCAAAAATTCAAAACAGCTCTCCCTAGGCTAAAATCAAGGTGCTAGAAAGAGTTGCTCTTTCTGGAGGCTCTAGAGGAAAACCCATATCCTTGCTTTTTCCAGCTTCCAGAGGCCATCTGCATTCTTTGGCTTGTGGCCTCTTCAATGCCAGGGATTGTATCACCTTAACTTCTGAACTGGGCACCCCTGGTGGCTCAGATGGTAAAAAGTCCACCTGCAATGTAGGAGACCTGGGTTCAGTCCCTGGGCTGGGAAGATCCCCTGGAGGAGGGCATGGCAACCCAGCCCAATATTCTTGCCTGGAGAATCCCATGGACAGAGGAGCCTGGCAGGCTGTAGTTCATAGGGTTGCACAGAGTTGGACACAACTAAAGCGACTTAGCAAGCACGCGCTCAACCTCTATATCTATCATCACATCTCCTTCAAAAATCTTGCTTCAAACTTCCCTAGCAGTGCAGTGGCTAAAACTCCACACTCCCAATGCAGGGGGAGCTGATCTGATCCCTGGTCAGGGAATTAGATCCCATATGCTGCAGCCAAGAGTTCACATGCTGCAACTGAAGATTCTGCATGCTACAGCTAAGACCTGATGCAGCCAAATAAATAAATTTTTTACACAATCTTGTTTCACTCTTTCACTTAGAAGAATGTTTTAGATTACTTTGGACCCACCTGAATAATCCAAGATTATCTTCCCATTTTAGTATTTTTAATTTAATTACATCTGCAAAGTCCCTTTTGCCCCCTAAGTAATATATTCAGTGTTTCCAGGGATTAGAATGTGAACATCTTTAGGGGGTCATTATTCTGCCTATCACACTCAGCTAGATTCTTTCCTTTAATAATAATCACTACCATTTACTGAACTTTTTTTGTAGTTTAGGCTCTAGGCTCTCTTTTCTTCCCCTAGATATTTTCATATACTATACAGACAATTTTCTTGGGTTCCAAAATCACTACGGATGGTGACTGCACCCATGAAATTAAAAGATGCTTGCTCTTCGGAAGAAAAGCTGTGACCAAACTAGACAGCATATTAAAAAGCAGAGACATTACTTGGCCAACAAACATCCATCTAGTCGAAGCTATGGTTTTTCCAGTAGTCATGTATGGATGTGAGAGTTGGACTATAAAGAAACCTAAGCATCAAAGAATTGATGACTTTTAACTGTGGTATTGGAGAAGACTCTTGAGAGTCCCTTGGACTGCAAGGAGATCCAACCAGTCCATCCTAAAGGAAATCAGTCCTGAACATTTGTTGGAAGGACTGATGCTGAAGCTGAAACTCCAATACTTTGGCCACCTGATGCAAAGAACTGACTCATTTGAAAAGACCCTGATGCTGGGAAAGATTGAGGGCTGGAGGAGAAGGGGACGACAGAGGATGAGATGGTTGGATGGCATCACTGACTCAATGGACATGAGTTTGGGTGAACTCTGGGAGTTGATGATGGACAGCGAGGCCTGGCGTGCTGTGGTTCATGGGGTTGCAAAGAGTCGGAAAAGACTGAGTGACTGAACTGAACCGAACCGAAATGATAGAGAAAATATGAAATGAAAAGAAGTCTTTGGACTCCTAAAATTCTACTGGTAGGAAGCAGGCTGAGAAAACTATTCAGCTGCAAATACATGCTGCTGCTGCTAAGTCGCTTCAGTCGTGTCCGACTCTGTGCGACCCCATAGACGGCAGCCCACCAGGCTCCCCCATCCCTGGGATTCTCCAGGCAAGAACACTGGAGTGGGTTGCCATTTCCTTCTCCAATGCATGAAAGGGAAAAGTGAAAGTGAAGTCGCTCAGTTGTGTCTGACCCTCAGTGACCCCATGGACTGCAGCCTTCCAGGCTCCTCCATCCATGGGATTTTCCAGGCAAGAGTACTGGAGTGGGGTGCCATTGCCTTCTCCGGAAAATAAACGCTAGCTTTCATAAAAAAGGAAGGATGACACAGAAGTCAGAACCAAATGCTCAGAGGGGAAAGCCATGAGCCAAGAAGAATTACTCTTGCTGGATTTCAGAATTGCTGTGGACTACTTTCTCCCTTTTTGAATAACTATTTTATGCCTTTCCCCCATTTTTTATTGGGTGTAACATGGGGGAAGGGTGGTGGTCATCTCTTTGTTTAACTGGTCAAGAGGAATGTTTCACGGGAGCTGTACTGAAGGAACCACGCCTGAGGCACCTTATCAGCACTGGGACTTGATTTAGATGATGAAATACAGCTGATGCTGTAACGGGGTGGGTTGAGGGTCTTGAGGGGTGAAATGAAGTGTCGTCACTCAGTCGTGTCTGACTCTTTGCGACCCCATGGACTGAAGCCCGCCAGGTTCCTCTGTCCATGGGATTCTCCAGGCAAGAACATTGGAGTGGGCTGTGATTCCCTTCTCCAGGGGATCTTCCGCACCCAGGGAGTGAACCTGAGTCTCCTGCATTGCACACAGATTCTTTACCATCTGAGCCACCAGGGACGCCCTTGAGGGGTGAGGTGAGTGCCTTTTGTATGCGGGAGGGATGTGAACACTAGTGGGCAGAGGGCAGAGGTAGCCAGCCTCCTCAACGGCCCCCAGTGATCCTGGTTTCCTGATGGTCACACCTTTGTATAGTTTCTTGCACACTGCACCACTAGCATAAAAGTGATGGCATGCCACTTCTGAGATAGCTTATCAAAGACCATTGTTTGGGGTGTGCTATCTTTCTCTCTGTCTCTGTCTCTGTCTCGGATTACTCCTCTGGGCAAAGCAAGCTGTTGTGAGCAGTCCTAATAACAGGCCCATGGGGTGAGGAAGAGAGACCCTGAGCCAGAAGCACCCAGCTAAGTCGCTTCCAGAATCCTGATCCTAAGAAACTGCGTAAGGTAATGTGCTCATTGTTTTACATCCCTAAGATTGGGGGTAACTTGTTATGAGCAATAACTATTTCAAGCAGCTAGAGAGGTAGGAGTGAAGGGATCGTTTAATGCAATCCCCCTGCTCTCATGTCTGCAGACAGCTCTGCTGACCGCAGCCTCCTTTGGAAGCTGTTTCTGCTGCCCAGGATGCCTGCTTTTCACAAGGCCCACTTTCTTATTCAGCTCTGGTTAGAGAGGCTCTTCTGGCTGCCCAAGCCAGAGAAGTGCCTCTGCCACTCTTTCCCATGCCTTCCTCCAGTGACTCTCTGCTTGCCGTTTATCACTCTGGTAGGTTTGTTTACTTATTTTTACTGTCTGTCTCCCCCACTAGAATAGAAGCCCCATGAGAGCAGGGAGCCAGTCACAAATACTGCTTGGCATAAATAAATGAACCCTGAAAGAAAATGAAAGTGAAAGTCACTCAGTTGTGTCCAACTCTGCGACCCCGTGGACTATACAGCCCATGGAATTCTCCAGGCCAGAGTACTGGAGTGGTTAGCCTTTCCCTGCTCCAGGGGCTCTTCCCAACCCAGGGATCGAATCCAGGTCTCCCTCATTGCAGGTGGATTCTTTAACAGCTGAGCCCCCAGGGAAGCCCAAATGAACCCTACCTACTTTCGTTTCCTGCCAGCATTTCCTTACAGCCCTCCCTCCTGTCCGACTGAACTGAAGTTTCTTTTCAGTCATTCTGTTTCACACATTGTTCTTTCTCCTAGAATGCTTTTTTCCTTCCTCTTCAACTGGTGAAAATCTACAAATCTTTTAAGAAAGTCCAGCCACCTGAGTCGGGTGTCCCTCCTGAGCGCCCCCATAGCATTCAGACCTTGCCCTACCCTAACATTTATCATCCATCAGGTGTGATCAAACGTCCCAGTGTCTGTGCCCTGCCAGATGCTGAACTTGGAAGGGCCTGCACTGTGTCTCCATCACCATCGCATCCCCAGGGGCCCAGCAAGGTGCTGAGCCTGTGGCCGTACTCAGCGAGCATTTGACAAGAGGAAAGATGCATCAAAAGAGAGGGAAAAGCTCTGTCAAAGGGGGCTGGCATTGGTGTTTACCCACATTGCGTCCTTGCCCTGAGGGCCCTCACTCCGCCTAAATGAGGCTCACTGTGTGAAATGATTCTTGAAGGAGCCAGGTGAATTGTGGGCACTGAAAATATCCCTGGGGGTGGGCAAAGGAGTGACCTCAGTGGCCAGGCACGCAAACCCCAAGGGGGGATGTTGCTGCTTCACCTAGCCCCCATGCCCTGCTCTGGATCAGACGGGTTCTGGGGAGCTTCCAGTGGTCCTGGGACCTCAGCGGACCAACACGGCATTGCCGTCTTCCCTGCTGTACCACCACATAAAGGCTGGAAAGCCAAGTGGTCGATGGCATTGTTGATAGGAGGGAAGGGATGATTTAGGCAGAAACAAAGTAGGGGAGAAGAAGGGCCACTGCTGACTTGGATGATTTAAGACTCTCCCACTTTGAAACTTCTAATAGCCCCGCGCATGCACAACATTCCTCTCAACCCCAACATAAAAAGCCCTTTCTCAGAACAAAAACCCTGTCACCGAAAGCACTTATTTAAGAACAATAACAGCAAAACACACAAGGTACAAAAACATTTTTCTCAAAAAATTTTTCCACTTCAATTCAACAAATATTTATTTTCCTGAAAAAGCAGAGATATATAAAGAAATAGAAAAATGTGGATTTTTTTTTCTTATTTTTGATTGAAAAGTACAACCAGGAGAACAACATTGCCCCAGTGAGCCAAAGCACAATGGGAAAGCATTTTTAAAATAGGAAAGAACTCTAATATATAAATATACCAAGATAATTTTAAACCACAGTGAAGCCTCAACTCTTGAGTAGGGAGTAGGTCTCATGTGCAGAGGCAACTTGTGTCCCGACTGCCCAGTGGGCTACTTGGGGATACAGTTTAATCCAGGGTGAGACGCCATCATCACATTAATAAACCAGATGACATAGGCGCATATGTAAAGCTGTCACAGTATCCCTAACTCACAAAAGCCACTGTGAAAAGGCCTTTAGAAAGCAAATGAGAGTCCAGACAGCTTTGGGTCAGGAAAGAACAGCTTCCTCATCTGTAAAATGGATTTGGAGACTTCTTCTGTTCCTTCGGGTGCTAATGGACTGTGATTCTAAAGGGATTTCTCAGAAACCTAGGGGCAAACATGGTGGAGGAGATATAAAAATCCCATTACGGCCCTTACAGTTACCTCTATTAGAAACAAAGAACCAGGCCAAGTGAATTGCAACCCCAAACTCCTCTAAGGAAAACCAATGGGCCCAGCTCAAATCCCAGCAGGAGCGTGTGACCTGTGTGCTCTGATTCCTTCATGGCTTTCAGTCCTGTGTGAAATTGATCTCTGCCACTGCTGGGCTATACATGTATGTCATTCAGTGATCTACGTCATACAAAACGTGGATCTGGGCAAGTTGTATGAGATGGTGCCAGGCCAGTCGCCAGGAAGAGGCGAGAGGCTTTGTTGAACATGCGAGAACTTGGCCAGGATGGTGTCAGAGAGAGAGACTACCCCAACGGTGACAAACTGGGGTAAGAAGGGGACAGCTGCAGATGCTTCTCGTAGCATGGACTGCAGCAGTGAGGCAGTAATCAAGCTGACTTGTTTAGTGCTGTTTGAGTTCTTTCAGTCCTTTCAAGGACCCTGCCAACAGCTGAAGTATTTGAAAAGGAGCCATGAGCAGTGTAAAGACTGCCTGGGTATGAGGGCTCCACAGAGGGCAGCCATCCCCAAGTACCTGCCTTACCAGGCAGAGAAGTAAGACTCCACTCTCATTTTCTTCCTGGCCCTGGAGCTCTTGTTGGCCTCAAGTGCCTCTCTTCCCCTTCTCCAGTCTCTGTCCGCACCCCACACCCGACCCACACAGACGCACCAAGCGGGACCTGCATTGTCCTCTTCCCACCCTGCCCCCCAACCCTATACCCACAGACACCTCTTTTGTGAAGCCTATTCCTCGGCTTAATTATTTGCAGACCTTCTTTCTCTTTTGAGTCTCTCAAAGTCCAGAGACTTTTCAGATGATTAAACCTGGAAGAACAAGAGGAAGAGACCCACCGCTGCACTGTTGGAATGGACTGGGCGACTAGGTCATAACTGGTCTTTATCGTTGCAGCTGAAAAGTATTTATCCCACTTCCAGAGGAGCTTGTGTTACCTGCCTGCTCCACCTGCAGCTCTGCGAAGCTGAAGCTGACCTGCCTTGGGCTTGGAGTCCTGCCCTGGGCCTGCCCTGAGAAACCAGGGCCGGTGTCTGGCCTGTTTCCTCATTTCCTCTCCTTGGAGGACTCAGCTGTGTCCCTGCCCCTGCCCCAGACTTGACTGCATTTCTCACTCTTCTTGTCACTGCCACCCCTTTTGTCTTTCTGGCCATCTCAGCCCTGAGCCTCCTACCCTGCTTAGTCCTCCTGGGGGACACAGCCCAGGGTCAAAGAGAAGAACTATTCAAGCGCACCCCAGCAGCGGCCTCCAAGCCCAAGTTCAGAGAGCCTTCCCAGGCATGCCCTGGAAAGAAAATCAGGGCAGGAGGAATGAGTTTCCCTAAAACCATATTTAGATTCCCCAGTGGAGAGACGAGTGAGAGGGTGGAAGACAGGACCATGAACTACTTCAGATCCACTCTGAACCCGAGGGGCAGAGGTTCCTCCTGGGAAGAAGAGGAAGAAAAAAAATCCTCCCTGGAAAACAATGGAAAAAGAAAAAATTCTTCTACCCACAAATAAATTTCCTAGGGATGTTCCTGGTCATGGAGATTAAGTATATTATTATTTGTGACAATAATACACTTCATAGAGTACTCTAAAATATTTTCACTGATTTCATTCTGCTCATCAGCATGACCTCATTTGTCCAGAGTGATGAGACAGGCAGAGAGGAGCTCCATGTTCTAAAGGAGAGAACTGGGAACAAGAACAGCTAAGTGACTTGCTCAAGTCAACACCAGAATTCGAGTTCCCTGTCTCTCTGCCTCAGATCAATTATGCAATTTCCTCTTGGCAATATGGGGGTCTCCCCTGGAAGGTTGTGACTTTCAGTTGCTGGGCTGAAATCTCCTGGTAGGAGACCCAGAGCTCTACCAGACGGGGGATGCAAGGTCTTCTGCTTCTTCTAAGCATCAGGTCCTTCCTGGGCCCCCACCCCTGCCCCATGCCACCTTTAGAGACTGGTAACCCCTCAAAGGGCTTCCCAGGTGGCTCTAAGGTAAAGAACCCACCTGTCGATGCCAGAGACATAAGAGGCGCGGGTGGATCCCTAGCTCGGGAAGATCCTCTGATGAGGGTCATGGCAACCCACTCCAGTATTCTTGCCTGGAGAATCCTGTGGACGGAGGAGCCTGGCGGGCTACCATCCATAGGGTAGCAAAGAGTCAGACACGACTGAAGTGACAGGACGTAAGCACACAAGCCCTCAGGATGAAGGACTGACCACAGCTACTGTTCATTACTGCATTCCCACCGTGGGACAGGGTCTACCCATGAGGTCACACAGATTATCCCACTTAATTCTTCCAGTAACTCTGGGCAGCTCTCATGGGATCAGAGATGTCAGTCTTCCCTAGGTCACACAGCTAGTAGAAGGCAAGAGCCGAGATTTAAGCCCAGAACCTCATGGACTCTGAACACACGCCTTTATCTGTGAAAGATGCACTGCAGAGGACAGATGTGAAAGTGGAGGCCCAAAGGGAGACATTTGCCAGAAGGAGACCCGGGTGTCCTGGCTTCCAGGCCCCGAGTGTGCCCTTGACTCATCCAGGTCACTGGCCGCTTCCTCCTTCCGCATCGTAACTTTATCTGCCCCTGCCTGCTGTGTCAGATGACCTATGACCATCACCCATTTTCAGTTTATAAAAAGAACCTCTTGCATTAAAAGCAAATCCCCAGGAGGAGCCAGGACGCGGAGAGGGGCGACATGGAGTCCGCGCGTCCCCATGCTAAAATACTCACCAGGTGCTAGTGGGCGACTGCAGCAGACAGGCGGGCAGACAGGCTGAGAGGAGCCCCAGGGGCCTCCAGATACCGGGGGGGGGGGGGGGGGGGGGGCTGGGGGAAGGGACCTGTGCAGACCCCCAGTCTGGGGGAGCGGGAGCACTTTGGGGACCCAGAGCAGTGGGTTGCTCAGCGGGGTGGGAGGATCTCTTGGAGGTTGGAGGATCCATTAGAGGATCCGAGGATCCATCAGGGAAAGCCTCTGAGACTCCATTTACACTTGGCCCCAGGAAGTCTGCTGGGGCCCCCGCTGCCCTCTGGGGCTCTCTCTACCCTCCTGGCTGAGCCCTCTGCCCTCCAAGGCACCCTCCACTCTTCAGGGACCCCTCCCCCACCATGGGCCCTGAGAGCGTGCGAGGGAGGGGGTAAAAAAAAACACCAGGCCAGCAAGGGAGCACCCTTTGGGGTGTGAGGGTATGTGTCGTGTTCCCCTGCCCGCTAGGCCCTGAGGAGCTCCCCAAAGCCCTGGGCCAAGCCCTCTGTCCTTCAGGACCTCCTCTGCACTCCAGGCCCCCTCGTCCTCGGCGCCCACTCAGCCTGGGAGGGGGAGCTCCTGAGGTAGTGGAAAAAGGCGGGCTGGTTGGGGGAGGCTCCTGTGGGATTCCGGGAGCAGGGAAAGGCCCGCTTGGCCCTGGGGCATCTCCTGAGGCCCCAGGCCAAGCCTCCTGCCCCTCCGGACCCCCTGTGCCCCCAGGGCTTCCTCTACCCTCCAGGCCAAGCCCTCCACCATCTGGAGGCCCCTCCACCCTCTGGGGTCTCCCTCCACCCTCTGCTTTGCTCCTCCGTCCAGAACCTTGTCCTCTGGGACCACCTTCACTCCTCCTGGGGGCCCTTCTGCCCGCTGGACTGGGCCCTCCAACCTCCAGGGCACCCTCTGCCCAGCTGTGTCCTGCGGGGGAGGATGTGGGTGAGACCAAGCAGGGCTGACAGGGGAGGTCGCTCTGGGTGTGGAGGAGCCGGGAAACTTTCTGGTCCCAGGGAGCCAGCGGGGGACCCTGGCATGATCCTCTGCACCCTGAAGCAAGAAGCACTGCAGAGGCCCCCTTGGTTGGGTGGAGCCTGGGCCACCCCCTACCCCCACCTAAGGCCTGTTCTGGAGACATATGTCTTGAATCAATAGCCCACCCCTGCCTAAATCGCAACCTTCCCCATACACAGACACCACCTAAACCCTGTCCTTCACAGTCAATGTTTGTTTCTGCCTTTTTTGTTGTTGGTTGTTTTGGGCTTTTGGGGGGGTGGGAGGGTATAATTTGTTTTGTTTTGTTTACTGTTTGCCAGTGAAGTTTGGTTTTGCCCTCCAGTGGTTGTTTCATACCTATTGTTTTTTCTACCATTTCTGTTAGTTTTCTAAATTTATTTTTTACTTTTGTTATTATTCTGCTCCCTCTTGCTTTTATTTTTTTATTTCTACCTATCTACATAAATATATATTTTTTTCTTCTCTCTCTTTGCAATTGGAGTCCCTTTTTACTCTCCAGCAGTTGTTTCAAATATACTCTTATTTTTTCTAATATATCTGTTACTATTCTAAATTTATTCTTTTTTATTCTTTGTTATTATTCTGTATTTTTTTTCTTTTCTCTCCTTTTTTCCTTAAAAAATTGTTTTTCTGTCACCTCATAGCTTGAATCCCAGTTCACAGACCAGAGATCAGGTCTGGGTCCCTGTGGCCAGATCACCAGGTCCAAAATGCTAGAATAACAAAAAACACCAAGCCCCAGGGAATATTAATCAGAGTGAAGTATCACAGATGTCCACATCTCAACGCCAAGACTCAGCTCTACCCAACTGCCTGCAAACTCCACTGCTTGGAAACCTCAGGCCAAACAACTAGTAAGACAGGAACACAGTCCCAACCATCCAAAAATAAAAAATGAAACAACAAAAAAATATGTTACAGATTAAGGAGCAGATAAAAATCTACAAGACTAAATAAATGAAGAGTAAAAGGCAACCTATCTGAAAAAAAATTTAGAGTAATGATAGTAAAGTTTCAAAATATTGAAAATAGACCAATTTCAGACCTTAGAACGTATACACACTGAGCATCAGGGGATGGAAAAAGATAGTCTATCAAACAGGAATCAAAATAAAGTGGGAATAGCAGTACTCATATCAGATAAAATAGACTTTAAGATAAAAACTGTTACAAGGGATAAAGAAAGACACTACTTAATGATCAAGGGATCAATCCAAGAAGAAGACATAACAATTTTAAATATTTATGCACCCAGCATGCTTGTGTGCATGCCAGTTGCTTCATTCTTATCTGGCTCTTTGTGACCCTGTGGACTGCAGCCCTCCAAGTTCCTCTGTCTGTGGGGTTCTCCTGCCAAGAATACGGGAGTGGGTGCCACGCCCTCCTTCGGGATATCTTCCCGACCAGGGGTCAGCCTGCCTCTCTCCTGTCTCCTGCATTGGCGGGAGGGCTCCTTACCACTAGTGCCACCCAAGAAGCCCACCTCAGTGCATAAGGCAAATGCTAACAGCCATAAAAGGGACACGGACAGTGACACAACAGTGGTAGAGACTTTAACATCCCATTCACACCAATGCACAGACCATCCACACAGAGAATTAATAAGGAAAACACAAGCCTTAAATCACAGCTTAGGCCAGGCGGACCTAATTGATATCTTCAGGACATTCCACCTCAAAACAGCAGAACAAACTTTCTCAACTCCATATGGAACATTCTCCAGGATAGATCACAACTTGGGTCACAAATCAAGCCTCAGTAAAGTTTAAAACATTGAAATCATATCTTTCCTGACCACAATGCTATGAGACTAGACATGAACTACAGGGGGAAAAATGTAAAAAGCACAAACACGGAGACTAAGCAATAAGCTTCTAAATAACCAAGATGTCACTGAAGACATCAAAATGAAAATTAAAAAATACCCAGAAACAAATGACAACAAAAACACAATGACTCAAAATATATGGGATGCTACAAAAGCAGTTCTAAGATGGAAGTTCGTAGTAATACAAGCCTACTGCAAGAAACAAGGAAAACATTATATAAAAAACCTTACACCTAAAGCCAACTGAAAAAAACGTAATAAAAAATCCTCAAATTTAGTAGAAGGAAAGAAATCACAAAGATCAGAATGAAAAGGAAATGAAGGAAATAATAGCAAAGACCAAAAAAATGAAAAGCTGAATATTTGAGAAAATAAGCAAAATTAACAAACCACTAGCCAGACTCATCAAGAAAAAAGAGGGAGAAGACTCAAATTAATAAAATTAGAAATGAAAAAGGAGAAGTTACAGGAGACAACACAGAGATACAAAGGCTCGTAGGAGACTACCACAAGAAACTAGAGCCGATAAAATGGAGCCTGGAGTAATGGACAAGCTCTTAGGAAAGTACAACCTTCCAAAACTGAACCAGGAAGAAATAGAAATCATGAGCAGGCCAATCATAACCACCAAAATCGAAAATGCAGTCAAATATTTTCCAACAAACAAAAGCCAGATAACTTCACAGGTGAATTCTACCAAAGGTTTAGCAATGAACTAACACCTATCCTTCTCAAACTCTGTTAGAAATTGCAGCAGTAAGACTATTCCCAAACTCTCTCTACAAGGCCACCATCACCCTGAGACCCAAACCAGACAAAGATGCCATAAAATATAAAATTATGGGCCAATATCACTGATGAACATAGATGTAAAAATTCTGAACAAAATACTAGCAAACAGAACCCAAAAACACATTAAAAGGATCATACACCATGATCAAGTGGGGTTTATCCCAGGGATGCAAGGATTCTTCAATATATGCAAATCAACCAATGTGATACACCATATAAATAAATTGAAAGATAAAAACAATATGATAATCTCAATAGCTGCAAAAAATCTTGTGACAAAATTCAACACTGAATTACAATAAGAGCTCTCCAGAAAACGGATATAGAAAGAACCTATCTCAACATAATAAAGGCCATATATGACAAACCCACAGCAAACATTATTCTTAGTGATGAAAAACTGAAAGCATTTCCTCTCAGACCAGGATCAAGACAAGGGTGACCACTCTCACCACTATTATTCAATGCAGTTTTGGAAGTCCTAGCCACAGCAGTCAGAGAAGAAAAAGAAAGGAATTCAGAATGGAAAAGCAGTGTATCTCTCACTGTTTGATACTATACATAAAAAACCCTAAAGATACCACCAGAAAACTATCAGAGCTAATCAATGAATTTAATAAAGTTTCAGGGTACAAAATTAATACACTGAAATCCCCGGCATTCCTATACACTAACAATGAAAAATAAGACAGATAAATTAGGGAAACAGTCCCATTCACCATTGCAGTAAAAAGAATAAAATACCTAGGAATAAACCCATCTAAGGAGAAAAAGGACCTGCGTACAGAAAACGGTAAGACACAAATCAAAGAAACAAAGCTGACATCAATGGAGAGATATGTCATGTTTTTTGATTGGGACAATCAATATTATGAAAATGACTGTACTACCCAAAACAATCTACAGATTCGGTGCAATCCCCATCAAATTACTGGTGGCATTTTTCACAGAACTAGAACAAAAAATTTCACAATTTGTATGGAAACAAAAAAAATTCCAAGTAGCCAAGGCAATCTTGAGGAAGAAAAATGGAACCTTCCTGACTTCAGACTATCCCACAAAGCTACAGTAATCAAGACAGTATAATAGTGGCACAAAAATAAAAATATAGATGGATGGAACAAGATAGAAAGATAGAAAACCCAGAGATAAACCCACGCACTTACGGGCACCTCATCTTTGACAAAGGAGGCAAGAATACACAATGGAGAAAAGATAGACGCTTCAACAAGTAGTGCGGGGAAAACTGGACAGCTACGTGTAAAAGAATCAACTTAGAATTCTTCCTAACACCACACGCAAAAATAAACTCAAAATAAATTAAAGACCTAAATGTAAGGCCAGAAATTATAAAACTCTTAGAGGAAAACATAGGCAAAACACTGACATAAATCACAGTGATATCCTCTTTGATCCACCTCCTAGAGTAATGGAAATAAAAACAAAATCAACAAGTGAGACTTAATCAAACTTAAATGTTTTTGCTCAGCAAAGGAAACTATAAACAAGATGACAAGACAACCCTCAGAATGGGAAAAAATAATTGGAAATGAAACAACTAACAAAGGATTTATGTCCGAAACAGGCGAGCAGGTCATTCAGCTCAGTACCAGAAAAGCAACAAGCTGAATCAAAAAGGGGGAGGAAGATCTAAACAGACATTTCTCCAAAAAAGATATACAGATGGCCAAACAACACATGAAAAGATGCTCAACAGCACTCCTTATTAGAGAAATGCAAATCAAAACTACAATGAAATGTCACCTCTCACCGATCAGAATGGCCATCATCAAAAACCTTCAAACAATAAACCCTGGAGAGGGTGTGGAGAAAAGAGAACTCCACTGCACTGGTGGTGGGAATGTAAATTGATATGGCTACTCTGGAGGCGTATGGAGATTCCATAAAAAACTAGGAATAAAGCTACCATATAACCCATCAATCCCACCACCAGGCATATAGCCTGAGAAAGCCACAACTGAAAAAGACAGGTGTAACCCACTGTTCATGGCAGCGCTATTCACAATAGACAGAATATGGAAGAAACTTAGATTCCATCAACAGATGAGTGGATAAAGTTATGGTGCATATACACAATGGAATATTACTCACCCATATAAAGAAACGAATTTGAATCAGTTCTAGTGAGGTGGATGAACCTGGAGCCTGTTACACATGGTGAAGTAAGTCAGAAAGAGAAAACAAATTTCGTATATTAATGCCTATACATGGAATATGGAAAAATGGTATTGATGAACCCATTTGCAGGGCAGGAATAGAGACACAGACATAGAGAACAGACTTTGGACACAGTTGGGCAAGGAGAGGGTGGGACCAACTGAGAAAGGAGCATTGAAACATATACATTCAGTTCAGTTCAGTTCAGTTCAGTCGCTCAGTCGTGTCCGACTCTTTGCAACCCCATGAATCGCAGCACTCCAGGCCTCCGTGTCCATCACCAACTCCTGGACCTCACTCGGACTCACGTCCATCGAGTCCGTGATGCCATCCAGCCATCTCATCCTCGGTCATCCCCTTCTCCTCCTGCCCCTAATCCCTCCCAGCATCAGAGTCTTTTCCAATGAGTCAACTCTTCGCATGAGGTGGCCAAAGTACTGGAGTTTCAGCTTCAGCATCATTCCTCCCAAAGAACGCATATACATTACCATATGTAAAACAGAGCTTACGGGAAGTTGCTGCATAACACAGGAAGTTCAACTCGGTACCCTGTGATAACCTAGAGGGGTGGGATGGGTCAAGCGGGGTTGGGAAGGGTTCAAGTGGGAGGGGACATTTGTATACTTATGGCTGATTCACGTTGTTGCATGGCAGAAGCCAACACAGTGTTGTAAAGCAATTATACTCTGATTAAAAGTAAATTTAAAAAAAAATCCCAAAGTTAAGCAAACAAACGATTCCTCCAATAATTTTTTGGGTGGGTCTTCGTCTCCATGTGCAGGCTTTCTCTAGCCGCAGTGCGGGCTTCTCACTGCAGTGGCTTCTCCTGCCGTGGAGCTTGGTCTCCAGGCACACAGGCTCCGGTGGTGCAGACCAGAGCAGCAGGGCGCAGCGAGAGTTCAGCAGCCGTGGCTCACAGCCGCGTCAGAGCTCCAGCTCAACCACTGTGCCACATGGGCCTAGTTACTCTGCGGCAAGTGTAATCTTCCTGCATCTGGGATCAAACTCTCATCCCCTATGTTACCAGCTGGATTTTTATCCACTGTACTACAGGGAAGTCTTCCTCAAATAATTAATGAGATCTCTGAGTTATCCTCGTATAAGTCTTCTCGTAGATGCCTGATATGTTCAACTCATGTGGTCTCTCAACTTCATCCCTAACCCTTATGTGTTTGAACAGACCAAAGAAACACCCAGAGCAGAAGTTGTCCTTAGCACCCAGCTGGAGCTTTGGTTTGGCTCCCAGACCCTCAGAGCTCAGTATGGTACAGAAGAGACAACTCTTCTCCTAGCTCCAGCAGTGAGTCCAATAACCTACACCTCAGTGGCCACTCCTGCCCCACCACTGCCCGGAAGGGGCACATTAACGGCTCAGGCTTCCAGTCTCAGGGGCCTCTGTCCAGAAGGCAAACGGGCCATATCTGCTTGGTGAGACCTGGATGGGGAGTATAGTGGGGTCAGAATAGCACTGACTGAGCCTTCCACAGACCCTGTCTTGAGAAACCAGTTCTAAAAAAGAAAAAAAAAAACCCAAACCTGATCTGTAGAGATTTCTGCAGTACGAAAACCACTACAGCAGCTAATTGCAAGCTACCAATGGATTTACTACTCTCCTGAGAAATCTGTATGCAGGTCAAGAAGCAACAGTTAGAACTGGACATGGAACAAAGGACTGGTTCCAAACTGGGAAAAGACTACACCAAGTCTGCATATTGTCACCCAGATCATTTAGCTTATATGCAGAGTACATCATGAGAAATGCTGGGCTGGATGAAGCACAAGCTGAAATCAAGATTGCCGGGAGAAATATCAACAAACTCAGATACGCAGATGACACCACCCTTATGGCAGAAAGCGAAGAAGAACTAAAGAACCTTTTGATGAAAGTGAAAGAGGAGGGTGAAAAAGCTGGCTTAAAACTCAACATTCAGAAAACTAAGATCATGGCATCCAGTCCCAACTCTTCATGGCAAATAGATGGGGAAACAGTGACAGACTTTATTTTGGGGGGCTCCAAAATCACTGCAGATGGTGATTGCAGCCATGAAATTAAAAGGCACGCTTGCTCCTTGGAAGAAAAGCTATGACCAACCTAGAGAGCATATTAAAAAGCAGAGACATTACTCGGCCAACAAAGGTCCATCTAGTCAAAGCGATGGTTTTTCCAGTACTCATGTATGGATATGAGAGTTGGACTATAAAGAAAGTAGAGAGCAAATAATTGATACTTTTGAACTGTGGTGTTGGAGAAGACTCTTGAGAGTCCCCTGGACGGCAAGGAAATCAAAGCAGTCCATCCTAAAGGAAATCGGTCCTGAATATTCATCGAAAGAACTGATGCTGAAGCTTTGGTTACCTGATGCGAAGAACAGACTCATCTGAAAAGACCCTGATGCTGGGGAAGATTGAAGGCAGGAGGAGAAGGGGATGACAGAGGATGAGATGTTGGATGGCATCACCAACTCGATGAACATGACTTTGAGTAAACTCTGGGAGTTTGTGATGGACAGGGAAGCCTGGCATGCTGCAGTCCATGGGGTCTCAAATAGTCAGACACAACTGAGCTACTGAACTGAACTGAATGCATTTAACACTCCTGAACTGTGAACACTTGGCTGTCTTGATGAGCTGCCACAGGCTGTCTGCAGCACGCTGTTGCCCCTTCCTGTGCTGCTCACCGTGGCTCCCAGAAGTCCTTGATGCAGGGACAGTTTAATTTCGTCTCGATCTCTGGCAGGTGTCTGACAAATAACCTAGGAAAACTGGGTCCCAGACCACAGGGGAAAGCAGCAGACAATATAAAGCCTTGATGTCTGAAAGGGTTTTTTTCTTCCAAGGAGTTCAAAGCAGTTGCTGTGTTGGATTTGACATTATCCTCCCAAAAACTCTGGGAAAGTAGAGACTCAGCAGGAAGAATTCTGGTATCCCTTTCTGAAAGATGGGACACTGAGGTCCAGAGAGCTTAGCTTGGTCAAGGCCACCAGCAGTTTGGAACAGAGGTTCGAGTGGGAAGCCCAATTAGGCCTCCCAGTCTCAACCCCGCAACGCTCCCCGCACCCTGCCTTGTCATGACCCCACAGCAGGAGGCAGATGGGGTGGAAAAGCATGAGCTCTCCCTGTGGTTTTCCCAGACAGAACCCAGGTCTCTGCTTCCCAGCTCTCCCAGTCTCAGACCACACACCCTCCGTGCCTCCAGGGGAGCTGGCCCGACAGGCTTCCCTTGGGGCTGCGCCAGCTCTGTCTCCGCTCATTAGCAGGTCTGTTTCCAGGTGGATCCACCGTGGGGTCATTAAAGCAATAAACAAGTTCCCGATTGTTGGTGGGCTGAACCTGGCACCCACTGATCCCTGCATTGTGCAGAGTTCCAGCGGGCCCACACAGCCCCTGAAACAATGGCTCACTTCCTCCCAGGAAGCCGCAGACCCGAGCCAGTCTCCTGGGCTCGCCCACGTGCTCTGGCCAAGTCATTGTCTTCAAGTCGCCCGGGTCCAGCCATTCCCATGACCAGGGTAATTGTATGCTCTTTGCCGTCCAAGAGTAGGGGGAAATACGGGGCTGGGGGCAGAGAGCCATAACTCCCTTAAGAATGCTCTTGCCCAAATCCCCACCGTCTCTGACCAGGAGGTCTGTGGTCTCTGCTGCCTACCTGAATTCCATGCTTTAGCCTTTCCCTAGAACTGGGGTGTAAAGAAGACTCTAGAAACAAATGCAGGGCAGGAGCCCTAGCCAAGCTTCCCAACCCTCCTGGCACCTTTTTACATGTTTAGCTAGGATTGTTTCCTATGTCCCCAAATGGTTTGCATATATATCTCCCCAGGGAAGGGCAGGGCCCATGAATATTGTGAGCAGCAAGGTTATCCAGTCTTCCAGAGAGTCATTCGCCTGGTGGGAAGGAACAGCTCAGGCTGTTCTTTCACAAGGGATTCCAACAGATAACCAGTGGTGCCCTAAGACACAATCATTGCCAATCTGGATTGTTTTAAACACTTCTATTGTGGATTTCCTAGGTAGAATGATGTCTCAGGGACAGGAGAGGACCTGGGACAGAGGGAGCTAGGATCTGAAAAGAGGATGAGCCTCAGGTGGGGAGAGATCAAGAAGTTTAGGCCAGGAACTTCATATACAGGCCAGAGAGCCTGGCCCCTACGGTCCACAGGATGAGAAGTGTTGAGGTCTGGAGGCAGAGGTGCCAGAGACTCTGTGTGCAATTTCTTACCCTTGCCAAGACCCGGAAGAGCTGGTGAGGCTGACGTGTTTAATCGAGGGCCAACTCTGCCTCAGCTGAACATAATTTGCTAAGACTGCTCAGCTTTGGCCCCAAGCCCTTACCTGGGAAGAAACACACCACTTATCCTTAAAGCCAGCTGGTCGGGGGTACAGGAGGTTCTGTATTGTGGAGGCAGATGAGCAAAGGCCTGGCTGGAGGTGACAGGTGGGGAGGACCTGCTGGGAAAGAGATCTTTCGCGGAGAAAGGAGTCACCGTTGTGGGATGGCTTTGGGTAAAGATGTTGGCAATACGCTGAAGGGAATGGGAAGATGGAGGCTGAGAGCAGGTTCAAACTCCACTCCTTCAGTGTAGGATTTGGCCAACATTTCTTTTTTTCTTTTTAAATTAATTTTATTGAGGTATAATTTACTGAAAGTAAAGCATACCATTTTTAAGTGTTTTGACAAATTTTCAAACCTATGTGACCACCGCCGCAATTAAAATATAGAACACTTCTGTTGTCCCCAAAAGGTTCCCTCCAACCACTGGCCCCAGGCAACAACTCCCTTGTTTTCTGTCACCATAGACCAGCTTTGCAAATTCAAGATTTTCAAATAAACAGAACCATGGAGCGTGTGTCTTGTCCCTCGCTTCTCCCGGTTGTTGCACGAACCCGTACTTTCTCTTTTCATTGCTGAGTAGTATCTCATTGTGTGACTTTACCACAGTTTATATGCTTGTTCATGGACATCTGGATTATTTCCACTTTGAGGCTGTTATAAATAAAATTTCCTTCAACATTAGTATAAAAGTCTTTGTGGGTTTATATTTTCATTTCTCTTGGGTATTTATCTAGTAGTGACTTGGGCATACATCCAGTAGGATCATATGGTGAGTGTATGTTAATTTTATGAGAAATTGTCAAAATCTTTTCCAAAGAGGCGATAGCATTTTATGTGCCCATCAACAATATGAATGTTCCAGTTCCTCGGCATCCTTGCTCACACTGCATTGTTCGTCTTTTTTCTTTTAGTCGTTCCAATAGGAGTATAATAAACGCTCACTGCATTTTTCATTTTCATTTCCTTGATGACTAATGATTTTGAATATGCCTTACTGGCCATTCACAGATTTTCCTCGGTGAAGTGATTGTTCAAATATTTTGTTCATTTTTTATTTTTTAAAAATTGGGTTGTTTGCCTTCTTATTGAAACATAAATTCTTTACATATTCTGAATATAAGACCTTTGTCAGATATATGTATCATAAATACTTTTTTTCAATAGTATTTACTTCCCTTTTTGGCCTGTGACTTCCTTGTTTGTTTTCTAAAAGTGTCCTTGGAAAAGCAGAGGTTTCTAATTTCAGTGGAGTCAAATTTACTCTTTTTTTATGTTCTTAGAAATCTTTAATAACTCCAAGGTCACAAAGTTTTTTTTTATGTTTTATTTTAGAATTTTTATTATTATTCCTTTTATGTTTAGATCTAGGATCTATTCTAGTTTATTTTTGTATGTGTTATCAGGCTGTGGTCAAGGTATATTTTTTTTCCATGAGAGTATACAGTTGTTCCGGAGAAGGCAATGGCACTCCACTCCAGTACTTTTGCCTGGAAAATCCCAAGGACAGAGGAGCCTGGTAAGCTGCAGTCCATGGGGTCACTAAGAGTCGGACACAACTGAGTGACTTCACTTTCACTCTTCACTTTCATACATTGGAATGGGAAATGGCAACCCACTCCAGTGTTCTTGCCTGGAGAATCCCAGGGACGGGGGAGCCTAGTGGGCTGCCGTCTCTGGGGTCGCACAGAGCCGGACACGACTGAAGCGACTTAGCAGCAGCATACAGTTGTTCTGGTCTTCCCTGGTGACTCAGACAGTAAACCATTTGCCTGTGATGCAGGAGACCAGAGTTTGATTCCTGGGTCGGGAAGTTCCCCCAGAGCAGGAAATGGCACCTGGAGAATCCCACGGACAGAGGAGCCTGGTGGGCTACAGTCCATACGTGGGGTTGTAAAGAGTTGGATATGACTGAGCTACTAACACAACAGAAAGTTGGTCTAGCTTCATTTGTTGGAAAGATACCCTTTCCTCTTTAAATTACTGTGGCCCTTTTGTCAAAATCAGTTGAGGAAGTCTGTGTAGACCTACTTATGAACTATCTGTATGTCTGTCTTTACACCAATACCACACTGACCTCATCACTATGGCTTGAGAGTTTGTCTTGAAGTCAAGTAATATATCCTACTTTGCTCTTCTTTTTCAAGATAGTTTTGAATATTCTAGGTCCTTTGAATTTCCATGTAAATTTTAAAATCAGGTTCTCATCTTATTGTTGTTTTTAAAAATTTGTATTTCCTTGTTTGGGGCTATGATGGGTCTCTGTTGCTGCACTCCGGCTTTTCTCTGGTTGGGGCAAGCAGAGGCTACTCTTCACTGCAGTGTGCGGGCGTCTCACTGCGGTGGCTTCTCCCATGGATTCTAGGGCACCCAGTCTTCAGTGGTTCATGGTATAGTTGTGCCACGACATGTGGAATCTTCCCAGAGTAGGGATTAAACTTGTGTCCCCCACACTGGCAGGCAATTCTTAACCCCGGACCACTAGGGAAGTCCCTCCATGTAAATTTCAGAATAAACGTGTCAATTTCTGCAAAAATTACTGGATGGCTATCTTAGTCCCTTGGCCTGCCAAAACAGAATACCATAGGCTTAAACAACAAAAATTTATTTCTCAGTCTAAGATCAGCAGACTAGCAGATTCAGTGTCTGGTGAGAGCCTGCTTCCTGGTTCATAGATGCCATCTTCTCACTGCGTCCTGACATAGCAGAAGGGGCAAGGGTTCACTCTGGGAATTTCTTATAAGGGCACTAAACCCTTTTGTGAAGGCTCTGCCCTCATGACCTAATCACCTCCCAAAGGTGTCACCTCCTAATGCAATCACACTGGGTTTAGGGTTTCAATACATGAATTTGGAGGGGGGAACACTTCGGTCCATAGCAGTGATTTTGATTGGGATTGCGTAGAATCTATAGGTTGATCTGGGGAGCATTAATGGTCTTACAATATTGAGTCTCCCCATCCATGACAATTGTGTATCTCTTCATTTCGATCTTTAACTTCTCTCAGCAATGTTTTGCAGTTTTCCATGTAAATGTCTTAGACAACTTTCATTAAACTGATCTCTAGGTATTACGTGTTTGTTGATGCTACTGTAAGTGGTATCTTTTCATTTTATATTCCAATAGTTTGTTACAAGTATATAGAAATATGACTTATTTTGTATTCTGATCTTGTATTCTGCAACTGTGAACAATTGACTTATTAGTTCTAACAATTTTTGGTAAATCTGTTAGTTTTCTACACACATATCATTTTAATTGTGAATAAAGTCAGTTTTATTTGTTCTTTTACACTTTTTATGCCTTGTACACCTGGACTATCCCACTTGGTCCTGTGTGTTATCCTTTTTTATATTGCTGGGTTCTATTTGCAAGAACTTTGTTAAGGCTTTGTGTCTGTGTTCAAGGGATATTACTCTGCAGTTTTCTTTCCTTGTAATATCTTTTATTGTGGCATCAGGGTAATTCTGGACTCATAAAATGAGTTGGGAAATGTTTCTTTTCCCTCTGTTTTCTGAAACAATTAATGTATTATTAGTATTATTTCACCCATAAATAATTGATAGAATTTTGTCAGTTTCTTAAAAAATTATGAACTCAAGTCTTTAATAGAGGTCTACTCGGATTTTCTATATCTTCTTGGGCCAGTTTTCCTAATGTGTATTTCAAGTAATTTGTTCATTTTATGTAACTTGCGAAATTTATTCTAAAAAGTTAATAATTGTTATTAATAATAACAATTATGTTGTTAATAATACTTCCTTTTATCCTTTTAATATCTATAGGATTTGAAGTGATGAGCCCTCCCTTTCATCCTGATGTTGATATTTTTGTGTGTCTTCCCTTTTTTTCAAGTGTTGTGTCTTTCCTCTTTTTTTTTAATCTAGCTAGGAGTTTATCAATTATATTGATCTTTTCAAAGAATCAGGCTTTGCTTTCATTGATTTTCTTTATTGTTGGTCTGTTTCTTATTTCACTAATTTCAACTCTTATCTTTATTATTTTCTTCCCAACATTGCTTTTTGAAGGTCATAGAATGGCATAAGTTCCCACTCCCATCTTCAGTCATAAGATGTCTGAATGGAAAGGGGTTTTAGTCAAAACTTGTCCAGCCCCTTCAATTTTACTGGTGAACAGAAATCTGAGGGGGCAGTAATTTTCCTCAGGCCACTTAGTTTTCTTCCAAGGCCAACTCATTTATTCATTTGCTTATTCATTCCTTCCTTAATACATTCTTTTCAAACATTTTAAGACTTTTTTGCATTTATTGTAATACTGCTTTAGTTTTTGGCTGCAAGGCATGTGGGACTCTAGTTCTTCAACCAGGGATCGAACCCGTGCCTCCTGCACTGGACGGTTAAGTCTCAACCACTGGACCACCAGGGAAATCCCCATGAATATATTCTTATTCAGGACTTCCCTGGTGGTCTAGAGGTTAAGAATCTGCCCCCCAAAGCAAAGGACACAGGTTTGATCCCTGGTCCTGGAAGATTCCACATGCTAAGGGGCAACTAAGCCCACACACCACAACTACTGAGCTAGTGTGCCTAGAACCCATGCTCTGCAACAACAGATGCCACTGTAATGAGAAGCCTCTGTACTGCAACTAGAGAGTAGCCCTTGCTTTGCACAACTAGAGAAAGCCCACACGCAGCAACAGAGACCCAGTGCAGCCACAAATAAAGAAATAAAATTTAAAAATAAACATATCACTCCTTGTAAGTGAAAATCAAATATCTTATTCATGTGAAATATATTTGTTGATCTTGTCCTATGAATCAGAGATTGTTCTGTTCTAAGAACAAAGTTGAATAAGTTTGTCTCTAGGTTCAAAAATCTCCCAGGCTAATGATGGAGATAACAAGTAATCAGACAATTACAATACAGTGCCAAATGCTGTAACAGAGGTGTTCTCTGGTGCCACGGATGGCTTATATGAAGATAAGGGTGGAGGTTGGGGTTGGTCAGTAAAGACTTCAGACAAGACACGAAGGCAGGAGGAGAAGGGGATAATTGAGGACAAGATGGTTGGATGGCATCACCAACTCAATGGACATGAGTTTGATCAAGATCTTGGAGATGGTGAAGGACAGGGAAGCCTGGTGTGCTGCAGTCCATGGGGTCACAAATAGGTGGGCATGACTGAGCAACTGAACAAATATATGTAATTGAGTTTATTTTAAGAAAGGTATAAAAGGGAGTTAGAGAAAGAGAAGAGGTGGAGTCAAATGAATAAGGGTTTTCATCCTGGGCCTCCTATCCAGAGGCCTCAGGAGCTCTGCCATGGATTTGTCCGATTCTTTCACGTCAATAAGTTGTTCTTGTGAGCCACTCCCATGCTGTAGATTCACTGTCAAGTTTCATAGCTTTCTCTCTATCTCTTATAGCAAGGCTTCTCCGCCATTGATTTATATCCTCAAAGAGCCCATCCATGGTACGGATTCTGTTTAGGGTCCCATATGCACCTTCCACATCCCCTTCCTGTGGCATCATAGTCCTGGTAATGAACTTTAGATGTTTTGCTATGACCCTTGGAGTTCAGTCTCTAGTCCACAGGACCCCTTAGTGCCCAGCCAACTGGAAGCCCAGGCAAGACCAAATGGATTCACCAGGCAAAATAACTCTTCTTTGCTTCAGAAGAAGTTTTGTGAATCTACTAAATATTTGTTTTAAATAAGGCAAATAGAAAGCAATGCAAATCTCAATAAGCAGTCATCATTAATTAGCTAATTTTGTGTCTAGTCATGACAGGAAGTTTGGGAGAATAAAAATTATGTATTCAATCATGATTGAATCAGATGATTCAATTATGCTTTCCAGAGGATAAATATTCTCTCAGATTCTCGTTTACATTCTGACTTCCTTTTTTGCAGGTGGCTGATCCCCTCCAGAGAAGGTAAATATATGTAGAAGCTGTGGCATTATCTTACTAGTATTGACATCTTATCTATTATCTCCTTACCTACTGCTGCATAAAAAATCACCCCCAAACTTTGCATCTCAAAATAATAAACAGTGTTACCTCACACAGTTTCTGAATTTTAGGGATCCAGATGTGCTTCAAATCCTGAAAGATGATGCTGTGAAAGTGCTGCACTCAATATGCCAGCAAATTTGGAAAACTCAGCAGTGGCCACAGGACTGGAAAAGGTCAGTTTTCATTCCAATTCCAAAGAAAGGCAATGCCAAAGAATGCTCAAACTACCGCACAGTTGCACTCATCTCACATGCTAGTAAAGTAATGCTCAAAATTCTCCAGGCCAGGCTTCAGCAATATGTGAACTGCGAACTCCCTGATGTTCAAGCTGGTTTTAGAAAAGGCAGAGGAACCAGAGATCAAATTGCCAACATCATGGAAAAAGCAAGAGAGTTCCAGAAAAACATCTATTTCTGCTTTATTGACTATGCCAAAGCCTTTGACTGTGTGGATCACAATAAACTGTGGAAAATTCTGACAGAGATGGGAATACCAGACCACCTGACCTGCCTCTTGAGAAATCTGTATGCAGGTCAGGAAGCAACAGTTAGAACTGGACATGGAACAACAGCCTGGTTCCAAATAGGGAAAGGAGTACGTCAAGGCTGTATATTGTCACCCTGCTTATTTAACTTATATGCAGATTACATCATGAGAAACGCTAGGTTGGAAGAAACACAAGCTGGAATCAAGATTGCCGGGAGAAATATCAATAAGCTCAGATATGCAGATGACACCACCCTTATGGCAGAAAGTGAAGAGGAGCTAAAAAGCCTCTTGATGAAAGTAAAAGAGGAGAGTGAAAAAGTTGGCTGAAAGCTCAACATTCAGAAAACAAAGATCATGGCATCTGGTCCCATCACTTCATGGGAAATAGATGGGGAAACAGTGGAAACAGTGTCAGACTTTATTTTTTGGGCTCCAAAATCACTGCAGATGGTGACTGCAGCCATGAAATTAAAAGATGCTTACTCCTTGGAAGAAAAGTTATGACCAATCTAGACAGTATATTCAAAGGCAGAGACATTACTTTGCCAACTAAGGTCCGTCTAGTGAAGGCTATGGTTTTTCCTGTGGTCATGTATGGATGTGAGAGTTAGACTGTGAAGAAGGCTGAGCGCCGAAGAATTGGTGCTTTTGAACTGTGGTGTTGGAGAAGACTCTTGAGAGTCCCTTGGACTGCAAGGAGATCCAACCAGTCCATTCTGAAGGAGATCAACCCTGGGATTTCTTTGGAAGGAATGATGCTAAAGCTGAAGCTCCAATACTTTGGCCACCTGATGCGAAGAGTTGACTCATTGGAAAAGACTCTGATGCTGGGAGGGATTGGGGGCAGGAGGAGAAGGGGACGACCGAGGATGAGATGGCTGGATGGCATCATGGACTCGATGGACGTGAGTCTGAGTGAACTCCGAGAGTTGGTGATGGACAGGGAGGCCTGGCGTGCTGCGATTCATGGGGTCGCAAAGAGTCGGACACGACTGAGCGACTGAACTGAACTGAACCGAACTGAGCTGTGTGCTTAGCTGAGTGATTCTGGCTCAGATTCTCTTAGGAGATCTCTTCAGAAGTTATCAGCCAGAGCTGTAATCTCTGAAGACTTGACTTGGCTGAAGGGTTGGCTTCTAAATCCCTTCACATGCCCGCCGGCAAGAGGCGTGGTTCCTCACCACATGGGCCTTTCCAAAATGCTGCCTGACATGGCAAGGGACTTCTCTCGGAGTGAATGACCCAAATGCCAATCTGTTATGACATGATCTCCAAATTATATGTTGTCACTTCTTCCTTAATCTGTCCATCAGAAATGAGTCACTACGTCCAGCTCAGCTCACACTCATTGGAAAGGGATTACAAAAGGACAAGGGCATGCAGGCCTAGAGATGAGGATCATTGGGAATCCATCTTGGAGACTTACTCCCACAGATACCCTCACAGACTGACTACGATTTTAAGGGTTTGGAAGCTTAGTGACATTGAGGATGAAATGGCCAATTCACTTTTGTCTTATTTTCCACATAGAACCTAATTCTTAGAAATGAAATTATTTTATAAATCTCCTCTTTATAGATATTATACTATTACATCCTAAAATAAAACATAATAGGAGTTTAGGGCCAAGATGGTGGCATAGAAAGACCTTGAGCTCACCTCCTCCCACGGGGCACACCAAAATTACCACTATTTTCAGAGAAACTATTGTTGAGAAGAACTGGAAGACTAGCAGAAAACAGTTTCTGCAACTAAAGAGAAAGAGAAAAACTACAACATGATGGGTAGGAGGGCAGAGACATGGTATCATCAAGACCCACACCCCAGGGTCACATACAGGAGGATGATCACAATTGCAGAGATTCTCCCTGAGGAGTGGGTGATCTGAGCCCCACATCAGGCTCCCCAGTCTTGGGGTTTCCTGCATCAGGAGGATGAGCCCCCAGACTGTTTGGCATTGGAAGCGAATGGGACTCATTTGGGGGGAGAGCCAGGGGACTGTGGAAAATGAAATCTTCACTCTTAAAAGCCACACACAAAATCTCACCTGCTCTGGGACCCAGGGCAGAAGCAGTGATTGAAGGGAACTGATCAGAACCACCTGCTGATCTTGCAAAGCCTCCTGGAGAGGCAGGAGGAAACTGGAGCTCAACCTGAGGACAAAGACACTGGCGATAGCCATTTGGGGGAGTTCATTCCACCATGAGGACACTGGCTCTTATAAGCGCCACTTTGGACTCCTCCCTCTAGCCTACTAGGGCTGGGACTCAGCCCTGCCCACCCCCTATGAGCCCCAGTACTGGGATGTTTTAGGCCATCCAAATACCTGGGCAGACTCACAGCCCCACCTACCAATAGACCTAATCCCTTAAGACCCCCTGAGCCTGTAGCAGCACTGAGAGGGCCCTAGAGGGCCCAGGGCCCAGCCCCAAATACCAGTTCACTGGCACTAGTCCTGGGATCCCTAAGGTCCTACAGCAGAGACCCCAAGACCCAGCCTCACTCTTCAGTGGAAAGCCACCAGCCCTGGGATCTCACGGACCCTGGCTCTACCCACCAGCAGCAGAAACCCAGCCCTAGGACTATGACAGCTCTGCAGCTTCCCAAACCAGGATGCAGCCCACCCACAAGCAGGCCAGCACCAACTCCAGGACCCCCTAGACTCCAGCCCCACTCACCAGCAGGCCAGACACCTTGGACCCTCAGCCAGCTGCCCTACGGTCCAGCCCCACTCACTGTCACCAGCAGGCCAACACCCCAGACCCTACAGTCAGCCAGGTCAGCAACTGGCCCTGCCTACCAGCAGATTGACACTAGATCCAGGACCCTCAGCACTCACAACCTTCCACCACAGAGCCCAGCTCTATGTACCAGTGGTCCAGCACCAGCCCCAGGGTCCTTCAAGGCCCTGCAGCTAACAGCCCCGTGACCTGGCCCTGCCAAACAGTGGCCTGCAGGCTCTGCACAAAAAGGGCCTGGCAACCAACAAGACCAGGGTTCAGCCATGCTTATCAAACAGCCCATAGTAGTCTATAGTAGTCAGTCACCACAGGAAGACCTGTGCAGCACAAACACAGGGTACCCGTAGGAAGCACAGCTCTGGTGACCAGAAGGGAAAGCACTGCTGGGGCATATAGGGTCTTCAAAAGGCCATTTCTCCAAGGCTGAGAAACGTAACCAGCCTGCCAGATACATAGAAATAAAAATAGCAAATTAGAGGTGACAGAGGAATATTTTCCAAATGAAAGAACAAGATAAAACCCCAGAAGAAGAGCTAAGTGTAGTGGAAATAGCAATCTACTCAACAGAGAGTTCGAGGTAATGGTCACAAAGACATTCAAAGAACTTGGGAGAGAATGGATGAAGATGAACAGAGTGAGAAGTTGGACGTTTTTAACAGAAAATATAAAAAGAACCAAACAGAGATGAAGAATACAACAACTGAAATTAAAAATACAAGATTTCCCTGGTGGTCCCATGGTTAAGAGTCTGCCTTCTAATGCAAGGGACATACGTCCCATCCCTGGTCTGGGAACTAAAATCCCACATGCCAGAGGGCATCTAAGCCTGCACCTCAACTACTGAGCTTATCCTGCATGCCACAGCTAAGACCTGATGCAACCAAGTAAATAAACAAACAAAATTTTTTTTAATAGAAGGAATCAACAGTAGATTAAATGATACAGAGGAACAGATCAACAAGCTGGAAGACACTGTAGTGGAAATCATTGAAGCTGAAGACAAAAAAGAAAATAAAAAGAAATAAGGAGAGTTTAAGACAACTCTGGAACAACATCATGCAAACTAATATTCACATTACAAGGATCCCAGAAAGAGAAGAGAGAGAGGAAGACTCAGAGAGCGTATTTGAAGACACAATAGATGAAAACTTCCCTAATTCAGGAAAAGAAAGAGATATCCAGGTCCAGGAACACACACAGTGTCTCAAATAGGATCAGAGGACCACACCAAGACACACCATAATTAAAATGAAAAAAATAAAATAAAAGAGAATATTAAATGTGGCGAGAGAAAAGCAACAAGTTACATACAAGGGTGACTCTCAGGTGACTTTTTAGCAGAAATTCTGCAGGCCAGGAGGGAGTGGTCAAGAAACATGAAAATTACAAATGGAACATCTCACTGGTAAAGGCTAATATATAGTAAATGGAGTAAAACAGCCATATATAAAGCTAATAGGAAGGTTAAAAGACAAAAGCAGTCAAACCAGCAATAAGTAGTTAAGGGATACAGAAAATAAAAAGATATTAAAAATGATGTCAAAAACATTAAATGTGATGAGTATGGGAGGAGTAAAAATGCGGATTTGTTGAAATGCGTTTGAATTTAAGAGATTAGCAACTTAAAATCATCACACACATATATATAGATTGCTATGTACAGTGTGGGGAATATGTTGCATAACTATACCCTACCTTTGTATAGTGACATATCATAACTAGACTTATTGTGGTGATCATTTTGAGATGGATAGAAATGCTAAATCACTATGTTACGTCACAGGAACTAACATACTACTGAAGGTCAATTAAACTTCAAAAAAAAAAAAAAAGCAGGGGCATAGGATAAACTGAGAGATTGACATATGTACATTACTGGGCTTCCCAGGCTGCGCTAGTGGTAAAGAACCCACCTGCCAATGCACGAGATTTGGGAGATATAGGTTTTATCCCTGGGTCGGGAAAATCCCCTGGAGGAGGGCATGGCAACCCACTCCAGCATTCTTGCCTGGAGAATCTCATGGACAGAGGAGCCAGATGGGCTATAATCCACAGGGTGGCAAAGAGTTGGACACGACTGAAGTGTCCATGCATGCACATATGCACACTGCTGCTGCTGCTAAGTCGCTCCAGTTGTGTCTGACTCTGTGCAACCCATACATGGCAGCCCACCAGGCTCTGCCGTCCCTGGGATCCTCCAGGCAAGAACACTGGAGTGGGTTGCCATTTCCTTCTCCAATGCATGAACGTGAAAAGTGAAAGTGAAGTCACTCAGTCGTGTGCGACTCTTAGTGACCCCAGGGACTGCAGCCCACCAGGCTCCTCCATCCATGGGATTTTCCAGGCAAGAGTACTGGAGTGGGGTGCCATTGCCTTCTCCGCATATGCACACTACTATATATAAAACAGAAAACTAGTAAGAACCTGCTGTACAAGAACTTTCTTGATGGCTCACTAGTAAAGAATCTGCCTGCAGTGCAGGAGACCCAGAATCTGCATGTTCCATCCCTGGGTCAGAACGATCCCCTGGAGGAGAAAATGGCAACCCACTCCAGTATTCTTGCCTAAAAAATCCCATGGATGGAGGTATCATAGCACAGGGAACTTGACCAAATATTCTTTAACAGCCTATATGAGAAAATGATCTAAAAATAGAGTTGATATATGTATATGAGTACTTTGCTGTGCATCTGAAACTAAGACAACATTGTAAATCAACTATACTCCAATGAAAAAATTTTTTTAAATAAGCAAATTCATACAAAAAGAGGTCAGATTTGTGGTTACCAAGGCTTCCCTTGTAGCTTGTCGGTAAAGAGTCTGCCTGCAATGCAGGAGACCTAGGTTCAATCCCTGGGTCGAGAAGATCCCCTGGAGAAGGAAATGGCAACCCATTCCAGAGTTCTTGCCTGGAGAATCCCGTGGATAGAGGAGCCTGGCGGGCTACAGTCTACAGGGGTCTCAAGAGTCGGATACAACTAAGCTACTAAGCACACACACACACACACACACAAAGGCAGGGGTGGCTGGAGGGAGAATTGAATGAAAGTAGTCAAAAGGTATGAAGTTTCACTTGTAAGATCAATAGATATGATGGATGTAATGTACAGCATGATAAATGCAACCGGCATTGCTGTGTGTTGCATACGAAAATATTAAGAGTAAACCCTAAAAGTTCTCATCACAAGAAAAAATATGTATTTTTTTCTGTTTCTTTAATTTTGTACCTAAACAAGATGTTGGATGTTCACTAAACTTTGTGGCAATCATTTCATGACATATGTAAGCCAAATTATCATGCTGTACATCTTAAATTTATAAGGGCTGTAAGTCAATTGTATCTCAATAACACTGGAAGGAGAAAAAAATAGGAGTTTTTACTGAGAACCCTGTCCAGCTCTGTGTTCAGAGAGCTACCTTTGGTACTTATCTATCGAGAACGACCTATCAGGAGGCAACTTCAAGGAATGTTTTGGAAGGATGTAACTATTATCTTTTGTTGGTTTAGAATTATGCAGAATTATGACTCAATTTGTTTATTGTAAGGGCTTAAGATCTAGACGGGAATGGGCATGAGAGGTATTATGGACTGAATGTGTCTTCCCCCAATCCAAGATGAAGCCCTAACTGCTCAGTGTGATGGCATCTTGATAGGAGACCTTTGGAAGGTAATTAGGTCTAGAATTGATAAGATCATGAGGGTAGGGCCCCCATAATGGGAACTAGTGTTCTTATAAGAAGAGATATGAGGGTTCTCTCTCTTCACCAAGCTCAGATAGAAGAATTCAACAGCTTTCAAGCCAGGGAGAGAGTTTTCATCAGGAATTCAATCATCAGGTACCTAGACCTTGAACTTCCAGTCTCCAAAACTGTGAGAAGTGAATTTCTGTTGTTTAGGCCACCCAGTCTATGGCATCTTGTTACAGTAGCCCAAGCAAACAATTAAAAGGGGTTACTGTCGTCTGATTGAGTAGAAGCAAGACTAAATTCACAGTGTTAGGATTCTACTGAATTTTCAGTGGTGGAAGAATCTGCAGGCTTTCACAGCAGCCTCTGTCTGCAGAGGGGCTGGGCTGATGGCAGGGAGTTCCAACAGCTGAGGAAGTAACTGAAAATGTGACTCGGGAGCATGAAAGTAAACATTTTAAGGGCCAACTTGGACTTCTAAGCCAACAGTAGAAAATCTGGAGAGGAATCACACTGCTGGTTGGAGGGGTGGGATCAGTATAGTCATTAGTGTAGATTCCTCTGATCAAAGATTGTTTTTAACAGAATAGGTTCTTCTGTTTGCATAAATCATTTTGTCATGAAAAAGATTTTTAAAGTGGGAACAGGAGCTAAGACCTAGCTTACTTTTCCAGATTCAAGAGAAGAAGATGCAGCCAGGAGGCTTGTATAGTCATGAAATGCGGCAGCTCGTCCACCTTCATGCACCTGGTGACAAGGAAGGGCTCTCTTTCTTCCCTACAGGAGCAACCCAGCAGGAATATGTCTAATTCTTCTCTGAAACTGCTCGGAAGAACATCATTCCAGGCTCACCGCAAAAGAAGGGAAAGTCTGGGGGGAGATGTCCATGCTAAAGAGAACTGACTCAGCTGCTATAACAAAGGCCAATGTCACCATTGCTTACCCGATCTATCAGTTTATTAGTGTCTCCTGTAAGTGTTCAAAACTAGCATGAGAGTATCCTTTTTTCATGCCCCAAGTCATGGCCTGAAATACCTAATACAGTTCCTGCCACCATGCACACATTCTAGCCAGGAAAAGGGAGAAAGAACGGACAGGATACATCCTTTCTTGTTAAAAACATGACCAGGGAGTTTCATGTATTATTAGTACTTTGTGTAGGTCTTACAGGGCAGAACCAGGAAGTTGGGTTATCACTTCTTACGTCCTATAGGGTAGAACCTAGGCATATGGCCATGTTTAGCTGCAAGAGAGGCTAGGAAGTGCAGTTGTTTGATTGGTAGTCAGTTTTTCAGCTAAAACTCATATTACTCTAGAAGAGGGAAACAGATGTTGTGGGACAAGTAGCAATCTCTGTCACAAAAACCTTCTGTAATCTTGCATGGAAGGAGGGCAAATCAGATTAGTCATAGATAAAGATCTTTTTATTAGATTATAAACTTATGACAACAAGGAGCCTAGCTCTTTTTGCTCTTCACTTTGCCATCATTGCCTAACACAATTCATGCACATAGTAGGTTCTCAATATTTATCAAATACATGAATGAATGAGAGGCAGCTAGGATGTTAAGTTTTCAGAAGACCCTCCACTGTGCCTCTTCCCAAGGACTGTTGTTGCAAGGATCCAGAATACTTGATTTCTTGTCAAGTTTAAACATGAGGAAGTATGCTGGAATCCCTTCACAAAGCAACATTTCCTACCCAGCATTGCCATCTTTATAAACAATGTGGTTTTTTTATAACTCTGGTCTAACATCTAGTGATGTCAAGTGTTGGATGACACAGTACGCACGGAGCAGTCTGACAGCATAAGACAGGAGAAAATTAGGCTCTCCCAGCAGCTTTAATGTGCTATTACTACAAGCAAACTTGATGGGTTCCTGGGAGGGTTTTATCCCAAGTTCTTCTATATTACACAGATTAATTCTTATAGATGGGAGGGCCCGTGTTGCAGCAAATGGGACATCTTCTGGGAGTTGCTGGGAGGGATCAGCTCAAGGAGGTAGAGCCTCCAGCCTCAGCTTGGGGGCTGGGTTAGCCTCCCAGCTCTCCCCTGGGGGCTATGTTTTCAGATTTAATAAGCTGAGAGAATCAAAAACAGTAAAATATGGAAGATAATACAACAGTCAACAGAAAGATAAAGTAAACTAAGAAGAAATAAAAAGATAGTAGTTTAAAAAAAAAAGGCAGCAGGCAAGTGACAATATGAACTAAAAATAAAAAAAGTAAGCTAAAAAGAAATTAAAAGGTGGAACAAAGGCACGATAAGGCAAAGGGTTAGAAATAACAGATGGAAAATAAAAATATAATAACAAAAGATCTAGAAGATGAGATAAAAGACATAGTATAAAATACTAGAAGAAAGAAAAAACGGGATTAAAAAATGACTGAGATAAGTAAAATCATTAAACTCACAAAATCAAAAGACTAAAGGGATTAAAACAATAAAACGTGTTAAACCAATACCAAAAGAAATAAAAAATTTAAAAGACTAGGCTCTGAGGGAAGAGAGTAATAGATCCATTTTGTTTCACGTTAAAATAAGGCTGCACTTCAAGGGCAAAACCCTTCCCCTCATTCAGACTCTTTCTTCTGAGTCCAGGCGGTCTCAAGGTTGTGCAGACCTCCCAACATAGTAATTAGCATCCGCAGCATTACATAGCATCTGGAGTAATTTGCTAGAGTTGCTCTAACAAAGTGCCACAAACTGGGTGGCTTAAACAGCAGAGCTTAGAGGTCCACGGTCACAGCGTTGGCAGGGTGGGCTCCTTGTGAGGGTGCAAAGGAAGAATCCACCCTGGCCCGCTCTCCCTGGCTGGGGACGCCCATCTTCTCCTGGCGTCTCTCCTCCATGTGCGTCCGCAGGCAAATGTTCCCTTCTGATAAAGACTACAGTTCTGTTGGATTCGAGCTCACCCTAATTACTCCATTTTAATTTAATTGCCTCTGTAAAGACCATATCTCCAAACATAGTCACATTCTAAGTATTAGGGGTTAGGATATATGAATTTGGGGGAAGGGCCCATAACAGCATCCCTACAAGTTGTTTCTGGGAGGATACCCTCTAGACAGAGAGATACAAGCAGAGAGCAGATTCTTCAACCTTTTGCCTAGTTTGGGGCCTTTGATGGAGCTGATTTTTTTTTTTTTGATTTCTGATTAATATTCTTCATTTCTCTTGGACCCACAGGGCAGTAAAGCTGAGTCCCAGAAGGATAAGCCTCTGCAGTCTGACCCATTTTCTCTCATGACTTTAGGGCAGCTGGGGGCAAGAAACGTCCTGGCAGCCCCTGTCCGGTGGCCAACAGAGAGGCCCACCCACGAGCCTGGGCTGGTGCGCCTGGCTTCTCCTGCCAAGACATTTCTGCTCTGGCTACAAACACCTTGCTAGATCGACGATGCCTTCTAATTCTCTGCAAACCCACAGCATGATCGCCAGCCAGGTTTTGGCGCTTGTAAGTCATTCTCTTCTGCCTTTTCCAAACAGGAAAGCCAGGGAGAGCTGGGCACTGGAACACCTCACTCTTAGGAATGAATGTTCTGTTCTTGGTTTCTCTCTGATGTGGAGCTCAGGACTGCGTGCAGCAAGAAAAGACTAGAACATCCTCCTCCTGGAGAGGAGGAAGCCCTGACCCACAGATCACCTAATTCAATTTCCTTGTTAATAGTTGAGGAAATAGAAGTTCAGGAAGGAAGGACTAGCTCCCAAGTGTTCTCTCCGTCTCCCACACGCAGGCACACACAGGCAAAGAGCAGGCCGTTGCCCAGGCCCCAGGGCGGCCTTCTGACAGAATAGCCTCCCGGGCCTTCAGCTTGTGCGTCTGTGCAGGGCCTTGCGCTCAGAAGGGCCCTGGGCTTGACTGACCGCTCTGCTGTCACCATCTTGAATTCTTAATCATTTGAAACAAAGGCACCACGTGTCATTTTGCAGTGTGCCCTGCAAGTTGTGGCAGCGGGCCCTGCCCCTCACCCCCACTTCCCACTGCGTTCTGATGAAGAAGGAAGCACAGGCCATCCAAGCTCTTCTTGGCCACGAGCTGGGGCAGAGACTTCGGGTACTCTTCTTAGCACAAGATAAGCCCTTCAGAGAAGGCGGAGGAAGGGAGGATGCCTTTGCTTCAGGCCCAAGGCTGTGGCTCTGGCCTCGGCTCCTCAGCGAGTCCTCAGCTGGGGCATGAGCCTCAGTCACTCCCATCAGATCTCTGGCCTGCCAAGATGGCCTGTCCCAGCCCTGTTCCTTTCCAAAGCCCCTCAGTCTCCCTGGCAGAAACCCAAGGGGGCGGGAGAGGGGAGGGATGAAAGGAAAGTGAAAGTCTCAGCCTCTCTGGATAGCCCTTCTCCTCCTCCTCCCCCCTCCCCCTGCCCCCTGCCGTTGCCACGGAGACCAGAACAAAGCCTCTCTTTCCCCTCTTTTCTGGATTGTTAATTGTCTTTACTCCATGGTGCCTTTGTTAATTGTTGCCAGTCCCTCCCAGGATGAGGATCTAGGTCTCCTCAAGACAGGAAAGAGCAGGGGAAAAAAAGTTAGGTGGTGGGGGTGGGGCAGGGCAAGCCAGGTGTGGGGGTGGGGATGCAGGGAGGAGGCTACCGCGGGCTTTTCTGAATCATCCCGGCTTCTAGGAAGCATACACCCTCTTCACCTCTGTCCCTCAATCAAGTGCCTTTTGAGGTGGGCCCCAGTGACCGCCCCCCCCCTCTATGGGAAGGGATAGGAAAGAACAGAAAGAGAAAAGAGAAAAAGCAGCCGCTGTGCATATGTGCCGCGTGTGCATGTGTGCGTGCTTGGGTGTCTGGCAGGTGCCCTCTCAGAGGGAGGTGGCTGTCTTGGCAGTGCACCCATTCCAGTCGGCCAGTGAGACATGCCAGTGAGACACGCGACTTGGTTTTATCCCCAACTTTTAGGATTACTAGTGATTAGACTTACAGAGAGAATGTGTGCTAGCTCGGGAGGTGAGAATGCCTACGCCAGCTCTCTTCCCCCTGCGTGAGTCCCCATAGTAGCTACACACGTGAAGAATGGAGCAAAGAAGTTTCAGAAGCATGCACGAGTGTATGTGTGCGTGTGTTTGTGTATAAAAAGGACCCAAGTCATAGCATTAGCACACTCAAGAGCGGGGTCACTGTCTTTGCGTGCGTGTCTTTGCATACGCACGTGGGTCAAGTGATAGTGATGGGCTGAGAGTGATATGGGTCTATCCTTTCATGGGAGAAAGTCCTGTTGGGTGACAGGAGGTTGACTTTCACATAGAAGCAAAGAGCTGTTTCTACTTCTGGGGTCTAAGCTAGAATCTAGGCTGTTAAATAATACTCAAGTGTTACTTTATACGGTTCGGAGTCTGAGGACCCCATGAGAAGTGGAGCAGGGTGGTTACAGAGGAAAAAGCACGGATTTGAGGGCCAGAAACCTGGATTCAAATGTCACCTCTTGCCCTTCACTATGTGGTCTCGGAAACTTCCCTCCCCCTCTCTGAGTATCATCTGCCTCATCTGTAAAATGGAACTGTTCCCATCTTCACAGAGCTGTTGAGAGATTAAAGGAGATTATGCATATAAGGTACCAGAGTTGAGCAAGATACCTCTCCTTTCTTTGCACAAAGAGAGGAGCTGGAGGAGATGGTTCTAGAAGGCTGATTCCTTCCAGACCTTATATTCTCAGATTCTGATAGGCAAATGAAACATTCTATGAATCCACTTGTTATCTTCTTGATTAGCTTTCATAGCAATTAAGACTGAGGATGACTCTCTGGAAGAACTCAGATAGAACCAAGTAGAGGCCCACCAGCGTCAGCCGGAAGGGAGTGCCTCCCATGCACCACGGGGGCACTCCTGACTTACTCCTGACTCCAGTGTCTGACTATAGGGATCGAGAAAAGCATTTCCTTGGTCAGCAGGAGGAAGCGCTGGTGCCCAAACTAGCTCTGCTAGCCTGGGCCTACCCTGACCTGGCCTAGGACACAAGCTCCCTCCTCGAGGCTTCACAGAGAAAGTGGCGCTCGGGAGGCCCCGGTGGTCTGCCAGAAGCAGGAAGGGCTTCAGGCAAAGCAGTGAGACAGGGCTTTCCATGTGCCCTCAGCTTACTTCCTCTCCTGGAGCTTCTCTCCAGGCCCTGCTCCTGTAACAGTGAGGAAAGTAATTCACACCAATCTGTAAATCTAATCCTTTTATGACTTCTCCATAAATAAGGAATATTTATACTCCTTCAGCAAATATTTTTTAAGCATCTCCTATGGGCTCTGGAAATTAAATGGAAAGTACAGCGGACAAGTTTCTTTTCTCACAGAGCCTACAGTCTCACGGTAGACAGAAAAGCGCAAAAAAAAACCCCAGAAAACTAATAAAATAAGCATCACCTGTGATATGAAGGAGGCAAATGGGGTCTAAAGGAATAAAGGTGGGAGATGGGGGTAGGAGATGATCGTAGACGGGGGAGGAGGAAAGACGGAGGAAGGGACACTTGTGTCGAGACCAGAGAATGAAAAGGAGCCACTCTGGGAAGGACAGTTTGGGGAGGCACTTTCCAGGTAAAGAGATATTTATAGGGTTTGAGGTCTGGTTTAAGACTGATCCTTTAATAAGGAGATCTGACTGGGATTGGGCAAATTTTGCAAGATAACAGTTCAGGATTGGAGCACACAGCAAGGGGAGAGTTTTTAAAAATAAACAATTGTTTGATAAGCTAGTGGTTTGCCAGGTTAAACAAACTATTGTCCTGAGAAGGAGGCTGTCTGAGCAGTCTATTGTTCAGATAAATTGATTTTTAGCAAGCTCCTGAAGCAAATAATGAAGTTATTTACTGGTTTGCAGTCTTATCTTCCTGGGCAAGAAATTTCTAGAACAAATATTAAAGCCATGTCATTGTAAGTAGCCTTATTTAAGTTATGTGGCCTATAAGAATTCTCAGTTTCTCAGTTCTCAGAAGCAGTGAGTTTGTGGTAGTCTAGCTAAGAGACTATCACAGTGGCCTGGGCTAGGGTGGGGACAGTGGAGATAAAGAAGTAGATGGATTGGGATATACTTTTGGAGACAGATCAACAGTACCCACTAATCAGATTAGATCAGACTGAGGCAATCAAAGATGACTCCTAAGTGTTAGGCTTAGGAGTAAGTGGTGGGTACCATTTACTGAGATAGGAAAGATGGTACAGGGTATAAACAGTCTTAGGGGAGTAGTTAAAGGCTCAATTTTGAACATGTTAAGTTTAGGATGTCTGTGAGTTCTTGGGTAGAAATGACAAGCATGTGGTTGAATACATGAATCCAAAGTATATTAGGCAGTCCTAGAGATTTAAATAAAAAATTGGGAGAATCATCAGTACCTCATTGGTATTTAAAGTCATGGAAACAGTTAAAATTTCATCTAGGGAGAGAAAGTAAAGAGAAAGGAAAACGGGATGTCTCTCACCTGGAGACAGCAGTGGAGGGAGAAATGTAAACAGAGGAGGCTGAGAAAGGGCAACCAGTGAGGTCAGAAGAGGGTGGCCTCTTGAAGTGGGTGTTTTAAGGAGGGAATGGTCACATGGGGTTAAATGTGTAAGTCTGGTATTGCCAGGAAATGGTGCAGTAGGCATAGAAAGTCCTAGAATCTTCAAAGTCACATTACTTCCTCCCATCACTTCCTAGCTATGACCTTGAGCTTCCTTTTCCTTACCTAAATGGGGATAGTGATACCATCCTCACGGAACTGGCATGAGGTACAAACAGACAGTGTACGTGAAAAGTACCATGCCTAACACACAGGAGGCAGATCCGATAAACATCCCAATTCAAGTGTCGGTGATTGGGGAGAGTAGACACCAGTGAAGTGAGATACAGTGGGTGGGGGTACTGCAGAGAGGAAAGCCCACTTCCTAAGCTCTCCTTTCTTCCCATCTCATTTGCCAAAACCGAGGATCCCTACAAGGAGGAATCCATAATGAGCTTAACCACTGAAGCTGATCAGCAGCCAGAGAAGACCCCCCGATACGTGGGAAGCCCTGGCATGTTGGCTGGGAGGAGGAAGAGCTTGGTGGCACCTGAGAGATTTCCATAGTCTCTGAAATGGCTTCACCCACAGTTGGCTTCTTCCACATGCCAGTCCCTGAAGAATGAATTTTGACTTTTCTCACATCCTCAACTCCACCCATTTCTTCCTTTCCACTCTCCTCACCCATACCTTAGCTCAGGCCCACATTATTTTTACCCTGGTTACCGCCACTGGCCGCTGGCCTCCCTGCCTTCAGTTGTACTGATCTCAGTAGAGGCCTGCTTAGAATTCCTCACTGACCTCCTATTCCTTTCAGTCAACCAACTGATCGATGAATATTTAGCACGGGGCTGCTCTTTGCCAAGACCTGGCTAAACACAAGGAGTCTAACAGTGAGCCCGAGAGACATATTGCTGCCCCTGCAGTGCTTACAAGGGAGTCAGACAAATGAACAGCCACCATACTATCTGTGACTGGGGGCATGGGGGGCTTTCTGAGCCAGATTGGCCACCAAGAGAGGCTCTGGGAGAGTAGATATCTGGGCTGAGACCTAAAAGATGAATAAGAGAAGTTAGCCAAGGAAGGTGGTGAAGAATGATGATATCCCAAACCTCAGAAAGTCTTAGAGCCTGGCTGACCATCAGCTGAGATCCTGGCCACCTGCACTGTGAGTATTATTTGCAGATCCAAGATCACCACACCTTTAATCTGCTCTGTTTTCCAAGATCCAGTTCAGATGGCACCTCCCCCGGGAAGCCTGATCTCTCCCAGGCCCTAGCACTCTTGGTGGTCCCCATGCTCCATGTGCTTGGCTGATCTCAGCACCTTTCCACGTCACTGTAATCATATGCTCACTCCTCTGTCTCCTCCAGAAAGGACAGGGCACTTTCTCATTCATCCTGGTGTCCCTTGCACTCAGTTGGGTCAGGCATAGGCATTTAATAAGTACACTGATTCAAATGAATCTATCCTCCCCTCCCTCACAGTATCAAACAGGTCAGGGAAAAAATAAAAGGGCTTGAGCCCAGGGTTTTTAAGTCTAGATTCTCTGTCTGGAGGGGTTAGGAGGCTGGGAGTTGGATCGACAACTTCTCGGGTCTTGCTCTAAGCAGCGAAGATCCTCTGGAATGACCTCATACCTGGGCAGTGAGAGTGAGAGGAATCCACCTCTTTCTTCTATTCTCTCCATCCCTTCACCCACCTCCACCCGCGTCCGCCGCCCGGGAGCCCTCGCTCTTCCCTTTGCAGCAGAGGTTTCCAGCTGTTGCTGCCTGGAGGGACCTGGCCGCAGGGAGGAGGAGGGAACTCTCTGTCCCTCCCTCCTCCTCCATCTCCCCACCCTTCCTCCCTCCTCCAACCCAGCCCGCTCTCGGTCTCCCTCCCTCTTTCTCCTCTGAGGCTGTGGAGTCGCCTCGCAGCAGCGAGCAGCCGGCAGCGAGCGCCCCGCTCCCAGTCCCGGCTTGGAACTGAACTGTGTTAAGTGCGGGTCCTGGAAGCCCGGCCCGGGAGCGGTGAGCCCGGGTCTGAGCCTGGGGCGCCGCGATCAGCCTCAGAGGCCGTGACCGGGGACCGAGCCGAGGCGCGGATCGCGGAGCGGGAGAGCCGGGCGGGCCGGCGCCGGAGCCCGCGAGTCCGAGCGCAGGACCGCGGAAGGCCGGGAGCCGGCCGCGAGCCGGGGCCAGAGGGCAGAGTGCAGGGAGCGGCCTGGCCCGGCCGAGGGCGCCGCCCGGCCGGAACCGAGCTCTCCGCCCGCAACGGCGGCGCGCGGCAGGGCGCGGACCCAGGGTGGCCGCGAGTCCCGGCCGACTGCCCGGCCGACGGCGGGGGGCGTGCCTCCTCCCAGCGCGGCCGCCCCGGCCCGGCGCTCCCGGCCGCCGCGCCGCGGGGGCATGTGAACGGGAAGCCCGGGCTGCCGGCCTCGAGGACCCCGACGGAGGAGGAGCGGGAGCGCCGAGCCGCGAGCCCGGCGCCCGGCTGAGTCGTAAGTGCGCCCCTCCGTGCCCGGAGCGCGCCGTCGCGTCTCTCTCGCCCGCCCTCCGAAGTTTTGACACTCGCGACCCGACGTTTCTGAGCACACGCTGGGTCTTTTCTCTGCGAGTTTCCATCTTCGGCAAAGTTTTTCCACAAAGGAACGGGTCCCCACCTACCCCGCACTAGGCGGGTACTGGCGGATACCCGCGGGCAGACTTGGGCCGGTGTGGAGAGGGCTGGAAGCCTGGAAAGGCCGTGGGTGGCTGTGTGTCTGTCTGTGCGCACCACACGAGCCGGGCTTGGGGTGCACCGCCCCCCCGCTTCTCATTTACTGCTCAGGGGCACTGGGTTTTTCTCACTTGTACGTTCAGTTCGAGGATTTCCTAGCGAGAAGCCGGGGCGACCAGTGAGCGCCCGGCTCGGGGCTCCGGTGCCCGCCCCGCGGCGCGGATCTGCTCCTGTCCTGCTTATGTTGGGTGCGGGGGGCGGGCCACGCAGCCTCTCTCACCCTTCCAGGTTTGTTTCCCAGCGGACTAGCTGGGCGCTGCACCCTGTTTGTTTTCTGCTCGGGCTGCTCCAGTTTCACCCCCCTTTCCCCTCCCACCCTAGCCTTCTTACCACCCCCAACCTCCCGCCTCTGCCTGTGGAAGGAGAATCTTTTCATCCCCATTTCTCTGCAAAAGCAAATCGTGCCTGGGGGCGGGGGGTGGGAAGGGGGTCTAGACGCTCTGTTCCCAGCGGCTCGCCATTGTTTTCCCACCCCGCGCGTTCTGTACGTAAACACACACACACACGTGTGCGCGCCGGCTGCTTCGAGTCGCACACATGCACACACACTCACACACGCACGTGTGCGCGCCGGCTGCTCGAGTCCCCAGACGCGCGGGGATCGCCCGAGGGACTCTCCCATCTGCCCGCCTGGTCTTCGGGCTCGAGGTGCCCCATTACTTAACCGGAGCTGGGGAGGGCAAGACACGTGGGGGTTGCCGGAGAGTCCAGGTCAGAGCCGTGAGCCCGGCCGGGAAGGGAAGTGAATTTTGAACTTCAGCCCTAGACCTTTCTGGGAGGACCCCGAGCGCACAAGCCGCGGCTTCCCGCCCTGGAGGGCCGACGGCAGCTGCAAGGACTCCAACGGCGCTCTTGGCAGCCTCCTCCGTGACAGGGGCTAGGAGGAAGCCCAAGAGTTTTCCTGGGAAGTTTGCTTTAACTCTGTGGGAATTTCCGGGCAGGGCGCCTTGGCGCTGGTAAAAGGATCTGGCGAAAGACAGCCAGAGAAGATGCTGCTGCTCCGGGCGGAGTTTCCAGAGACCCTGCTTTCTACTGTGCTCCCTTGGGAAGTGGGGCTGGAGATGCTGGGGTATAATTCCCCACCTATGGACAGCGTGTGCTTGGTCAAGTCCCTTAACGTTTCCAGATTTCCCCCCATGCAAAATGGGCAGAGTTATGCACACATCTTTGAAACTGGGGTCTAATGACCAGGTAAAGGATACAGGTTTGGAAGGTATGAACTCCAAGAGGGTAGTTGGGACATTGAAAGCCTAGCTTAGTGATTGAGACAGGGCTGTAGAGTTGGATCCCAGATACTGCTACTGGAGACGTGATCTTGAGAGGTTTAACCTGTATCTGTTTGCTCATCTGTAAAATAGGTTTAATATGGACAGTACCTACTTCATGGGGCTGTCTTAGTGAAGCTCATACAATAGTACCTAGCACATAGTAAGTGCTGGAAAAATGTGACATTATTATTGCCATTATTACTTAACTGACTTTGTACACAGCTCAGAAGAGCATTCTGGGATTGTGCTCGTTTCATCAATTATAATTATCGTCCATTTCTGGGAAGGAAAAAAACCTCACACTTCTTCCCACCCTTTTCTGATTTTAGCACCTCCCTACTCCTTGTGTGAGCTTCCCTAGCAGCTGAGTGATAAAGAATTTGCCTGCCAGGGCAGGAGATTCATGATCAGGTCCTGGGAAGGTCCCCTGGAGAAGGAAATGGCAACCCACTCCAGTATTCGTGCCTGGGAAATCCCATGGACAGAGGAGCCTGCAGGGCTACAGTCTGTGGGGTCACAAAGAGTCCCACACACATAGTGATTGAACAACAACACTCCTTGTATCTTGTGAAGTCTTTTTGCTTTTTCCTTTCTTTTTCTCCTTCCTCTCCTCTTCCCCTCCTCCCTCCCATCCCGATTTTTGTGAAAGGCGTTTTATTCCCTCCTTTTCCTCATTCTTAAAAATCAATCTTGGCTCGAGGCAGTGGAAATCAGACCCCAGGAAGGGAGCATCCCCGAGAGTGCTCTGGCCTGGGCTCCTGGCTCAGGATTGGATGCCCATTTCTGTCTCTGGGGCCGGATGAATTTCTGGAGAACGGAGCCCAGGTGTCTGAGGCCCCAGGGAAGAGTCAAGTGGGATGGGCTGAGGCTGTTCCTGAGGGCGCTCTGCTCCCAAGGTGCCATCTGTGTTGCCTGATGCTGGGGCTCACTTGGGAACTTGGAATATCCCAGCTGCCTGGGCAGACTCGATGTAGGATTTGGGATAAATAAGGGGCAAAGATTCCACCTTCAATTTTCCACTTGCAGTTGGAGTGGTTACTAGGAATCTGGGTTTGTCATAAGCTCCTTGTCTGATTCTGGACCCTGCAAATGCACCGCACAAGTAAGGGGGAGCTGGGCAACAGAAAGAGCGAGGCAGCTGCTGCCCACCCACCCTACCTTGGGCAATAGGTTCCTCTCCTTTCTCTGACCCCCTAACCCCCTCCCCAGTCCTGGGAGAAGATGGCCAGAAAGTTGGTCCTTGGAGATCCTGCAAGTGGGCTCTCAATGATGAGAACCAGCATTTTAGTCTCCTCATTCATCCCTTTAAAAGAAATGTGTTGAGCTCCTACTGTATGCCAGGCCTGGGCTAGGCATCAGGGCTTCAGGGTTGAATGAGACAGGTAGTGGGCCTGCCTTCTGAGAGCCTTCTTTCTGGAGGGAGGCAATAAATATCTTGAAATAAATAGCCAACACAGTATTAGATCCTATGTGATGTTCAGAAATACAACACGGTGATGTGATAGACGGTGTATATGTGGGGACCGTCAGCGGAGGTCCTAGGTGGGGAGGCCAGTGAAAGCTGACCTGGGAAAAGACTAGCTCAGTCCAGGCCTAAAGGATGAGAGGGAGCTCGCTGCACAAAGACCTGAAGGAAGGGGACTCCGGGCAGAGAGAGCAGCAACAGAAAGACCCCTGCAGCCAGAGCAGAGTTTGCAGCAGCAGTGCAGCTGGAGAGGGAGCCCAGAGAAGCCAGGAGGGCCGGGGCCGTTCTCCCGGGGCCTGATGAGGAGCCTGCATTTCAGGACCAGGGCTGTGGTGCCAAACTGGTCTCATCATTGAAGCCATTGAAGAGTTTTCAGGAGAGGCGTGACATTCTGATTTATGATTTTAAAAGATTATTTGGAACATAAAAAAAGGTTACTTGGTGATCAGAGTTGCCCCAGGAGAGGGAAATGGTGGCTGAGGAGTGGGATGAAGGAAAGACGGTGTTTTCTCTGTAGACTCTTTTGTCCCTTCTGAGTGTATCGATAGTACCATGTGTATGTGTCCACTATGCCAAAAAAATACTCAAAACCAGAGAGTATAGTTTAAAAAGTATAGCGTAAGACTGGAAAAGGTATATAATAAAAAAAATCTAAAACTGTATATTTTAGTACCAATTTTGTAAAGATAATGGTGTGTACATCACACACATACATAGAAGACTAGATGACTACCTTAATGTTTGCAGAGGTTAATTCTGGGCACCAGACTTAAGGGTGAATTTTCTTTTCTCCTTTATCTTCTGTTAATTTTTCCAACCTTCTACAATGGTCACAAATTACTTTTACAAGTGGGGGAAAAATGTGGGAAAAAGGTTTCACTTTGGTTACTAAGTAAAGAGTAGTTTGAAGGGGAGCAGGAACTGAAGAAGAGAGGCTGGCTAGCAGACTGCTTCTGAGTTGAGGTGACTTGGATAAGGCAGCCTGGTGGGGGTCATTCTGGAGGTAGAGCCAATGAGTCTCATTAGCACACCATTGCCTAACCCAATGCTCTGCTCTTGCTTTGAGAGGGCATTCCACCTCCAGCTCAGATTTGGTCATCAGGAATGCTGGGATCTGCAATGCTGACAATTTCCAGTGCTGCCTTGGCTTTGGAAATATCTTGGGTTTCATCTACATCCTTATTCCCATCTTTCCTCCTAGTAGGGAGGGCCCCATCCTGAACATTTGAACATTTTGCCACTGTGATAATTAGCAGCCTCAGGGCAACAGGATATAATAGAGTAAGAAGGATTTAGAGCCAGGAGAGCTGTTCATCACATAACATCTCTAAACCTCCATTTCCCCATCTATGAAATGGGATGACAGCAATACTTCCCTGTTAGAATTTGGGAGGCTCACATCTGTTTGAGTCTGTAGGTGGTCCATGAACGGTAAGGATCTGGGTTTGCTGTTGTCAGACAAGTGTTCATTTGAGCAAGGCCTGCTCCTCCAAAGGATCTAGGTGTCCTCCTCCTTGAGGGCTAACACCTGATTCTCTGCAGGTTTTCTCCTCTCTGGGGGTGCTTTGAGTCTGGCCCTTATTGGGCAGCTCCCTGAGTAGGTCACTAGGAAGCTGATGCAACTGGAAAAGGGGGAATTCAAATGCAGCTGTGCCCACACGCCTCCTTCCCCAGCCTTATTCAGGGGTGAAGCTGAGTGTTTTAAAAGGGCTCTATGCTGGGAAGGCCTGGCCAGGCCCACAGTAAATTGTGCTTTGAATGGGAATTATTTTTGTGTTCTGTGTTTGCTTAAGAGGGCTCACTCCTGCCTGAACTCGCTGCGATCCTCACCCTCTGCTAGTCCTCTTCCTGGAACTCAGGTATGTTAGCCAGGAAGGCTGTCACGGTGCTTGTCACCACTCAGGGGACCAGGACACATGGAAGGCTGCTTTCACACATCCTGTCATCTGCCTGTCTCCCCGCTTCCAAGCAGGAAAGCATGCCCTGGGTTACCCCTGTTTTGACTGCCCTTTCCTTGGCCTACCTTCCAGCTCCTTGGGATGATTCAGGTAGGAGATTTGTTACAAACCAGCTGAGTAGCGCCACATTTAACCTCTGCCAGCTTCTCTGATCAGGAGTGACTCTTCTAAAAATTCAAATACTTTCTCTAAGCAGCAGTGATAGTTCCCTCCTAAGAGGGGTAGAATGGGGTGGATGGGACATTCGGTTCGGCTCTAGGACCTGTTGCATCCACGGGCCTAGCCAGAGAGCCCTGAGACTGACCCTGCTCAGGCCTCATGATGGTGAAGGCCCTTGTGGTTCCCCTAGGAACACATCTCTGTCCCGAGTGAAGTGATCAGAACTCTGAGAGGCTGAGGGGTGAGGAGGAAGTGGCCAGAGTATCCCCTGCCTGCTCCCAGGGTCATCAGGGGGTGAATGCAAGGCCTGGGCACAGCCCAGGATACGCCGTGTGGGGCCCAGCATCTCAGGTGTGCACAGGAGGGCCAGCTAGAGGGGCAGCAGGGGCTGGGATCTCATCCAAAGGCTGGCGATACCAGCCAGGAGTGTTTTTATGGGGGAGGGATGTTGGGGTGGTAGAGGAGAGGAAGGGGGAAGTGAGGATAGTATCTCTAGCTGCGACATTTTTTCCTTAAATAGCATCCCTGCCTAGGCCCGCTTGGCCCCTCTGGGAAGCCGGACACATGCCATCAAATCTTAATTCAGTTCTCCTGATGCACGCAGCAGACTCCCGTCCCACCATCAGTGGCCTTAGCATTTAAATGGCCTTGGCATGAAGCCCCATACATGAGCAGCCTGGGCAATCGCAGCCTGGTTGAGTGGGATGGTTTAGCGTTACTCCCCGTCTTGTCCCTCTGTGTCTTCTGGGGACGTGTCCGAGGTAGAGAGTCAGTGCTTTGGCTTGAAGAGAGGGGAATGAGAAGGAGCCACAGATAGGGCACGCCCACTCACCCACTCAGGCTCCCTTCTCTGGTGGCTTGGGTCTGTAATCCCTGCCAGACCTGGAGCTCTCTGGGGGCCCCACCCCAGAGGAGGCCAGACTGATCTCCCCGGCCTCACCTCCACTAGGCCCGCCCCTCGCTTGACTCGAAATGGAATGTGCCGCCTGTGTAACAGGAAGGGGTGGGAGCCAGCTCCAGAGGGCCTGGTCCCGTCCCTCCCTCCCCCACGGAGGGGCAGGGGCCTCAGGGTTGGGTCCTGCTTGCTCCTTGGCAGGGCTGAAGGTGCCCCACTCCAGCCTCAGGGCCTGCGCTGAGTGGGCACGAGGTGGGTGCCCTGGGGACCCAGGTGCAGCCTTGTGAAGGAGCAGCCATGGTGGGGGGATTTCCTTGTAAGGCCAAGACGAGGGTCAGTGACCAGTCAGAGTCAAAGCGCACAGCGAGCCAAGCGCCAGTAGCTGGGAGTGGCCCACCCCAGACCTCCATCCTTTCTTGACTTCTGTTTTGGTTTTTTTGACTTCTGTTTTAATTGTGGCTTATATTTCTGTAGTTTCTAAAGGTAGTACAACAGTAGGTGTTATAATCAGAATGGAAAGGATTTTAAATATATGTAGAATTGCCAGACGGTGAAACAGAAAAAGTGATCCGTGTTTCTTCTCTGCAAGACTGGAAATCAAGGCTTGACCAACAGTAGAATATTCTGCTGAAAGAGAATGGTAGGAGGAGGAGGAGTTGGAAATATAAGAGGCCTGTAACACTGGGCTGATACCCTTTCGAGATGACCGCTGAGCAGGCCCCACCTCGTGCCCCCCCCACCCCCGTGGGCTATGGGCTGGGGTGGGCTGCCCAGTGGCTGGCACATAGGCCTCCTACTTCTGGCACCTGGGAGGAGGCAGGAAAGGGAGTGAACTCTGGCTAAAGCTGTCCTCCTGCTGACTCAAAAGAATCAAGTCCTACCTGGCTACAGGCCGGCCTGTGCACCCCAGGTGTGCCGCTCTGACCCGGCCTTGCTTCAGCACCCTCACCCCAGCCCAGAGGAAGGAGCCTGAAGTCATTCACCCATTCCTGCGAGGCTCTGGTTCCAGGCCCATCCCTTGAAAGGTAGGGTGGGGTGGGGTGGGGAAGGAAGCACGAATAAAAGGTTAGTGGGGAGGGGCTGGAAGGACGCTTGTTTCCAGGCACAACCAGGCACAACCAGGCGAGCTGGGGCCAGTGGGGCCAGTGGGGCGCGGACAGTGGGGAGTGAGCGGGGAGCCACTGAAAGCAAAGGGAGGGGCCCTCCAGCACCTGCCATTTCTCTGATTGCTTGGCTCCCCTGTCCGTGGCCGGTGGAGAGGGAGGGTGTGTGAAAGAGCGTGTAAACGCGTGTAAGCTTGTGCCTGCTGGCCCTGGGGAACCAGGCGATACCTCTAACAGCCCCTGGAAGGCAGTGGGGACATTAGACGGGTGTCAGGGAGACAAGGGGAGAGAGAGTCCGGCAGGGCCAGGGTTCAGGAGCAAGTGAAGCCTCCCTCCCGCCACTCCAACAGCGGGGCTCAGTTCTAGCCTACCAGAGAGGCGATCACCCACCACTGTCCTCTCTGCAGGGACGCAGTCTCCTCCTGTGTCCTTGTCAGTGGGGGGCGGGAGGGTGTGGTGGGGACTGTTGCCCCCCCCCCCAACCAGGAGGCTAGGGTTGGGGAGGTCAGTGGGGTCCCCTCGTTTGGGCTGATGAGGCCAGGAGATCAAGGCTTCTCCCCTTAGTGGGGGTGAAGGGCTCAGCTGTCCCAGGTCCCCAAGCCAAGAAACAGGGCAGAGAACAGAGAAAGGGCATCTTGCTTGGGGTAGAGGTGGGTGGCAGGGGAGATTTTTCTCTTTGGTATCTGAGGAAGTCAGGGACGATGACTCTTGCGTCTGGGTGAGCAGGGCTCTTGGAGTTGTGCACGCACACCCTGCACAGCTATGCATGCTGGCCCTTTGGGAACTAGTGTAGAGCACGAGGCCTCTGTGATTTTCCACAAGGTAAGCTCCTTTCTCTGCTACCAGATCTCCCTGGCCTTAGATCCGTACTCTTCAACTTGAGACTTGCAATTTGGAGGTGATATTCCGATATTTGTTTCCTCTCTCTAGGTGTTGATTGACTTGGAGTTTGGGGAACCAGAATTGAGGAAAGTGCCTGTACGTGAGCATGGGTGTGTGTGTACCCGGCAGTTTTAGGGGGTCTGGAGAGTCTGACTCCAGCCGCCTTCCTGTGGAGTCAGCGTCCTGTTCGGACAATTCACCCAAGGGTGAAGCAAATTTCCCAAGTCCTGAGTCGAGGCTCTTAGATGGGGCAGGGAAGTGGGCAGAGGGAAAGTCCCTGCCCCCACAACAGTAACCTCTGTCCCAGGTGCCTTCCCTGGCCTTTGGCCCGCTGAGTCTTTGTGTCCTTGCTTTCCCCACTCCCTCTCCCACCATCAGACTCATTCATCCCTTGTCCTTCAAGATCCTACTCTTTGATCTCTTAGGAGATGGTTGGCTAATCAGATTTACCCATCTAAATTCATGTGCTGGTGGCAAGTTAACAGGTAATTCCTGAAGCTCTTTTAACTGGCCACCAGGCCCTATCAATCCAAGAGGTGACTGTCCAAGTGGGAACCTGGGGTGGAGGTGGGGTGGGTCTTTGGCCCAACAGTGCTGCTCCATCGTGCATCCATCCAGCAGGCGGGAGGGGAGCAGCCTCAAAGCTGTGCCCTGCACATGGGCTGAGATACCAGTTTTGAGGAAGGTAAAGGTTAGATACTGACTGATGAAGTGAAGGTTAGGAGGTGCGGGGGGAGGGCTGCAGAGCATCCAAGCATCCGGGAGGGCACCACAGCCAGATCTGGGCAGTCAGGGAAGGCTCCCTGGTGGCTCAGAGGGTAAAGCGTCTGCCTGCAATGAGGGAGACCCAGGTTCGATCCCTGGGTCAGGAAGACCCCCTGGAGAAGGCAATGGCACCCCACTCCAGTATTCTTGCCTGGATAATCCCATGGACGGAGGAGCCTGGTGGGCTACAGTCCATGGCGTCGCAAAGAGTCGGTCATGACTGAGCATCTTCACTTTCTTTCTTTCTTTCTTTTAAGGGGAAGCATAGTGACCTGGAAGGTGAGGAGACAGCTTATCGAGAGCAAGTCAGGGAGAAGGTTGTAAGGGCAGGTCTCCCCACATCTCCCAGGGCCCCACTGGGGTCTCCAAGGGCATTTCAGATATCCTGTCCCTCACCAAGGACCTGGAGCACCGTGACTTTTCAGGGCAGGGCGATTGGTGAGCGCTCAAAGACAGGGTAGCTGGGGGCTCCTGGCAGCCTTGTTTGGCTTGGATTGTGTGTGGCAGCATGGGGAGCGTGGGTTTTGGGGTGCACTAATATGCATGAGATGTGTGGGGGCTGCCAGTGGTGGGAAACCCAAGTGACCCAGAGACCGGAAGCCCAAATCTCTCCCAGGCAGCAGTGGGGCAAGGAGTTGCGGAGGGGGGCTGGATGAGGGATAGGGTACAGGATTGCTAGGGCCAACTGCAAATTAGCCAGGCGGGTGCTAAATGCCTTTGCTGCTTCTGCCCTCCCGTCCCTCTGGCCCTCCTGAAAATCAGCAACTGTGTCAACAGCGGGGTGATTGTGCTTGGCCGGCGGCAGGGCCGGGCAGGTGCTGGCAGGGCTACCCAGCCCCATGCTGGGAGCAGGCCCCTCTGGCTGCCAGGGCCGCGGGGTAAACAAGGCCGCACAGAGGCTGGCCCTGAGGGAGGGCGGCCGCAGGCGGGCAGGAGGGGGAACAGGTGTCTCAGGAGGCTGCAGACACAAAGGCCGCTTGTCTCCTCCGCCCTGGCCCCCGGGAGCAGCCCCTCCCCAGCAGGCCCGCCCCAGACCAGTGGCCAGGTCAGCCAGAGGGTGCTGGGCTGAGAGGAGGGCCGCTGCTGACCTCCAGACTCCCCTATCTTGGAGCTTGCCTTTTTAAATTTTTCGCTTGAGGCACAGGTAAAATCAGTCCCTATCGGGCGCTACCCTGGGTGCAGGACACCTGACTCTGAACAGATCTACTGTCCGTGAGGCTTCTGTGGGTCTCAGTTTCCCATGGGAAAGACAGAAAGACCCTTGCAGCGGCTGGGGCACTGCAGGAAGAGATGGACGGGAGCGAGGCAAAGGCCCTGGAGCTTTTCAGGAGAAGGGCAGCCAAGGTCAGGAGTGGTGGAAGGTGGAGTGACAAGTAGGGCGTCCTGGGACCAGGGCTGCAGGTGGGCTTTGGAGTGGAGGTGGCTGGGAGTAGCAACACCCTGTCCCTCCATATCTTTAATAAAACAAACCTTTCCTGAACACGTGCCAGGGGCCAGGCACTGCACTAAGGATGGGGGAGGCAAGGAAGGAGGACAGGAGGATTCTGGAGCCAGACGGCCTATGTGGCCTTGGGCAAGTAACTTAAGCTCTCAGAGTCTCTGTTTCCTCATCTGTAACATAGGGTGACAGGAGCCACTGCAGACAGGTAAACAAATAATTGCAGTCCAGTCAAGTACTAGAGGCCAGGGCTGTCCAAGGGCTCTGGGATGCCCTGGCGGAGCAATCAGCTCTTCTGGGATTTTCAGGGGGTGATTCACAGAGGAGGAGCAACCTGGTTTAACTCATTAGTTTCTTCCATTTTGTTTTGACTGCGCTGGGTCTCCGTTGCTCTGAGCAGGCTTTCTCTAGCTGCAGCGAGCAGGGCTGCTCTTTTTTCTGTGGTGCACGGGCTTCTTGCTGAGGGTGCCTCTCTTGTTGTAGAGTGGAGCACAGGCGCTGTAGCTCCGGCTTGGCGGCTGCAGTGCACTGGCTCAGTGGCCTCGCGGCATGTGGAATCTTCCCAGAGCAGGGATCGAACCTGTGATCCCTGCACTGTGCCACCAGGGAAGTCCAAGGAGGGGCAACATTTAAACTGGGCTTGGAGTGAGGTCTGGGTGTTTTCTGCTCAAGAGTGTAAGCCTTTCAGGCATGGGCACCCTGTGAGCTGCAGCCCTGAGGTGTGAAGGCGCCTGTTCGCACCTGCATTGGGGTCTGTGAGCCTCAACGTGGAGGGCCTTGGCCGTGGGTGAAGGGGTTTGAGCTCATCCATAGCCTGCTCCAGGGTCCGGTACCTTTCTTTCTCCTCCCACACCAATACTTTATGACCCACTCACTCTCACTCTGGAATGCTCTTCGACTTACAGAGAAGCAGGATGGCTTGGTAAAAACACCGTGGAGTCTTAGAGTCAGAAAGTTCCAGATTGGAAGCGTTTGGATTTTGAATCTTGAGGTTGGGCTGTTTACCTGAATTCTCTGAGCTGCATTTTCCTTATCCATAAACTGAGGCAGTGGGTTGTCCTTTCTGGCAGAGTTATTGTAGCCATTGGAGGGAAGCGCCGAGACACAGCAGTTGCGCAGGATCTGCCTCACGGGGGCTGTTGGGGCTACAGTTGCCCAGGATC